>NC_074690.1:39455383-39810383 GCF_029448725.1 Salvelinus fontinalis
AAACACCATCCAGTCCATTAGAGAGCCACAGACTCCCAGAGAGGAGGAGGATAATTCCTCTGCATAAGCACACACTGACCTAATGGGTTATGCACATCTACAAGCCCGCCAGCACACGCATGAACGTCCACACAAGCATGCACGCACGCACAAAGACACACACACACACACACACACACACACACACAGGACCAGTACGGAGAAAAAAAAGGTATGAAAATAGTGCACTCACTACGGTAAGCCGCTCTGAATATGAGCGTCTGCTAAACGATTCAAATGTAAACATGGAAATGTCTTATAATGCTGGAGCATTTGAGTGTGTTTAGTAGATAAAGCGTTGACTCTCTGCACACCAACTCAGAACATGAGTTTTTTTTGTTGCGATTATGTGTCCAGGTGGGGTTGTGTGTCCAAATCCCTCAAACCGACCAGTTCGAAAACAATTTGAAATAGTGCAACCTGCATCAGTGACTCTACCTGGAAGACCAAGGCCTACTCATGAAAAACCTGCTGACAGGACAGTTCTCTGTCCTTCACAATAACCCTGAAAAGACTAACGATTCAGTGCAAAAAATGAAATATTTTAGTGCTGAGAGGTGCAGGATGGAGGCCGTCTACGACATCACAACACAACAACAGACATCGTGACAAGACCTCGAGAGAAAAAAGCTGACACTACACAGACATCCTTGAGTCCAGGGTGACGCTAGCTTGACAGAAGGCCATCGTTAACCTCCAAGACAGTTTGTTCTGGTTAGAAGAAACATGCATAAACACAGATGCATATTTGTCAGGTGTCACAAATGCTTTTGACAAATATTCAATATGCAATCAGGTCTATTTTTTTTTTTGCATAAGCAAGGCTCATGTACAGAAGCACAATGCTGAAAGAAAAAACACTTAGCCACTGCTCATTCAGGACCAATCTGATTGCTCGCTTTACCATTCATCTCCGCTGTGATGTCCCCATTCTCAGAGCTAGTGTGTGTGAGGACCCAGTAAACAGCCGGGAGATACACACAGAAACACATACAGACACACACTAACAACAGTGGACAACCCTTCACTTCCCATTAGGCATAGTGATGCCTTCAGGGCGTGGTAAAAATACCTCACTGCAGCGACGGGCACCAAAACAAGCACTGTGTGTGTGTGCGCACGAGCGCCTGTGTGCACATGCGCACACTGTGCGTGTGTTTAGAGCATCACCCATTCAGCACAATGTCTCTCTTCTGCTAAGGATGCTGGGAAATGGCTCTGAGGATGTCTGTGATTGGTCAGGTTTTTGACTGACACTTGGCTAAATACTCAATACCTTAGTGGAATTAAATGTACATACAGTGGCAAGAAAAAGTATGTGAACCTCTTGGAATTACTTGGATTTCTGCATAAATTGGTCATAACATCTGATCTTCATCTAAGTTACAACAACAGACAAACACAGTCTACTTAAACTAATAGCACACAGTACAGTACCAGTCAAAAGTTTGAACACACCTATTCATTTAAGGGTTTTTCTTAACTTTTGATATTTTCTACATTCTACAGAATAATAGTGAAGACATCAACACTATGAAATAACACATGTGGAGTCACATAGTAACCAAAAAGTGTTAAACAAATCAAAATATATTTTTGATTTTAGATTCTTCGAAGTAGTGTCGGGGTTGGTTCCTTGTTCCTTGTCAATCATTAGCTTATTGGTGAAATCAGCAATCAGACAATATCTTTAAGTAAATCAATCATTCATTTATTAATGCAATTGCAGGCAGAAGTTGACAACGGGAACATAGCACGCATGATTCCGAGTAAGTTCTGCACCCCACCTAGGGCACAGCTGATTTTATACATGTGATCACTCCCTAGTGGTATGATCACCTACGTCAATGTATGTGTTTATCAATAAGCTGAGGTTACCTTATAAGACAACCAAGTACATTAGCTTCTCTGAATTTATTAGAATTATCCACTGTTACACAAGATCAAAATGTTAAAACCAGACAGTGGTTACTTCTTTTTATCTAGTTTCGGTCTGGCTCAGACCTAGCCTGGAAATACACTCTCACAGCCAGGGCTTAACCACAAAGACTAATATAGATGCTTGTGCAACGTATAGTGGAAGAGTTTTTAGACACATAGCAACAGTATCTATTATAAGGCCTGCAGCAAAACATATGAATCTTAAGGTCCCCTAAATCAATAAAGGGGAGGGTCTTGGGACCCACCCCCTACAGTAGTCACCCTTTGCCTTGATGACAGCATTGCACACTCTTAGCATTCTCTCAACCAGCTTCACATGGAATGCTTTTCCAACAGCCTTGAAGGAGTTCCCACATATGCTGAGCACTTGTTGGCTGCTTTTCCTTCACTCTGTGGTCCACCTCATCCCGACCCATCTCAATTGGGTTGAGGTTGTGTAATTGTGGAGGCCAGGTCATCTGATGCAGCACTCCATCACTCTCCTTCTTGGTCAAATAGCCCTTACATAGCCTGGAGGTGTGTTGGGTCATTGTCCTGTTGAAAAACAAATGATAGTCCCACTAAGCGCAAACCAGATGGGATGGTGTATCGCTGCAGAATGCTGTGGTAGCCATGCTGATTAAGTGTTCCCTGGAATTCTAAGTAAATCACTGGCAGTGTCACCAGCAAAGCACCTCGACACCATCATACCTCCTCCTCCATGCTTCACGGTGGGAACCACACATGCGGAGTTCATCCGTTCACCTACTCTGCGTCTCACAAAGATAAAGCGGTTGGAACCAAAAATCTCACATTTGGACTCACCAGACCAAAGGACAGATTTCCACCGGTCTAATGTCCATTGCTCATGTCTCTTGGCCCAAGGAAGTCTCTTCTTATTATTGGTGTCCATTAGTAGTGGTTTCTTTGCAGCAATTTGACCATGAAGGCCTGATTCATGCAGTCTCCTCTGAAAAGTTGAAGTTGACGTGTCGTTACCTTTGATGTGGTGGTCCTCATGAGAGCCAGTTGCATCATAGCACTTGATGGTTTTTGCGACTGCACTTGAAGAAACTTTCAAAGTTCTTGACATTTTCCAGATTGACTGACCTTCATGCATCAAAGTAATGCACTGTCATTTCTCTTCGCTTATTTGAGCTGTTCTTGCCGTAATGTGGACATGGTATTTTACCAAATAGGGCTAGCTTCTGTATACCATCCCTACCTTGTCACAACACAACCGATTGGCTCAAATGCATTAAGAAGGAAATAAATTCCATATATTAACTTTTAAGAAGGCCCACCTTTTAATTGAAATGCATTCTTGAAGCTGGTTGAAATAATGCCAAGAGTGTGCAAAGCTGTCAAGGCAAAGGGTGGCTACTTTGAAGAATCTCAAATAGAAATCATATTTTGATATTTTTAACACTTTTTGGTTTCTGCATTATTCCGTATGTGTTGATTCATAGCTTCGATGTCTTCACTATTATTCTACAATGTAGAAAATAGTAAAAATAATGAAAAACCCTTGAATGAGTAGGGGTGTCCTTTTGACTGGTACTGTACAACATTTAAACATTCACAGTGTAGGTTGGAAAAAGTATGTTCTTCTCCAAAAGCTAATTGGAGTCAGGAGTCAGCTAACCTGGAGTCCAATCAATGAGACAACATTTGAGATGTTGGTTAGAGCTGCCCTGCCCTATAAAAAAGACTAGCAAAATGTGGGTTTGCTTTTCACAAGAAGCATTGCCCAATGTGAACCATACCTCGAACAAAATACATCTCAGAATTGTTGACTTGCGTAAAGCTGGAAAGGGTGACAAAGGTATTTCTAAAAGCCTTGATGTTCATCAGTCCACGGTAAGACAAATTGTCTATAAATGCAGAAAGTTCAGTACTGTTGCTACTCTCCCTAGGAGTGGCCGTCCTGCAAAGATAACTGCAAGAGCACAGCGCACATGCTCAATGAGGTTAAGAAGAATTGTAGGGGCCTCCCGGGTGGCGCAGTGGTCTAGGGCACTGCATCGCAGTGCTAACTGCGCCACCAGAGTCTCTGGGTTCGCGCCCAGGCTCTGTCGCAGCCGGCCGCGACCGGGAGGTCCGTGGGGCGACGCACAATTGGCATAACGTCGTCCGGGGTAGGGAGGGTTTGGCCGGTAGGGATATCCTTGTCTCATCGCACTCCAGCGACTCCTGTGGCGGGCCGGGCGCAGCCAACCAAGGGGGGCCAGGTACACGGTGTTTCCTCCGACACATTGGTGCGGCTGGCTTCCGGGTTGGAGGCGCGCTGTGTTAAGAAGCAGTACGGCTGGTTGGGTTGTGCTTCGGAGGACGCATGGCTTTCGACCTTCATCTTTCCCGAGCCCGTACGGGAGTTGTAGCGATGAGACAAGGTAGTAATTACTAGCGATTGGATACCACGAAAATTGGGGAGAAAATGGGATAAAAAAAAAGAAAAGAAAAAAAGAAGAATTGTAGGGTGTCAGCTGAAGACTGACAGAAATCTCTGGAACATGCTAACATCTCTGTTGATGAGTGTATGATACGTAAAACACTAAACAAGAATGGTGCTCATGGGAGGATACCCCAGAAGAAGCCACTGAGTTGTTTGGAAGGATCACACAACACCATGTGTGGAGAAAAAAAGGCACAGCACACCAACATCAAAACCTCTTCTCATACTGCTAACCTACAAAGCATTACATGGGCTTGCTCCTACCTATCTTTCCGATTTGGTCCTGCCGTACATACCTACACGTACGCTACGGTCACAAGACGCAGGCCCTAGAATTTCTAAGCAAACAGCTGGAGGCAGGGCTTTCTCCGATAGAGCTCAATTTTAATGGAATGGTCTGCCTACCCATGTGAGAGACGCAGACTCGGTCTCAACTTTTAAGTCTTTACTGAAGACTCATCTCTTCTCTGGGTCATATGATTGAGTGTAGTCTGGCCCAGGAGTGTGAAGGTGAACGGAAAGGCTCTGGAGCAACGAACCGCCCTTGCTGTCTCTGCCTGGCCGGTTCCCCTCTCTCCACTGGGATTCTCTACCTCTAACCCTATTACAGGGGCTGAGTCACTGGCTTACTGGTGCTCTTTCATGCTGTCCCTAGGAGGGGTGCGTCATTTGAGTGGGTTGAGTCACTGTCGTGATCTTCCTGTCTGGGTTGGCGCCAGCCCTTGGGATGTGCCGTGGCGGAGATCTTTGTGGGCTATACTCAGCCTTGTCTCAGGATGGTAAGTTGGTGATTGAAGATATCCCTCTAGTGGTGTGGGGGCTGTGCTTTGGCAAAGTTGGTGGGGTTATATCCTTCCTGTTTGGCCCTGTCCGGGGGTATCATCGGATGGGGCCACAGTGTCTCCTGACCCCTCCTGTCTCTGCCTCCAGTATTTATGCTGCAGTAGTTTATGTGTCGGGGGGCTAGGGTCAGTCTGTTATATCTGGAGTACTTCTCCTGTCTTATCCGGTGTCCTGTGTGAATTGAAGTATGCTCTCTCTAATTCTCTCTTTCTCTCTTTCTTTCTCTCTCTCGGAGGACCTGAGCCCTAGGACCATGCCTCAGGACTACCTGGCATGATGACTCCTTGCTGTCCCCAGTCCACCTGGCCGTGCTGCTGCTCCAGTTTCAACTGTTCTGCCTGCGGCTATGGAACCCTGACCTGTTCACCGGACGTGCTACCTGTCCCAGACCTACTGTTTTCAACTCTCTAGAGACAGCAGGAGCGGTAGAGATACTCTTAATGATGAAAAGCCAACTCACATTTACTCCTGAGGTGCTGACTTGCTGCACCCTCGACAACTACTGTGATTATTATTATTTGACCATGCTCGTCATTTATGAACATTTGAACATCTTGGCCATGCTCTGATATAATCTTCACCCGGCACAGCCAGAAGAGGACTAGCCACCCCTCATAGCCTGGTTCCTCTCTCGGTTTCTTCCTAGGTTTTGGCCTTTATAGGGAGTTTTTCCTAGCCACCGTGCTTCTACATCTGCATTGCTTTCTGTTTGGGGTTTTAGGCTGGGTTTCTGTACATCACTTTGAGATATCAACTGATGTAAGAAGGGCTTTATAAATACATTTGATTTGAACTGTAAAGTATGGTTGTGGGGAGCATTATGGCTTGGGGCTGTTTTGCCTGGACAGCTTGCTATCGTTGACGGAAAAATGAATTCCCAAGTTTATCAAGACATTTTGCAGGAGAATGTAAGGCTATCTGTCCGCCAATTGAAGCTCAACAGAAGTTTGATGATGCAACAGGACAACAACCCAAAACACACAAGTAAATCAACAACAGAATGTCTTGAACAGAAGAAAATACCCCTTTTGGAGTTGCCCAGTCAGTCCTGACCTCAACCTGATTGAGATGCTGTGGCATGACCTCAAGAGAGCGGTTCACACCAGACATCTGAAGAATATTGCTGAACTGAAACAGTTTTGTAAAGAGGAATGGTCCAAAATTCATCCTCACCGTTGTGCAGGTCTGATCCGCGACTACAGAAAACGTTTGGTTGAGGTTATTGCTGCCAAAGGAGGATCAACCAGTTAAAAAATCCAAGGGTTCACGTACTTTTCCCACCCTGCACTGTGAATGTTTATTAGATGAAGATCAGATCAAATATTATGACCAATGAATGCAGAAATCAAGGTAAATTCCGAAGGGTTCACATTCTTTTTCTTACCGCTGTATTTTGAAATGATCTCACTTTTATGAGCAAACACCGTGTGAGCGATGTCAACTTAATTTGTGTAGTCAGTGCTTCCAATCACTTTCTCTGACTACATTATTTCTCAGGATACAGTATGGAGGGTGTGAAGAAATTAGTGTTGTGTTGATAATATAATAATAGGGCATCTCTTTGAGTCAGCACTATCTAGGGCAGGGTATTTGTATATATGTGTGAGAGAGAGACAGTTCTATCTAGGGCAGTGTGTGGGTGTTCAAGTCCTCCAGCAGTCAGCATGAAAAGAATAGGTGTCTATTTCTTCCTCTCCCTCTTCCCCCCTTTACTTTTCCTCCCTCTCTCCTACCATAGGCTGTGTATGTGATATTCTCTCTCCTTATTAAAACACTTGAAATAGTTAATAGTGTCCTTTAGAGGTGTGTGTGTGTGTGTGTGTGTGTGTGTGTGTGTGTGTGTGTGTGTGTGTGTGTGTGTGTGTGTGTGTGTGTGTGTGTGTGTGTGTGTGTGTGTGTGTGTGTGTGTGTGTGTGTGTGTGTGTGTGTGTGTGCGTGCGTGCGTGCGTGCGTGCGTGCGTGTGTGATCTGTACTAATGTATGTGTCGTTTATCAGTGTTAATGGTGTTAAGAATTAAAGGGAATTTCTACTTCATATTCAACTCCAGCACCACCGCGACATCAACACATGTGGAAATGATGCGTTTCGATGTTTTCTAGTAAAAAAAGATAGAGGAAAATATGTGATTTTAACCAATTGTGAGTAGGCATTGCCTAGTAACTGCCTACTAATTGTCTTCTAATTGGTTGATGATGTCATTGGAACAGTTTGTTGCAAGTTCACCATATATTGGCCACATTCGATCATTCTGCTGACCGGCCTTTTCAGTCTAGAAATGTTCTCTTCATGTCGGTGCATGGCGTCTGCCAGCCATTGATCTCTCTCTTGTTATTTTGCTCTCTTCCTTGTGCCCTTTTTCTTCTGCGAAACTTCTTCTCCCGCTCTGCCGTCAGTTGACTATTGACTATGTCTGTCCCTCCCACCGGGATCACAACCACATCCATCTCCACCCATGTTGCCTACCGCGTGATGACACCACGCATCTGAGGGCCACCGTCATGACATCCCCTGCTGCATATTCATTCCAACACCACCAATTCGGCTTCTAAGCATCAAATCCGTCCTCAAAGACTTCGGCCCCCAAATCAGCTCCGAACGTGGCTTCTTTCCCAGCCTCAGATGACTATTTGGCATCCTACACAGCCTAAATCCCTGCAGCTACAGCTCGTTCCGGTGGCTCAGCAGGCCGTCTTTCTCTCACCCTCTCTCTAATACTTCACACTGGTACACGCCCCTCTTCACTAGATCCCTGCTCTCTCTCACTGCCCCTGTCTCTTCCAATCAATCAACTGTATTTATAAAGCCCCTTTCACATCAGCAGTTGTCACAAAGTGGTTGTACAAAAAAACGAGCCTAGAACCCCAGAGAGCAAGCAATGCAGATGCATGAACACTTTGGCTAGGAAAAGCAGGAACCTAGGAAGAATCCTAGAGAGGAACCAGGCTCTGAGGGTGGCCAGTCCTCTTCTGGCTGTGCCGGGTGGAGTTGATAAGAGTACATGGCCATTAAGGCCAGATCATTCTTCAAGATGTTCAAATGTTCATAGACGACCAGCAGGGTCAGATAATAATCAGTGGTTATAGAGGGTGCAACAGGTCCACACCTCAGGAGTAAATGTCAGTTTGTTTTTCATAACCGAGTATTCAAAGGTCGAGACAGCAGGTGATGGGGAGGGGGGATCGAAACAGCAGGTGCGGGAAAAGGTAACACGACCGGGAGTGCACTCCCTGCATCCAACGGCTGGGTCAATTCTAAAATGGCGTGCTCTGAGAAAAAAAGAAAATGATTTAAAAAAATTGTATTCGAAACAGGACATGTTTGACTTTCAGAAACATATTGGTTAAGTTCAGGAATATAAAACATTTTTGGTGTGCAACCCTCTCCTACCAGTCTTCTCTGTTCCAAGTTTTCAACTGCCGGTCACAGCCCAGCCTCGCTAATTGATCATTAGAAAACCCTTTTGCAATTATGTTAGCACAGCTGAACATTTTTATTCTGAGAGCACAGTAGAGTACAGTAAAGTAAAATCATGTTGGGCAGAGTATAGTACAGTAGCATAAAAAAGTGCATACGGAAAGTATTCAGACCCACTTTTTCCACATTTTGTTACGTTACAGCCTTAATCTAAAATGGATGAAATAGTTATTCCCCTCATCAATCTAAACACAATACCCTATAATGACAAAGCAAAAACTGTTTTTTTTTATTTTTTATTTATTTATTAAAAATACAAATCTGAAATATTACATTTAAATGAGCATTCAGACCCTATACTCAGTACTTTGTTAAAGCAATTTGGCAGAGATTACAGCTTCGAATCTTCTTGGGTATGACACTTCAAGTTTGGCACACCTGTATTTGGGGAGTTTCTCCCATTCTTGTCTGCAGATCCTCTCAAGCTCTGTCAGGTTGGATGGGCAGGGTCACTGCACAGCTATTTTCAGGTCTCTCCAGAGCTGTTTAATCGTGTTCATGTACAGGCTCTGGCTGGGCCACTTAAGGACATTCAAAGACTTGTTACGAAGCCACTCCTGCGTTGTCTTAGCTGTGTACTTAGGGTCATTGTCCTGTAGGAAGGTGAACCTTCGCCCCAACTTACAACAGTGCACATACATGGACCCTGGACATACCTCTTTCAGTTGAGCCTGCACACCTGAAAAACAACCTGAAATGTTGCTTGCTCCTTCAAAGCAATATCCCTAGACCCGTTCATTGGAAATGTTTAAACGCAAAAAGATGTCCTTCACATATTGTAAAACCCCCAAAACTCAGTGTGACTCCAGGTTCTGGTCGAAGCACTGCATGAGAATTGTTCCATGGTGCTCACATCAGAGGTGCCATCATCAGTCAGGCCATAGAAGGAACACTGACACATGCGACACAATCTCCCGCCCACCCATTCCAGTTCCTATCGTCATCTCGTAAAGCACACCGTCGCGGGTTGTGTCGCCTCTGAAAGGGACTCCCTTGCGACCGAGAAATTGAATTGGTCAAAGCAACAGCTCCAACAGCTCCGTTCCTGGCAGTGCCCTGTTCTGTAGCAGCCAAATCTGAAAACAATGCACTGATTGGGGTGCTACCTAGAGCAGCTAACGTTTGAATGGACTCTGTGTATAGATGTGACTTTTCATATTCCCTGAACTTCTCGGTTGCTTTGCTCCATTTTGATCCCCCCCTTAACAAAGCTCCTATTGGATCGAACATTTTCCTCACGAATCAGCTTTTTCTCCACTGCTTTAATGCATGTGAAGCAAAGCACTCGGTCATCTTCCTGAACATAATGCAGCCACTGCCATTTTGCAGGTGATAGATGCAGCAGGCCCAGGGTTTTCATCCATTGGGGCTGCTGTGATGGCAAGTTTTTTGGGTTGGCTAGTAGTAAATTATTTTCGAAGACATTTCGCTTTTTTGATTGATCTTGGAAATGCTAACTGCTACCCTACAGAAAGGAATGAACCCGGAAACGTTTAACCTCGCGGTAGTGCATTGTCAGTGATTGGTTTTCTTTCTCTCCCCTAGCCCAAAACAGTTGAATATATTTTTTTATTGCAACACAATTTCTTACACTTCATCTGCAGAGGGTGCTGTTGTTTTGCTATGTCACCACAGCACACTTTTCACACCATTTCGCCCGGTGGGCGGGGCTATACGTCATGGTGGGCATGGGTTTCAAAGTGCAACGACCGTCTGATGCCCGTCTACGTTCAAGCGAGAAACCTCTGCCTGGGACCACATTCATAACTTCTTCCCCGACATCACTACGGTGGGTTTATAGTTTACAATTGCACTTTTCATCATTTTGCTTTATTTGAACAACTAACGATAGCTAGCTACCAAGTGGCTGGACCAGTTTTCTTAAGAGTGAATGATGTGTTACGTCAAGTTTTGCTTGCTTGCCAAACAACAACGTCAATGCCCCTATCAAGCTAATCTACTAAGCTTATCTGAATGAAATACAGGGAACTAATCATGACTAGATTTAATCTAATTTCACTGTCATTGGTTATTCCAACATGCAATAATACCTGTATAGTGTCAATCACGGAATTATTTGCGTTTAGATGAACTGAGTTAAGCCTACCATTTCCCCCTCTCTTTTCACTGACGGTGATGTGACCTGCAAACCAATACTTCAGCAGTATCGGTGTGTGGGTAAAATGACTGGGGAAGCCAAGCCAGGGGGAAAAGCCTGCTATTTCATATGCCTTGCCACCGTGATATATAAGCCTAAGGCCAAGACAATAATAAAACACAGTAGCAGAATAAATTCAACCTTTGACCCATCACAAAACCAGAGAACAACGTCTGTCCGGTGGAGTCCACAAAGCATATTGCATTTAACAAACAGTTACATGACCTACAGCATGGTCAATCAAGTTAATGTGTGTGCGTAAGTAGAAAAAACATGTTGACTCAGCCTGCTTGTAGAGAAACGCCAATGCTATCCTCCTCTCTTTCATGTTGCCGAAACGGTCTATGACGCATGTCATACAGTACACACTTTTAACTTTTGTTGTCCTAGCTTACCTGGCTAAAATGCTTGCTCGCTAGCCTAACTTCCTATCATGGGCCATGATGAGTCAGCTAGTTTACATTAACCTACCACATCTAGCTGCATAATGAACTTCCACCCTGTCAGGCCAGGAACACAATATATGAATTTATGGTTGGATCAGAATTGCCATTATAATCATGGGCCAGTACTGAGAATTAAGTAAAACCACAAGTCCAAATCCCTATCTCCATCCATGGAAATTCAGGAACGGGCCAATTTTAGCTAGCTAGCCACTGGAGGAAAACAACACAACAAGATGCAACAATTCAAGTTTTTTGTCAATGACGTTTGGCTTTTAATGCGTTGTGATTAGTGTGAAGCCAAATCCAAACTGGTTTCCCTTGACACTTGTTTTTGGTGCGCCAGGAAAATTCACACTTGAGCTCACTCAGTTTAGCTTAAAGCTTATGGGCTATTATATATTGGCTGCTTCACCCACAGTACCCCTCCCGTGGCTATATCTGTAATTGATTAAGGTTTGTTCCGGACAAACAAAATTGGTCTTGTTTGGGGGCAGAGCTCATATTCATATTCAAACCAGTTTGTAAAATAATACCAAATTCTGCAAAGGAGGATATTGCATATTTCTACTTTTGTGTACCTACCTTTGTGTACAGTTGGAGTTGGAAGTTTACATACACTTAGGTTGGAGTCATTAAAACTCGTTTTTTAACCACTCCACAAATTTCTTGTTAACAAACTATATTTTTGGCAAGTCAGTAATTTTTCCAACAATTGTTAACAGACAGATTATTTCACTTATAATTCATTGTATCACAATTCCAGTGGGTCAGAAGTCTACATACACTAAGTTGACTGTGCCTTTTAACAGCTTGGAAAATTCCAGAAAATGATGTCAAGAAGCTTAGAAGCTTCTGACAGGCTAATTGACATAATTTGAGTCAATTGGAGGTGTACCTGTGGATGTATTTCAAGGCCTACCTTCAAACTAAGTGCCTCTTTGCTTGACATCATGGGAAAATGAAACTTAGCCAAGACCTCAGAAAATAAATTGTAGACCTCCTCAAGTCTGATTCATCCTTGGGAGCAATTTCCAAACGCCTGAAGGTACCACGTTCATCTGTACAAACAATAGTACGCAAGTATAAACATTATGGGACCACGCAGCCATCATACCGCTCATGAAGGAGACGCGTTCTGTCTCCTAGAGATGAACGTACTTTGGTGCGAAAAGTGCAAATCAATCCCAGATCAACAGCAAAGGACCTCGTGAAGATGCTGGAGGAAACAGGTACAAAGTATCTATATCCACAGTAAAATTAGTTCTATATCGACATAACCTGAAAGGCCGCTCAGCAAGGCAGAAGCCACTGCTCCAAAACCGCCATAAAAATGCCAGACTACGGTTTGCAATTGCATATGAGGACAAAGATAATACTTTTGGGAGAAATGTCCTCTGGTCTGATGAAACAAAAATAGAACTGTTTGGCCATAATGACCATCGTTATGTTTGGAGGAAAAAGGGGGATGCTTGCAAGCCGAAGAACACCATCCCAACCGTGAAGCACGGGGGTTGCAGCATCATGTTGTGGGGGTGCTTTGCTGCAGGAGGGACTGGTGCACTTCACAAAATAGATGGCATCATGAGGCAGGAAAATTAGCTGGATATATTGAAGCAACATCTCAAGACATCAGTCAGGAAGTTAAAACATGGTCGCAAATGGGTCTTCCAAATGGACAATGACCCCAGGCATACTTCCAAAGTTGTGGCAAAATGGCTTTAGGACAACAAAGTCAAGGTATTGGAGTGGCCATTACAAAGCCCTGACCTCAGTCCTATAGAAAATGTGTGGGCAGAACTGAAAAAGTGTGTGCGAGCAAGGAGGCCTACAAACCTGACTCAGTTATACCAGGTCTGTCAGGAGGAATGGGCCAAAAATTACCCAATTACCCTTATTGTGGGAAGCTTGTGGAAGGTCCCCTCCTGTTCTCCCTGTTCACCCATGACTGCGTGGCCAAGCATGACTCCAACACCATCATTAAGTTTGCCGATGACACAACAGTGTGTCTGATCACCAACAACGATGAGACAGCCTATAGGGAGGAGCTCAGAGACCTGACCGTGTGGTGCAAGGACAAAAACCTCTCCCTCAACGTGATCAAGACAAAGGAAATGAATGTGGACTACAGGAAAAGGAGGACCAAGCACGCACCCATTCGCATGAATCAAATAAGCTGCACTGCTGGTTATGGTCTTGAAAGTAAACATATAAACACTGTAAGGTGTAAATGTTGTATTTGGCGCATGTGACAAATTATATTTGATTTGATCTGCAAAGTCCTTCCAGTAAATATCTTAGTACAATTCTCTTTGTAAATGGTTAAAATTAGTCATTGTGCATAGAGTGGTATTGTTTGTTATTAAACTTTGAAATCAATGGTTTTTGTTTGGCATATAATTTAAAGTGAAAAATCGAAGCACAGTTCTGTTACTGTAGAATTGGACTTATGTAAGTCTGGATCACACATCAAGCTCTGCTGGGCACTCACCATCACGCACACGCACGCACGCACGCACGCACGCACGCACGCACGCACGCACGCACGCACGCACGCACGCACGCACACACACACACACACACACACACACACACACACACACACACACACACACACACACACCCACAGCTATGTGTCCTACTTATACAACATTTTAAAACCACTCCACTGCACAGTGGCAGTGGGGCGACCACATTAAAACAATGATCCCAACAGTCATTCTAAGTGTTTGTGTTTTTGTGGGTTTTGTTGAACAAATCCAAAGCAGATTCTAATTTAAGCAATGTTCCATGACAGACAGTGGTAAAGAGGTCAATCGAACTAGATCCCGAATCTCCACATTGCCTCGCAGCAAAAGGACCCTACATTTAGGCTATATTTTTGTGTATTTCATACTATGTTAAGGTCAAATTCACAGTATAATGCTTGTATGGAGGTCTACCCCAACACATGCTCATGTCATCGTCACCAAAAAATTACTTTGTCTACCACCACCGATTTCTGTATGCTAGCTCTGCTAACTTAAATGAATGGGAATTATCATTTAGCGGTCACTTCTTCTAAACCTAAATAGGGACAACTTCTAAATGTTATGCAGCAAAAACAGCCAAATACAAATATTGACCCAACTTTGCGGTTGGCATGGACAGAATGCATGGTGCTTCACGGATGATGCACCAAACCAGGTGACTGTGAAGTGACTGTATGTCAGATCCTTTTTGGTTTCTTTCTCTGCAGCTCTCTCTCTCTCTGTCTCTTTGTCTTTGTCTCTGTCTGTCTCTGTCTGTCTCTCTCTGTGTGTGTGTGTGTGTGTGTGCGTGCTTGCGTGCGTGTGTGTACATAGAGCCCTGATGATGTTAACACACTCTGACAGGAGCACCACAGACCAGTGATTTACCCTAGCAGCTTAACACACACACATCTGGTATTTCCCATTTCACACACAGAAATTTGGGTTATTTCACACATACTAACAGAATAACCTTAGAACACTATCCAGCATTTTACACACCGAGATATATATACAGTACAGTATACTGTATCCCTGCTATTATACACAGCCCTTGCGCTCTTTCCATGACAAACGACTGTTATTATGATCATTTTAGATGCAGTGCCGTTTCCTCTGATTATTGGTTTGAGATAACGGTAATATTTCCATTAATCTATTCCTGCTCCGCTGCTGAATGTAAGACACACACACACACACACACACACACACACACACACACACACACACACACACACACACACACACACACACACACACACACACACACACACACACACACACACACACACACACACACACACACACACACACACACACACACACACACACACACACACACACACACACAACCTCGTATATCACCTGAGTCGCTAATAACATACTGATGGCAATACCGAGGTTAGTGACCCATAGCAACACCAATAGTCACACAATACACCCAGCCGTATGATCATAATAAATATGCTTTAGGATTAATGTCTCAGTCATGTGCACAAGCTTTATTTTCTAAGTGTTAGGTCAAAAATTGACAAAAATATAAACGGATCGTGCAACAATTTCAAAGCTTTTCCTGAGTTACAGTTCATATAAGTCAACTGAAATAAATTCATTGGGCCATAAATTATGGATTTCACATGACTGGGAATACAGTTGGTCACAGATACCTTAAAAAAAGGTAGGGGTGTGGATCAGAAAACCCGTCAATATCTGGTGTGACCAACATTTGCCTCATGCAGCACGACACATCACCTTCGCATAGAATTGATCAGGCTGTTGATTGTGGCCTGTGAAATGTTGTCCCACTCCTCTTCAATGGCTGTATGAAGTTGCTGGACTTTGGCAGGAACTGGAACACGCTAACGTACACGTCGATCCAGAACATCCCAAACCTCAAATGGGTGACATGTCTGGTGAGTATGCAGGCCATGGAAGAACTGGGCCATTTTCAGCTTCCAGGAATTGTGTACAGATCCTTGCGACATGGGGCTGTGCATTATCATGCTGAAACATGAGGTGATGGCGGTGGATGAATTGCACGACAATGGGCCTCAAGATCTTGTAACGGTATCTCTGTGCATTCAAATTGTCATCGATAAAATGCAGTTGTGTCGTTGTCCGTAGCTTAATCCTGCCCGTACCATAATTTCATCACCACCATGGGGCACTCTGTTGACATATGCAAACCACTCACCCACACGACGCTACACAAATACTTGATTTGCATTGATTGAGCATTTGCTTGATTTGGTATGCGGTTGTGAGGCCGGTTAGATGTACTGCCAAATTCTCTAAAACGACGTTGGAGACGTTGGAATTGGAGACGTTGGAATTTGTGCACAGAATTTCAGCGCAATAAGGTTTTTGTGCGTATGAAACATTTCTGGGATCTTTTATTTCTGCTCATGAAACTTGGGACCAATACTTTACATGTTACATTTATATTTTTGTTCAGTATAATACAGGAAAGATGCATACTCCATATAGTGAATGGTTGCTTCTAAATCAGCATGGTGAAGAGAGCTGGAACAGAGGGTTGCCATTGTAAAACATGAGCTAACCAACATATGAGTGACAGCTAACATGTCCATGAGAGAGACTAAACTTTTTCTGCAGAGCCTATGATTTATTTTCTTTGAGCACCATCTAGTGGGTATTTAATGTATGATGTTTCTAGAGTAGAGACAGAAGTATTTGATGCAGTAATAATCGAAGTATCTAAAAAGGATCATGATCAACGTAAACGTGTGGCTAGGCGGTTAGTCAAGATGGGGAACGTGCACAGGACAGTCAGGCCTGAATGCCCTGGCATTTCTAACACACCGAACCATTTTGTTCCTCGAGGCCCCCACACCGGACCATTCTTTTCCTCGAGGCTGTCACGTTCCTGACCTGTTTTCTGTTGTGTGGTATGTGTTTAATTGGTCAGGGCGTGAGTTTTGGGTGGGTAGTCTATGTTATGTGTTTTCTATGTTGGGTTAATGGGTTGCCTGGTATGGCTCTCAATTAGAGGCAGGTGTTTGGCGTTTCCTCTAATTGAGAGTCATATTAAGGTAGGTTGTTTCACATTGTTTGTTATGGGTGGTTGTCTCCTGTGTCAGTGTTTGTCGCGCCACACGGGACTGTCTCGGTTTATGTAGTCTGTTCCTGTTCGTGAGTTCTTCGTGTTTTATGTAAGTTCCATGTCCAGGTCTGTCTACTCTATTTTGTTAATTATTCAAGTGTATTTCGTTTCGTGTTTTTTCATCTTGTTTAATAAATATAATGTCAAGTTACAACGCTGCGTCTTGGTCGAATCACCACTCCTCCTTTTCGTATGAAGAGGAGGAGGAATTCCGTTACAGAGGCCCCCATTATTAGCCAGTTAATTATTATTTTGTGCAAAAAAGTTAGACATGCCCACTCGGCTAAAATTGGACAAGTGTATTTGGCATTTGCCCGAAGTGCCAGATGGCCAGTCAGCCCCTGGTAGATTCCACAGGTTTTTATATATTTTTTTATTAAACCTTTATTTAACTAGGCAAGTCAGTTAAGAACAAATTCTTATTTACAATGACGGCCTAGGAACAGTGGGTTAACTGCCTTGTTCAGGGGCAGAACGACAGATTTTTACCTTGTCAGCCCGGGGATTCAATGTATCAACCTTTGGGTTACTGGCCTAACGCTCTAACCACTAGGCTACCTGGCGCCCCAAGTTGGTAGGCTATGTGATGCAGAACTAAAAGAATAGGCCTACCGGTGGAAAACCTCTTTGACTATGCTCAAATTCAAAAAATATTTTCTAGTTAGTGAACTTTTCTTCTAGAGTCACTCATGGTTTTTACAAGACACTGCAGGCTGGCTGACCAAGCATGTCAGCACCATGGAGAGCGGACATGTGACGGCATAAAAAAGAGACCGTAATCATAAGTGTCGGTCTCCATTGGCGTGTCACTTTCAACAATCCTTAGACGTGCGACATTCTTCCCCCATTTATTTCTTAGTTTTGAAAATGTATCCTCTTTCTGTTGATAACAATATGTTGATATGTTTAATATGTGATTAACAAGGCATTCATTCCCATGGGGAGGTGTGTGCTTGAGGGGCGTGGTCTTGATACGGAGTTGTACATGTCATCTTTTCAGACATTGTACTTCATCATCTAAAGCAACCGTCATGCAAAGCCAGTGCACTCAAGAGTATGTTCCGTCTGTGCTTTGCAAAGGACCAAGGAGGATGCACTTCTGTGTTAGTAATACCAAATGTGCCTTCATTCTACCCCTGCTTTGTGTTTTGTTGGTTCTTTTATTTATAGATTTTTTTCTAGGTGTGTTTTACAGGTCTTGATTGGATAAACTGCTGCACAAGTGGAGGAAAACTCTAAATCTAAGAAATTACAGAGGCCCAAGGTCAAAGTAATTCTCACTAGCTTATTGGAAATTAAGCTCTTTTTTACTTCCCCAGAGTCAGATGAACTGATTGATACCATTTGTAGGTCTCTAAATCCAGTACGAAGGAAGTTAGAGGTAGTTTTGCGAGCCAATGCTAACTAGTGTTAGCGCAATGACTGGAAATGTATGGTATCTACTAGCATGCTAGTAGTTACCATAGACTTCTAGTCACTGTGTAATGTTAGTTACCAATTGCTCTAACTCGAGTGAGCAACTTCCTTCAAACCAATGCTCTCCAACATATCGTCTTTGATTACCACCTCATTGATGCCTGGCAAGCTAAAGCAAAATAATACACTTTCTATTCAAACAAGCACCAAGCATTATCCTGAATAGAGTTTGTACTATTATCTACTTCTCTATTTTTCTAGAAAATCTCATCGTCCTGCTTACTACTGCCAGATACACGTGTCAGAAGCTCCTGAAAGAGCCATAAGAAGAAATGTTAATGTTTCCTTACTACAAAATCATACTTTCAGTGAACATTTTGAAACTGAATTGAATTAATTCATAATGATTAACAATAATTCAGTCGATGATCCTCGGATTTTATGGGACGCAAACAAAGGTTTTAATAAAAACAATGCAGCTGCACCTGCATCTGGGCTGAAAAAAAAATCACAATTAAAGAAGATATCAAACCTGGAAAAGTTGTTAACAACTTGTCATCTACTGCCTAATAAGCTTTGCAGTAATGATCAATTAGCGGATATTGCAACCATTGAATCTGAATCAGGTGAATTACTATCAGAAGCCAAATTAATCAACCAAAGATTCTCCCCTATCCCTCCCCTAAGATCGGAAATTGGGGAGAAAAGGGAGGCAAAAAAATATTTTACCAAATTTTCAATCTTGTTTCATCGCTGCAACTCCCCAACGGGCTCGGGAGCAGCGAAGGTGGAGTTGCCTAACCATGCACCTTAACACCGTCAGCTTAACCCAGAAGCCAACCTCGCCAATGAGTCGGATGAAACAACGTTCAACTGGCGACCGGTGTCAGCCTGCAGGCACCCGGTGTCAGCCTGCAGGCACCCGGCCCTCCACAAGGAGTCGCTAGAGCGCAATGAGCCAAGTAAATCCCCACCGGCCAAACCCTCCCCAAACTCTCCCCTAACGACGCTGGACCAATTGTGTGCCGTCCGATAGGACTTCCAGCCACGGCCGGTTGTGGCACAGCCAGGGAATGAACCCGGGTCTGTAGTAACATCTCTAGCACTGCCACTCGGGAGGCCCAGATTCTCCTGTTTCTATAAAGAATTGTACACCTCCGATTGTAAATCCCCACCAAGCCAGATTTAGTATTTTTTACAGTGACTTCAGAAAGTTTTCATACCCCTTGACTTTTTTCACATTTTGCTGTGTTGAATTCAAAATTATTATAATTTTTTTCTCACACATCTACACACAAAATCCCATAATGACAAAGAAAGCATGTTTTTACACAGTTTTGAAAATGTATTGAAAATTAAATACAGAAATATCTAATTTACAGACAGTACCAGTCAAAAGTTTGGACACACCTACTCATTCCAGGGTTTTTATTTTCATTATTTTCTACATTGAAGAATAATAGTGACGAAATCAAAACTATGAAATAACACATATGGAATCATGTAGTAATCAAAAAAGTGTTAAACAAATCAAAATATATTTGAGATTCTTGAAAGAAGCTACCCTTTGCCTTGATGACAGCTTTGCACACTTTTGGCATTCTTTCAACCAGCTCATGAAACATGGGGCCAACACTTTACATTGAGTTTCAGGCCAATGTATCAGTGTAAACCTTGTCCCTTAATAACTTAAACATAGGCCCTTAAAATAAGGCCTCATTAAATACTTGTATTGTTTTAAAAAATATAATTTTAGTGATGACATATTAGCTTAGGATCTCACAGAAAAAAGACTGCAAAAACCATGTCTCTGTCACTAACAAATACAGTAATGATTGGTACATCTGTAATAACCAGAAAGGCAAGACACTCTGGGAAATATGAAAATAAGGCTTTACACTTAGCAGTGTGTTAATTGAACACTGAAAAGTGTGGACTTATAGATACTGTACCAGTGTTAAATGTAACACTGACGGTGTTAATTTAACACTGGAGAATTTGCTGTGAAGAGGAACAAAAATACACAAGAATTGAGCTATCTGCTGGGAGTACCAGTACCATATCGATGTACAGGGGTACGAGGTATTTGAGTTAGACATGTATATGAAGGCAGGGTAAAGCAACTAGATATCTGGGGTGAGAATAATAAGAGTAAAATAAAGAACAGAGAAGCAGCAGCATATTATGAGTGTGAAAGTGTGTGTATGTTATCATGACTCAGGATATGACCCAGATACAGACACAGGAGGCAGATAGTACAGTTCTCAATAATTTATTATAGCATGGAGCAAAGGGCAGGTTGAGGACAGGCAGAGGTTCGTAATCAGGTCAGAGTCAGGCAGGTACAGAACGGCAGGCAGGCTTGGGGTCAGGGCAGACAGAGGTTTGTAATCAAGTCAGAGTCAGGCAGGTACAGAACGGCAGGCAGGCTCGGGGTCAGGGCAGACAGAGGTTTGTAATCAAGTCAGAGTCAGGCAGGTACAGGACGGCAGGCAGGCTCGGGGTCAGGGCAGACAGAGGTTTGTAATCAAGTCAGAGTCAGGCAGGTACAGGACGGCAGGCAGGGCAGTTAGAATGGTCAGAACTGGAAAAACTAGGAAACAAACACTGGAGGAACAGGAAAACGGGAAAGCGCGCCAGTAAGACCCGACAAGACAAGACGAACTGGCAACAGACAAACAGAGAACACATGTATACATGCTCAGGGGATAATGGGGAAGATGGGCGACACCTGGAAGGGGGTGGAGACAAGCACAAAGCCAGGTGAAACTGATCAGGGTGACAATACCCCTCCCCCCTCTAGGGGCGCCAGCGGTGGAACTCAGCGATGAGGGCTGGGTGCAGGAGGTTTTTAACAGGGACCCAGCATCTCTCCTCTGGACCATAACCCTCCCAGTCAACCAGGTACTGGAATCCCCTGCCCCGAGGTCGAACAATCAGGAGGCGCCTCACCGTGTAAGCCGGATGGCCAACGATGAGACGGGGGGAGAGGTGTGGGCGTGGAAACAGAAAACAAAGGACAGTGAGACACAGGTTTTATCTTGGACACATGAAACGTAGGATGGATACGCAGCGTGCAGGGCAACAGAAGACGAACAGCAGAGGGACTAAGGATTTTAGGAGCAGGGGTCCGGTGGCAATCCGCTTGTTTCCGAAACCTGTATGTGGTCTTCAAAAGAGCGGCCCGAGCTCTCTTCCAGGTACGGCGACAGTGCCGAATGAACATCTGGGCAGAGGGTATGCTGATTTCTTCTTCTTGCTCAGGGAAGAGCGGGGCTGATATCCCAAGGAACACTCGAAGGGTTAGAGAACAGTGGCCGAGCAGGAAAGGGTGTTACGGGCGTATTCCACCCACACAAGTAGCTGGCTCCAGGTGGTGGGGACGGCGGAGACGAGGCACCGACGGGCCATCTCCAGGTCCTGATTGGCTCGCTCCGACTGGCCGTTAGATTAGGGGTGGAAACCAGAGGACAGGCTGGCTGACGAACCTTTGAGGGTGCAGAATGCCTTCCAAAACCGGGACATGAACTGGGAACCACGATCCGAGACCATGTCGACCAGAAGTCCATGGATCCGGAAGACGTGCTGCACCATGAGCTGAGCCGTCTCCTTGACTGAGGGTAACTGGGGAAGGGGAATGAAATGGGGGGCTTTAGAAAACCTATCTACCACCGTCCGGATAGTAGTGTTGCCGTCTGATGGGGGAAGCCCAGTCACAAAGTCCAGAGATAAAGGGACCAGCGGCAATGCGGAACAGGGAGTGGGTGAAGAAGGGCAGCCGGAGTTTGCCACAAAGTCTTCTTTTGTGCACACACAGTGCAGGCGACGACGAATGCAGAGACATTCGCCACCATGGATGGCCACCAAAAGCATCGTTGGACGAAAGCCAGGGTCCGACGGGTACCTGGATGGTAGGTCAATCTTGAGGGATGTGCCCATTCCAGGACCCGGGCAAACATTCGGTTAGCCGGACCCCCTCAGGTTCCGGATCAGGCTCTCTATACCCCAGATGACTGCAGCCACTAGACAGGATGTAGGGAGGATGGTCTCGGGGTCAGATGGAGTAGCAGCGGGGCAATACAACCGTGAGAGTGTCAGACTTCACGATCTTGGTCAGTAGGAGAGAGTGAAATTGAAACAGGTGAATAACAGGGCCCAATGAGTCTTCCTAGAGTTGAGGCGATTGGTTGTGCGGAGATATTCCAGATTCTTATGGTCCATAAACACTAAAAACGCCATCTTGACCCTGAGGAGTTCTCAATTTCCCACATCATAGTTCCTCTCAGCAGGGTTGCGACGATGGGAGAGGAAAGCATAGGGGTGCAGGTTTTGGTCCTGGGCAGAACGCTGGGAGAGGACAGCCCCCACTCCGACATCCAAGATGTCGACCTCCACCACAAACTGACTGGACGGGTCCAGATGGATTAAGATTGGAGGCTTGTAGTAAATCAACGTTTGAGGTCCTGGTCAGATGCTGGAGACCACATGAAGGGAACCTTGGGAGAGGTGAGTCCTGAGAGGGGGAACCCAGGATGCCGTAACCTAGGGATGAAGCGGCGGTAGAAATGAGCAAACCCCAGGAAACATAGCAGCTGCACTCTTGATGTGGGTTGAGGCCAATCCACCACCGCTCCCACCTTGTCTGGATCCATCTGTAAATGTCCTACAGGATGATGTATCCTAGTGTCACAAGCCGGCTCATAGCCTGTGACAAAAATGAGGGGACACGAACAACAGGTATAGGCCAATTTAAAAGTGTTCTTTATTATTAAACAAAACTATTAACTTTAACTAAGAAAAAGGAATGAGGTGTGGATGTATCATAATGTAAGGTGTATGTAAAGTGCATGGGTGCATGAATATGTGTGTGTGGCCTAAGACCCTGCTTTAAGCTAGTTTTAACAGTCTCTTTAATTTTTTTATCAACAATCTCAATCTGATAATGTTCAGCAATTTCAATTAACTGCTCCTTAGTACACAACTCTAAGGCTACCTCTGAAGGAGCTTGAACAAAACTACACAAAATGGAAGACAGGGTCTCTCTTGCAGGGTCTTAGACATCTAGTGGAAGGCGTATGAAGTGCATGTATAGTCATAAATTCCAAGCAAATTGATAGGGAGGCCCTGGAACAGAGCCTCGATTTCAGATTTTTCACTTTCTGACAGGAAGTTTGCTGCAAAATGAGTTCTGTTTTACTCACAGATATAATTCAAATGGTTTTAGAAACTTGAGAGTGTTTTCTATCCAATAGGAATAATAATATGCATATTGTACGAGCAAGAATAGAGTACGAGGCCGTTTAAATTGGGCACGATTTTTCCCCAAAGTGAAAATAGCGCCCTCTATCCTCAACAGGTTTAAAGGCTGTTTTCCACTCATTATCCTCTCGTATCCGAACCAGATGGTAGGCATTCCGAAGGTCCAAACTTAGAGAAGATGGTCGCTCCCTGAAAAGGTTCGAAAGCCGAGGAGATGAGTGATACATGGTTATGGTTTTTAACAGTGATGTCATTAAGGGCCCTGTAGTTGATACACAGGAGCAGGATTTTGTCCTTCTTCTCCACAAAGAAGAACCCTGCGCCAGCAGGAGAGGCCGATGGATGAATTCTCCCTGCAGTCAGAGAGTTCCCAATGTAATCCTCCATAGCCTTGGTCTCCGGACTCGACAGGGAGTAAAGCTGCCCCCGAGGTGGAGTAGTGCCCGGGAGAAGGTCAATGGCGCAGTCGTAGGGTCAATGCAGAGAGAGAGATGTAGTGGGGGCCTTGTTGAAGACTTCCCGGAGGTCCAGGTATTCTGCGGGAATGGTGGAGAGATCAGAGGCTTCTCTCAAGCCTGCAGTAAAGACGTCCCGGGGCAGGCTGGGCCAACTTAAGACAATGAGCATGGCAGAACGGACTCCAACCCACGATAGAATCAGTAGCCTAGTCAATCAGGGGAATTGTGCTTCTGGAGCCGTGAATATCCCTAAACCACGGGGACATGGGGAGATTCTATGAGCAGGAACTGCTTACACTCATTGTGATTTCCTGATACTCGCAGGTCGATCGGAATCGTAGTATGGGTGACTCTGCCGATAGAGCGCCCATCCAGCGCTCTGATGTCCATGGGTATGGAGAGGGGTTGAGTGGAGATGCCCGGCTCCGACACCAAGGTGGCATTGATAAAGCTCTCATTGGCCCCAGAGTCAATGAGCACCCGTAGTGATTTGGCCTGGTCACCCCACAACAGGGTGGCACGGAGAGGGGTGCGAGTGATGAGCCTGGTCTTTTTAATGAACAGGTGGAAATATAATGTCCTGTAGTCCCACAATACAGACAGCTCTTGGTGTTCAGTCTGCGTAAACGTTAATCTGGAGGCAATCGACCCCTACTGTAGCTTGGGCTCTAGAGGAGGTGAGTCGACCGCCCTCGGCGATTCACGTGAGCACTCGGGTGACGGGAGGACAACAGGGAACAGCTTCCCTCTCCCTCCTACATTCTCGTAGCCGCCCATCGATCCCGGATGGTCAAGGCTATGAGGGAGTCAAGGTCCATGGGCAGCGAGCTCATCTTTGATCACCTCTGATAATCCGTGAAGGAACATGTCGAACAATGCTTCCGGGTTCCAGGCACTCTCAGCCATCAACGTGTGAAAATCCATTGCGTATTCTGCCATACTACGGGAGTCTTGATGTAGCTGGAGCAGTTTACGAACAGCCTCTCTCCCGGACAACGGCGAATCGAACACCTTCCGTACTACCGCCACGAACTCCTCCAGACTGAGGCAGATGGTGGACTGTTGCTCCTACAACACCGTAGCCCAGGGGAGTGCCCTCCCTTATGAGGTACGCTATCCTCAAGCGGTCCGAGGGGAACGACGCTGCAGCTCCAAGATGATGGAGCACTGGGAGAGAAAGGCCCGGCAGGATCCAGAATCTCTAGCGTAGCGCTCCGGAGGTGGTAAGCGGGGTTCTCGGGACACTGGGGTAGGCTGGGAAGAAGCGCCACTAGTTGCGGGGTTGCTGAGAGTCTGGGGAATTACCGGTGTGGCTTGCTGCCTTGTAGGGAATCCACGGAATTGCTCCAGCAATGTATCAAACAATGGCCATGGCGTTCTGCATTGCAATAACTCCTCATGCCTTCCAATGGTGGCTCTTTACTGGGAGACAGCATTGTGAAGCTGGTCTGAGTCTGCTGGGTCAGTAATGGCTAGTTTGTACTATCACGATTCAGGATATGACCCAAATGCAGACACAGGAGGTGGATAGTACAGTTCTCAAAAATGTATTATAGCATGGGGCAAAGGACAGGTTGAGGACAGGCAGAGGTTCGTAATCAGGTCAGAGTCAGGCAGGTACAGGACGGCAGGCAGGCTTGGGGTCAGGGTAGGCAGAATGGTCAGAACTGGGAAAACTAGTCAGGTGGGCAGGTACAGGGTCAGGACAGGACAGGCAAGGGTCAAAAACCAGGAGGGCGAGAAAATAGATACTGGGGAGAAACAGGAACTGACCCAAACAATATGAACTTGCAACAGACAAACAGAGAATACCGGTCCGAGGGGAAACGGGGGATAATGGGGAAGATGGGCGACACCTGAAGGGGGGTGGAGACAATCACAAAGACAGGGGAAACAGATCAGGGTGTGACAGTAACCCCCCCACCCTACTTGGGCGCATACCTGGTTGACCGGGTGCCGGCGGTGGAAGTCGGCGACGAGGACTGGGTCCAGGATGTTCCAGGATGTAATTTTTGTAGGATACCCATTAGCTAATGCCGTAACGCTAGCTACTCTTCCTGGGGTGCATCACCAATTAACAAGACATTACAATCAACCACAATCAAGACTTCACAAACATTCAACAAGTAGTCAATACAGATATATATATAATACCTGACAGGAAACACATTTAACATTCAGTTGATGCTTTCGATTTGCTGTCCAGTCATACGGTCATATTGCATTAGACGTTTTTGTATTTTTTTCTTGAAGGCGGATTTACTTTTTGCCTGAAAAATATGGATTGGTAAAGAGTTCCATTAAGCTATGGCTCTATTAGCTGCCCTGAATTTGCCTGTCTGGTTTGGTGGTTATGCATGTTCAAATCAAATCAAAGTTTATTTTTCGCATGCTTTGAATACAACAGGTGTAGTAGACCTTACAGTGAAATGCTTACTTACAGGCTCTAACCAACAGTGTGAAAAAAACGGTATGTGTGTGTGTGTGTGTGTGTGTGTGTGTGTGTGTGTGTGTGTGTGTGTGTGTGTGTGTGTGTGTGTGTGTGTAGGTAAGTAAAGAAATTAAACAACAGTAAAAAGACATTTGAAAATAACAGTAGCAAGGCTATATACAGGCACTGGTTAGTCAGGCTTATTGAGGTAGTATGTACATGTAGGTATGGTTAAAGTGACTATGCATATATGATGAACAGAGAATAGCAGTAGCGTAAAAAGGGGGGTTGGCGGGTGGTGGGACACAATGCAGATAGCCCGGTTAGCCAATGTGCAGGAGCACTGGTTAGTCGGGCCAATTGAGGTAGTATGTACATGAATGTATAGTTAAAGTGACTATGCATATATGATAAACAGAGAGTAGCAGCAGCGTAAAAGAGGGGTTGGGGGGGGGGGGGGGGGGGCACGCCATGCAAATAGTCCGGGTAACCATTTGGTTACCTGTTCAGGAGTCTTATGGCTCAGGGGTAAAACTGTTGCGAAGCCTTTTTGTCCTAGACTTGGCATTCCGGTACCGCTTGCCATGCGGTAGTAGAAAGAACAGTCTCTGACTGGGGTGGCTGGGGTCTTTGACAAATTTTAGGGCCTTCCTCTGACACCGCCTTGTGTAGAGGTCCTGGATGGCAGGCAGCTTTGCCCCAGTGATGTACTGGGCCGTACGCACTACCCTCTGAAGTGCCTTGTGGTCGGAGGCCGAGCTATTGCCGTACCAGGCAATGATGCAACCGGTCAGGATGCTATCGATGTTGCAGCTGTAGAACCTTTTGAGGATCTCAGGACCCATGTCAAATCTTTTTAGTTTCCTGAGGGTTAATAGGCTTTGTCGTGCCCTCTTCACGACTGTCTTGGTGTGTTTGAACCATTGCTAGTATGTACTAACTAGACTGAAAAATACTGTGGTTTAAAAAAATATATAACATTCCTAAAGAACATCAGAAGACGAGATAGTAATTTGTTTTTAACGTGAAGCTATGAGAATCTGATGCATTTGGACAATATTCATACGGTTAAAGCAATGAAGACATAATCTGCCTGCTGTTTGGAGCCATTTGGAGCTTTTTTATATCTTTCTTTGCTGCGGATGACCATATAACTGGACAGCACTCTAAGTGTGATAGGACCAGGGATTGACCATATAACTGGACAGCACTCTAAGTGTGATAGGACCAGGGGTTGACCATATAACTGGACAGTACTCTAAGTGTGATAGGACCAGGGATTGACCATATAACTGGACAGTACTCTAAGTGTGATAGGACCAGGGATTGACCATATAACTGGACAGTACTCTAAGTGTGATAGGACCAGGGATTGAATCACCTGATTCAGAATGCTAGATCTTACATATGTTGAATATTTTCTTGTGAGAGCAATTCCCTTACCCATCTTAATAACAATATTATCTATGTGTTCTGACCATGATAAATCTGCATCCAACATGACATCTAGTAGATTATTTTTTTCACTTGCTCTACATGCGTTCTATTCATTGACAAATTCAATTGGGGATCATCAGCTAGCATATATCGTGAACCAAATACAATACATTTAGTTTTAGAAATGTTCAACACCAATTTGTTCATATCAACCCACTCCGACACCGTTCTTAGTTCACTGCTCAGTACGTCTGTTAGGTCATTACATTCGGATGCTGCGCTATACATTGTTGAGTCATCAGTATATATGACCACTCTTGCTTTGTTCTTTACTGAAGGTAAATCATTAGTAAAGATAGAGTAGAGAAGTGGTCCTAGGCAACTTCCTTGAGTAACACCAAAGTGTAAATCTTTACTGTTTGAAAAGCTACAATTGAAGAACACTTTTTGCCTTCTCCTGGATAGATAGCTTTCCATCCAGGACAGAGCTGCAGACTCAAAACTATACAATTTGAATTTACCTAGTAACAGTCCATGATCAAATACATCAAAAGCAGCACTGAAATCCAGCAACACAGCACCAACTAACTTCCTGTCATCTATACTCTTTAACCAATCATCTGTCATTTGCGCTGAGGCCGTACTTACAGAATTCCCTTCTTTGTATGCATGCTGGAAACCTGTTATCAGACCATTACATGAGAAATACTCCTTGATTTGTACAGATACAATTTCTTCCAATAATGTACTGCAAGCAGCAAGTTTATAAGACGACTATTAGGACCAGTGAATGCAGATTTTTTATCCTTAGGTAGTGGAATAACCTTTGACTCTTTCCAGACTTCTGGGCACACCCCATAGATCAAGCACTTATTAAAAATATGAGAGATTGGTGTAGATATTTGCTTAGCTGTAACTCTAAACAATTTGGAGTCAAGATTTTCTGTACCAGGTGACGTGTCATCAGAAAGAGACAACAGCATCCTTTCTACCTCTTCCCTTTCTACTTGGTGAAATTTGAACCTGCATTGCCTCTCCTTCATGATACAATCTTTTATAAGGGTATATGACATTGAGCCATCCGTTGGAATCATAGCCTTCCTCAACTTGTCCACTTTGCCTGTAAAATATTAATTAAAGTAGTAATGCGATGTTATGTGGTTTTGTAATAAATATACCCTCTGTTTCAACAAAAGAGGCGGACATGTTTGAATTCCTACCCATAAGATGTGTTCAACATTCTCCACAGCTTTCCCCATCACCCTTTACTTCATAAATGCTGTACTGATAGAATCCCTTCTTCTTTCCTTTGTTAAGCTTGGTCACAAGATTTCTTAATTTACAATAACTTTGCTTTTCAAACAAAGTGCCAGATATCTCTAGCGGAGACCCAGCACCTCTTCTCCAGGCCATAACCCCCCCAGTCAACCAGGTACTGGAAACCCTTGCCCCGTGGTCAAACCCTCAAGAGGCATCTCACCGTGTACGCCGGATGGCCATCGATGACACGGGGAGGAGGGGTGGGCCTGGAAATAGAAGACAAAGGGCTGTGAGACACTGGCTTAATTCTAGACACATGGAATGCAGGATGAATACGAAGGGTACGGGGCAACAGAAGGTGGACAGCATAGGGGCTAATGATCTTGGAGATGGGGAAAGGGCTGATAAA
Source organism: Salvelinus fontinalis (assembly GCF_029448725.1). Lineage (NCBI taxonomy): Eukaryota > Metazoa > Chordata > Actinopteri > Salmoniformes > Salmonidae > Salvelinus > Salvelinus fontinalis. The sequence goes on from NC_074690.1 coordinate 39,485,021, forward strand.
CCAGGGGGACAGTCATACCTTCTGCCCGAGACGATACCAGGGAGCCGTGGTCCGATGGCGATCCGCTTGTCGTTGATACCTGGAGGTGGTCTTGAGGAGGGCCGACCGGGCTCTCCTCCAGGTACGACGACAGCGGCGGACAAACATCTGGGCAGGTATGCCGACCTCCTCTTCCTGTTCAGGGAAGAGCTGGGGCTGATACCCCAGGGAACACTCAAAGGGAGATAGGCCCGTGGCAGAGCAGGTAAGGGTGTTGCGGGCATATTCGACCCATACAAGCTGCTGGCTCCAGGTGGTGGGGTTGGCGGGGACCAGGCGGCGCAGGGTAGTTTCGAGGTCCAGGTTGGCTCGCTCCGATTGGCCGTTGGATTCGGGGTGGAACCTGGAAGACAGGCTGACCGACGACCCAATAAGGGTGCAGAACGCCTTCCAGAACTGGGACGAGAACTGAGGACCCCGGTTGGAGACCATGTCCACCGGCAGTCCATGGATCCGGAAGACGTGCCTCACCATGAGCTGGGTTGTCTCTTTGGCAGAGGGTAGTTTGGGGAGAGGAATGAAGTAGGCGGCTTTGGAAAACCGATCCACCACGGTCAGGATGGCGGTGTTGCCATGCCATCAGAAAAGGGAAGACTCGTGACAAAGGCAGGCAGAGGTTGGAGGAGATCAGCCGGAGCTTGCCAAGGAGTCTTGTTCTGCGCACACACCGTGCAAGCGGCGATGAATGCGGACACGTCAAAGACCTTAGTAGGCCAACTTTTGAAACCTCAGAAAGGGATAGGACTTTTGAAGTCTAACTTTTAAGGGACAAGATTTGTAAGAGGAGATTCATGGACACATTTCTTGAACAGGGCATTTAACTTCGAGCATGAGCTTAGTTTCCTCACTAAGCTCTCTTCCACCGCCGTCTTACAGAAATGATTGTACCCAGTCTGACATTTGTTGTTCCCTGGGCAGTCTTTTTTTATCATCATTTTTAAGCACATACAGTATCTTGTATAATTCCTGTAGCAGCTGAAATGATGCATTGCCTCTGAGGCAACAAGATCCCTCCCACCCGTGGATCTGACCTACCCATATACTGCCTAATTTCAGACTAATGAATGCTTTTTTGAGCCCAGGGTCTTTATGGATGGTGTCTTGGTAAGGGTACAAAACTGAAACTAGATCAGCATCCCTACTATGACATGCTCTAGACATACAGGCCCTGGTCTGCTTACACATACTACCTGAGACACAGATGCTATTGGTCTCCGCTCTTAATAAATTAGGAATCTTGAAACACAATGAATGTGCTCTTTATTGTTTTGTATCCTAATGAATGGACCAGCATGTGATACTGTCTACATTTATACACACTATGGCAATGAGGCCAGAGGCAAGTAAGCCAAGTTTATAACCACGCAATGATGTAAATTATTAAGGCTGCTTCAAGTGTTTGATATAAATCTTAATTCTCCTGAAAAAAATTTTTTCTCCTTATGCATGCTCTTTCAATATTGGTCCTATTAGTGAAATTCATGTAGCATTCTCTGTGGTATCTATCAGATTCACCAGGCACGTCTGGATCTTGGGTTGCTGACAAGTTGATTTGTTTCTGCATTTCACTCTCTTTATTTTGAAGGTCACCAACTGCCGTGCACACTGAACAAATAGACAAAGTCATGTGTCAGAAAACTCAATCCCCTCGAACACACTCTCTTTCTCTCGTTCTCCCCTTGACATACAAGGGGCCCATATGATATGAGGGGCTAAAATTGAGGGCAGTACGTGAAGAAGAAAAATGTTATTTTAAACCGATGGAGTTGTATTACTTCACAGCAGCAACAGTAGTACACAGAGACAAAAATAACTACAGGTATGTCTGCATGTGTGTTTGTTAGGGTTTCTATACCAAATTAGGTGATCAGCTGTCTTATCAAAAGACCTGAGACAAACACAAATAACAAGGTGAAGTAGTTTATTTGAACAGGTAAATTAGAAACCAGTCAAAGCGGAGGACATAACATCTATTCAATATCTTAATACTTCCTCCATTCATAGTACAATACCATGAGCATAGCAGCTTATACTGCAGGATGAGGACATTACCCAACAGAGTTTTTACAAAGTGCAACAGTAAAACAAACATTTATATTTATATATTCTTTGTTTCATTTTTAAATTTTGGGTAGTATTTATCGACGGCCTGCATACAGTAGGTCCGTTATTGTCTCTTCTTTTTTACTCTGCCTGTAAATCGTTATCTCTGCAACACATTCTGTTGCTATGTCTCTTCTCATGGAGGCTTCCCTGTTCAGAGGAAGAATTTAGCATTTTGTGCGAGTCAGGAGCTGTATTTACCAAGGAAGCACGTCAACCGCTGTAGGTCAAATGGAAGCAAGCGACCTGGGGCGAGTGGAGCTTCTTTGACGTTGGGAAGCCCGACCCAAATGCATTTGTTCGAACAGCTTCGCCCTCCTGGTTTCGGAGGTTCAAGCGCCATCGTCCCTTATCTTCGGATTCTGCCTTGACCTCAGATTACCAGACCTCGAGGGGGTCTAACGCACCGGATCAGCCAAAATGGGTTTGCGGCCGGCTTGAGGCACATTTGTAGGACCTCCAAGGAAAGCCCCATCGGCCAACCCCCCACCCTAGTCATAGACTGTTCTCTCTGCTACCGCACAGCAAGCTGTACCGGAGCACCAAGTCTAGGTCCAAAAGGCTTCCTAAGAGCTTCTACCCCCAAGCAATAAGGCTGCCGAACAGCCAATTAAATGGCTACCCTGACTATTTGCATTGAGCCCCCCCCCCCCCCCCCCCCCCCCCATTTTTTTTACGCTGCTTCTACTCGCTGTTTATTATCTATTATCTATGCATAATCACTTTACCCCTACCTACATGTACATATTACCTCAATTACCTCGACTAACCTGTACCTCCGCGTATAGACTCGGTAACGGTACCCCCTGTGTATAACCTAATTTTTGTATTTTATTGTTGCTCTTTTATTTTTTACTATAATTTATTTAGTCAATATTTTTCGTATTTTTCTTAGAACTGCGTTGTTGGTTAAGGGATTGTCAGTAAGCATTTCACGGTAAGATCTACACCTTTTGTATTCGGCGCGTGTGACAAATACAATTTTATTGACTCACATCCTCGCTCGAGGCATCGGCCCAATGGTACAGTTCTAGACAATATTGTATCTATAATAATTCAAGCTAGTCCTATTGTATTTTCAAACAAGGCATTGCCAACCGAACATAGTTAGAGGAATAGGCCTAATGGTTCCAATTCAAGTCAACCCCATTGTATTTTATAGTAGGAGATAACTTGTTGAACATGGCATGTTTGTATTAGAAACTCTGTCTGATCTGAAATCCCGCAGCTGTGGCCTTGGACTGATTCATGTACATGCCAGAAGTTGATTTCTAAAATGGATTTGATTATAACTCTGGCTTCTCAAACCAGCGAGGACATTCTGGTTATAACTGAATCTTGGCTAAAGAAGTCTATGCCGGACTCTGATGTGTATCCGATTGGTTGTAATGTTTTAAGATAAAGTTGGCAGAGGAGGGGGTAACACAGTATGCATAAAGAGCAATTTAAATGTTTCTGTATCCATCACCACCTCTGTCTCTAACTCATTTGGATGTCTAGTCTTAAGTGTGGCAGTTGGTAATAATGCCCATCTGACGCTAGTGGGAATTTATCGCCCTCCTTCGGCCTCCATGTGCTCTTAGCAAATTATCTGACCTTCTTACTAACTACGCTCAATCTGAATTACTGATTGTGGGTGATCTTAATCTAGATTGGTTGGTGCGAGTATCTGATGGGCTGAAAGATTTGTACTGAGCTACACTGAACAAAAATATAAACGCAAAATGTAGCGTGTTGGTCCCATGTTTCATGAGGTAAAATAAAAGATCCCAGAAATGTTCCATATACACAAAAAGCTTATTTCTCTAAAATGTCATGCACAAATGAGTTGACATCCTGTTAGTAAGCATTTCTCCTTTGCCAAGATCATTGTGAGCAGTATTTCTGTCTGTAATAAAAGCTCTTTTGTTGGGAAAAACTCATTCTGATTGGCCAGGCCTGGCTCCACAGTGGGTGAGCCTATCCCTCCCATGGCTGTGCCACTGCCCAGTCATGTGAAATCCATAAATTAGGGCCTAATGAATTATTTCAAATGACTGATTTCTTCTATGAACTGAAACTCAGTAAAATCTTTGAAATTGTTGCATGTTGCTTTTATATTCTGTTCAGTATGAATCTAACTCAGTTGATAACTAAACCAACTCGCCCCACTTTAAACACCCTGAAAAATCTACTATGCCCCTCATAAGTTTACAGCCAATGGGATATTTGCCTACGAGTTCAGTGACCATTGTCCCGTTGACTGTATAAGAGATGTTAAACTACCTAAATCTTGCTCACGCATTATTACAAAGAGAACATTTGGGAATTCTAATGAGCAACATGTTTTATCTGAGTTGGGGTTGACTGGGGGGTTGTGTCAACTATCACTGACTCAGCTCAGGCCATTCATTGATTTATTTCCCTGTTTAACTCTGTTGCAGATAAACATGTGCCGTACAAAAAACTAAGGGTAAATGGCCGATGTAATCCTTGGTTTTTCGCATGAATTGTCAGAAAAATTACAAGAAAGAAATGTAGCTTGGACTAAGGCAAGACAGACTGATTCTACATCTGATTGGCAGTCCTTCAGACATTTGAGAAATAGATGTCTATTTCTGATTAAAAAAGATAAATATAAATATTTTTGGAATTGTGTATCCAAGAGTGGTGGTAATCCAGCCAACTTCTGGAAAGGGGCCAAATCTTTTAAACCAAACTTCACCCCCCTCCCACATTCCCCCCAGCCGGTTGACGGCCTCTGGTCCCATTTCAGAAAGAAGAAAAAAATCTGATGTTTTTAATAACCATTTTGCTTTACCTGGCCTTGCTAAAGATTGATGTAAAAAGGGGGCTAATTCACTTGCTCCCTTTTTATTGCAGCTCTCTGCCCCACTTATTGCATAACCACTGACCTATATTTTGTAACTTGACAATTGCTTCTGGTGTTATCCCTAAGATCTCCTCCCACATGGAGGAGGAGATCCTTCTGACTTAGATAACTAACGTCCAATTTCTAAATGATCTGTTTAGAATCCCTGACAAACTTTCTGCTAAGAACTTTAACTTCTCACTCTATTCTTATAAGGGCACAAGGCGAGACCCAAATGCAGACACAGGAGGCATGTGGTAGAGCTCCATATTTATTCTAACAAAGGGAGTAGGCAAAGGCAGGTCCGGGGCAGGCGAGAGTTCATAAACCAGGTCAGAGTCCAAACAGTACCAGACTATAGGCAGTCTCGAGGTCAGGCCAGGCAGGGGTCAGACACCAGATTTGAGTCCAAAACAGTACAAGAGGATAGGCAGGCTGGTAGTCAGAAGAGGCAGCGTGGTCAGGCAGGTGGGTTTGGAGACAGAACAGACAAGGGTCGAAACCAGGAGGACTAGAAACAAACAGAGACCGGGGAAAAATAGGAGCAAGGAAAACCGCTGGTTGACTTGGCAAACAAGACGAACTGGCACAGAGAGACAGGAAACACACGGATAAATACACCGGGGATAATAAGCTACACCTGGAGGGGGTGGAGACAATCACAAGGACAGGTGACCCAGATCAGGGTGTGACAATTCATAACGTACACCAATCCAGTGTTAGACCTAGACATTGGACTTGTTCAGCTGCTGCACTTGTTTTAGTGTTCAATTGCTTGGATCATAAACATCATTGTGTCTCATCATAAACATCATCAATCTTATTTATAGACCTTTCCAAGGCATTCGATACCATTGACCATCACATTCTTATTCACAGGTTGACTAATATAGGTCTGAATCAGGCTTCTTGCAAGTGGTTTGAAAATGATCTGTCAGACAGAACTCAATGTGTGATCTCTAATGCTGTTAAATATAGTTTCCTTGACATTACAAAATGTGTTCCGCAGGGCTCGGTACTGGGACCTGTTGTCTTTGCTATTTATGTAAATAATATTGATCAATCTGTTAAAACTTGTAATATTCATCTGTATGCAGGCAACACTGTTATGTACGCTATTGACCCTACTGTTGACCCGGCTATGTTAGAGATGCAATCTGACCTTGTTGCCTTACAGAAAGCCCTGGGTGGTTTAAAACTTGTATTTACTGCCGCGGAGACCAAATACATATTGTTCTCTAGTTCTCGCAAGAATGTTTCGGATGGACTACATATTTATTAATTGGATGGTTCTCCCATTGATCGGGCTCCTGCCTACAAATATCTGGGCATTTGGATTGAGCTAGTTTAAATAGATCTTTCCTATCCCTAAATAGCAGGATTCAGATTGTACAGTCAACTTCCCTGCTACTTATTGACTATGTTGACACCATTTATCAGAATGCAGCAGCCACTACTCTTAAACCTTTGGATGTCATCTACCATAGCTGTTAGGTGCCTCCTAAGAAGAGGTAGGTGCAGGAGTCAGGAGCAGGAGAGCAAGGAAGTCCCAGTAACACAATCATTTATTGAAAGTCCCAACACAACAACAACAGGTGGGGAAACACACCCAACGAAGTTGCCACACAGAGGGAAGTAACGTCACACACGGAGGAGAAACCTCTACTCCTAATTGCAATCCAAACGGTACAACGACCGTGTGGCGCAAACACGCACCCCTAACAGAGCAACAACAGTAAATAATCCTGCACAAAGAATTAGCAGGCAGCGGAGGTTAATAAACCCACCGAAATGAACTAATAGAACACAGGTGTAAACAAAACAGACAGACACAAACGAAAAGGAAAAATGGATCGGTGGCAGCTAGTAGGCCAGCGACGACCGCCGAGCACCGCCCGAACAGGGAGAGGAGCCACCTTCGGTGGAAGTCGTGACAAAAGCACCCTGCGCTTCATCACTGGTGATAATTAACATGATACAAAAATCCCCATAAAAATCTATTTGTTAAATAAATCTTCTTGACGCTAGCGGTCAGATTTTTTAATAACGTTTTTTTAATAACGTTCCCAAGGTAAACTGACTATTTCTCAGGTCCAGATCGTAGAATATGCATATAATTTACAGATTAGGATAGAAAACACTCCAACGTTTCCAAAACTGTCAAAATATTGTCTGTGAGTATAACAAAACAGATTTTGCAGGCAAAAACCTGAGGAAATCTAACCCGGAAGTGATTTTTATTTTTTTACATCTGTGTTTCATTTCCCGTCTTTCTTCCATTTAAAGGGGTATCAACCAGATTCCTTTTCCAATGGCTTCCTCAGGCTGTGACCAGGCTTTAGACATAGTTTCAGGCTTTTATTTTGAAAAATTAGCAAGATTTTTCAAAACTAGTCAGGTGTCCTTTGATTAGTTCCTGCGCGCGAGAGGGGTAGCTCTCTCTCTCACAATAACGCATAACAAAGAAAATACAGAAAATCGCAATATACTGATATAAACTGATATAACTCGGTTTAAAATAACTACCTTATAATGTTTTTAACACATATATCAAATAAAATCAGAGCCGGAGATATCTAACGTCGATAACGAAAGCTTTTCAGAATGCAATCCAGGTGACCCTTTCGCGCCATGCAGAATAAAGGAAAGAGTGGTCACGTCATTCCAACAGGTCTTGTTCGGCCTCAGATAGAGCTGTACACCCCATTCCAACTCTCACTGCCTACTGACATCTAGTGGAAGGCGTATGCAGTGCATGTAGACCCATAGATTCCATGCAAATTCCATGCAAAAACCCTGGAACAGAGCCCCCCGATTTCAGATTTCTCACTTCCTGACAGGAAGTTTGCTGCAAAATGAGTTCTGTTTTACTCACAGATATAATTCAAACTGTTTTAGAAACTAGAGAGTGTTTTATATCCAATAGTAATAACAATATGCATATTGTACGAGCAAGAATTGAGTACGAGGCAGTTTAATTTGGGAACGATTTTTTACAAAGTGAAAATGGCGCCCCACTATTGAGAAAATTAACGCTTCAGGTTCCTCGGGTCTCCATCGAATTGGGTAGATCTGCTTTTAGTTTTGATGCACTTCTCTGCTGGTAGAATCTGCAGATCTTGTTGAAATTGGATGTTCTGGTATTGATTGAACACCTGGTAGCGAACAGATTTTGTTTTTGTATTTTAACTGTTGCTCAAATTATGTAAAATGTGTAAATTGTAAAATGCAGTGCTCCCTTGTAAAAGCAACCTTGGTCTCAATGGGACTCCCTGTACAGGGCTACCGACCGGCTCCGGTAAAATACAACAGTAACGTGAATGTTTACATTTTTTACCTTCCTGGTTAGGAGATATGCTATTGGTTTCCTTTTCTTTTTTTAAATTTCTTTCTTATTTTTCTTCTCCCCCCTTTTCTCCCCAATTTCGTGGTATCCAATTGTTTAGTAATTACTATCTTGTCTCATTGCTACAACTTCGGGAGAGACAAAGGTCGAAAGCCATGCGTCCTCCGAAACACAACCCAACCAAGCCGCACTGCTTCTTAACACAGCGCGCCTCCAACCCGGAAGCCAGCCGCACCAATGTGTCGGAGGAAACACTGTGCACCTGGCTACCTTGGTTAGCACGCACTGCGCCCGGCCCGCCACAGGAGTCGCCGGTGTGCGATGAGACAAGGATATCCCTACCGGCCAAACCCTCCCTAACCCGGATGACGCTAGGCCAATTGTGCGTCGCCCCACGGACCTCCCGGTCCGCGAACCCAGAGTCTCTGGGCCACTGCGCCACCCGGGAGGCCCTATTGGTTTCCTTTTCCATGATGTGGTGTACTGGAGTTCTGATTGGATCAAGGACTAGGCGGCATTTAGCATTATCGGGATTGTGCGTTTAACTCCTTGTGTTTTACCTGTGCCATCATAACTGTAGTATACACTAAGCAGGTAATGTTTGTTTAGGACTTGCTAGACAACAATTGAGATGGACCACCCAAGCTCATCACTAGGCTCAGGACCCTGGGATTGAACACCTCTCTCTGCAATTAGATCCTGGACTTCCTGACGGTAAACCTCTGGTGGTGAGGGTAGGCAACAACACATCCTTGACCCCTCTCAGCCTAGCCGTTGGATAAATCCCAAATATATTCATACTAAAACTATTATTTTGTAAAAAAAGACCACCAAATTTGTAGAGTAGGTCTTTAATACTCCTGTATGAGCGGAGAAAGACACTCATAAGACCAAAATTACGTATCACATACACTGTGGTATTCACATCTTCAAAGGCAGGCTGTTAATTAGGAACTGATGAATCTGACATATAGGTTTCCAGCAGGAACTCCCTCCTCTCTAAACCTTTAATTAAACTCCTCATAGCCAATTAAGACTAACAGGAGGACGGAAGTATTGTAGTACACTGAAATGGGAAATGGGGTTTAGGATAACGATGAAGAGTGTATCTAAGTATTGAGTATTGAACAAATTAAACCCATTTGTGTGTGTGTGTGTGTTCCAGCTGTGACGTGACCTTCAAGGGTCTTGCTCTGTGTGTGAGATGATAAGATGATTAATGTAGTTATGTTAGGGGAGAGCCCTGCTACTGTTAAGATGTGCTTCATTGATGACACACACACACAGGCTAGATCGGGATGTTACTAAGTATAAACATTGTGAAATTTAGCAATAAATTATTTTTCTGAGAATCCTTTGCTTTTTAGACTGGCCTCGTGAAAGTCTCATCTTTACCGTTGATGAGGGGAAATGTAAATATTAGTGATCTGGCCGAGCTGATAACTATCTGTGTTCGTGCGCGTGTGTGTGTGTGTGTGTGTGTGTGTGTGTGTGTGTGTGTGTGTGTGTGTGTGTGTGTGTGTGTGTGTGTGTGTGTGTGTGTGTGTGTGTGTGTGTGTGTGTGTGTGTGTGTGTGTGTGTCTGTATTTGAGTGGTTTCTGATCTTTCCATTCACTCTCCTGTTGAGGTGGTCTTTTCATAATGAACCTTCCATATGAATGCCTTAGACCTGACAAACCAGTGAGTGCTGGTATATGTGCCCCAAAGGTGTTATTCAAAGAAACAAGCTGTGGAGGAATCCATGGCAATATTGTGTTGCATTTCCTCATCAAATTACCATTATTCTGTGTTCTATTCCGGACATTTCAACACTGACACCCTCTCACCAGGCTAAAAGGCTTGGTGTTGACACTGGACCTGTTGTCAGAACCCTCTCATACCCAGGCTGACAGTGTGAAATGGGATTTGGGTTTTCACCTGTTGTCACTAGGAAAGTACTTCTGGCATGATTGTAAATGATGGAGGAGGGGTGACAATGATACTCGATGAAGAGAAAGAGAGTTAAACATCCAAACCGGGCACAACAGAGGAGGCCTATACGCAGAGGAGGCTCTTGATACACCTAGGGGGGCACCCAAACCAAATCCCCCCCACCCCCTTCCTAGCACATCATCATTTTTGGTAAAAAAATCTGTGCACCAAGATGCAATTTGACGCATGGTAAATGTACTGTTGTAGAAAAGAACGCCTTCTAATAAAGCTATAATAACATTTGCAATGTGGCATATGCTACAGTTTCCACACATGGGGAACGTTTATTTGCAGGGTTCGAAATAAAATTGGCCTTTGAAAAACGCGTGTAATGAAAGAAGACATGAATGTTTCATAATACCACACAAATGACCGAAATGAGTGGCTACTCTGACACTGACAAACTGAGATCAATCTGTTCTTGAATTCAAACAAACAATAGCGCAGGCCAATGAAGTGACACCTAGACTAACCTATATTAGGAAGCAATATAAACTTAGTGAAGAAAGAAACGTCCTCTCACTGTCAACTACCCTAATTTTCAGCAAACTTAACATGTGTAAATATTTGTGTGAACATAACAAGACTCAACAACTGAGACACACAGACATGTCAAAATCAAAAGTAACAATCAGTATCTGGTGTGGCCACCAGCTGCATTAAGTACTGCAGTGCATCTCCTCCTCATGGACTGCACCAGATTTGCCAGTTCTTGTTTTGAGATGTTACCCCACTCTTCCACCAAAGCACCTGCAAGTTCCCGGACATTTCTGGGGGGAATGGCCCTAGCCCTCACCCTCCGATCCAACAGGTCCCAGACGTGCTCAATGGGACTGAGATCCGGGCTCTTCGCTGGCCATGGCAGAACACTGACATTCCTGTCTTGCAGGAAATCACACACAGAACAAGCAGTATGGCTGGTGGCATTGTCATGCTGGAGGGTTATGTTAGGATGAGCCTGCAGGAATGGTACCAAATGAGAGAGGAGGACGTCTTCCCTGTAATGCACAGCGTTGAGATTGCCTGCAATGACAACAAGCTCAGTCCTATGATGCTGTGACACACCGCCCCAGACCATGACAGACCCTCCACCCACCTCCAAATCAATACTGCTCCAGAGTACCGGCCTCAGTGTAACGCTCATTCCTTCGACGATAAACGCGAATCTGACCATCACCCCTGGTGAGACAAAACCGTGACTCGTCAGTGAAGAGCACTTTTTGCCAGTCCTGTCTGGTCCAGCGACGGTGGGTTTGTGCACATAGTCGATGTTGTTGCCGGTGATGTCTGGTGAGGACCTGCCTTACAGCAGGCCTACAAGCCCCCAGTCCAGCCTCTCTCAGGCTATTGCGGACAGTGTGAGAACTGATGGAGGGATTGTGCGTTCCTGGTGTAACTCAGGCAGTTGTTGTTGCCATCCTGTACCTGTCCCACAGTTGTGATGTTCAGATGTACCGATCCTGTGGAGGTGTTGTTACACGTGGTCTGTCACTGCAAGGGTGATCAGCTGTCCGTCCTGTCTCCCTGTAGCGCTGTCTTAGGCGTCTCACAGTACGGACATTGCAATTTATTGCCCTGGCCACATCTGCAGTCCTCATGCCTCCTTGCAGCATGCCTAAGGCACGTTCACGCAGATGAGCAGGGACCCTGAGCATCTTTCTTTTGGTGTTTTTCAGTCAGTAGAAAGGCCTCTTTAGTGTCCTAAGTTTTCATAACTTTGACCTTAATTGCCTGCTGTCTGTAAGCTGTTAGTGTCTTAACGACCATTCCACAGGTGCATGTTCATTAATTGTTTATGGCTCATTGAACAAGCATGGGTGTCACGTTCGTTGAAGTGAGGAGACCAAAGCGCAGCGTGATGTGAATACATATTTTAATACAAGACGACTGAACACAAAGAACACTAACAAACAATACAAAATAACGTGAATGCTATAAACACGTAGTGCATACATGCAACATCAACATAGACAATAACCCACAAACCAAACTGGAAAATGGCAACCTAAATAGGATCCCCAATCAGAGACAAAGATAAACAGCTGCCTCTGATTGAGAACCAATCTAGGCCACCATAGACCTACATATGTCTAGACTAGACACACACACCTAGACATACAAAAAACCCTAGACAAGACAAAAACACACATACCACCCTCGTCACACCCTGACCTAACCAAAATAATACAGAAAACAAAGAATACTAAGGTCAGGGCGTGACAATGGGAAACAGTGTTTAAACCCTTTACAATGAAGATCTGTGAAGTTATTTGGATTTTTACGAATTTTTACGAATCTTTTACTTTGAAAGACAGGGTCCTGAAAAACAGGCGTTTCTTTTTTTGCTGAACTACCGTTCAAAAGTTTGGGGTCACTTAGAAATGTCCTTGTTTTCTATGAAAACATACATGAAATGAGTTGCTAAATGAATAGGAAATATGGTCAAGACGTTGACAAGGTTATAAATAATCATTTTTAATTGAAATAATAATTGTGTCCTTCGTCAAAGAATCCCCCATTTGCAGAAATTACAGACTTGCAGACCTTTGGCATTCTAGCTGTCAATTTGTTGAGGTAATCTGAAGAGATTTCACCCCATTCTTCCTGAAGCACCTCCCACAAGTTGGATTGGCTTGATGGGCACTTCTTACGTACCATACGGTCAAGCTGGTCCCACAACAGCTCAAAAGGGTTGAGATCCGGTGATCATGCTGGCCACTCCATTATAGACAGAATACCAGCTGACTGCTTCTTCCCTAAATAGTTCTTGCATAGTTTGGAGCTGTGCTTTGGGTCATTGTCCTGTTGTCAGAGGAAATTGACTCCAATTAAGCGCCGTCCACAGGGTATGGCATGGCGTTGCAAAATGGAGTGATAGCCTTCCTTCTTCAAGATCCCTTTTACCCTGTACAAATCTCCCACTTTACCACTACCAAAGCACCCGCAGACCATCACATTGCCTCCACCATACTTGACAGATGGCGTCAAGCACTCCTCCAGCATCTTTACATTTTTTTCTGCGTCTCACGAATGTTCTTCTTCACCTCAAACTTAGATTCATCCCGTCAAGTGTCTGTTTTCTTTTGCCCATCTTAATATTTAATTTTATTGGCCAGTCTGCCATATGGCTTTTTCTTTGCAACTCTGCCTAGAAGGTCAACATCCTGTGTCGCCTCTTCACTGTTGACGTTGAGACTGGTGTTTTGCGGGTACTACTTAATGAAGCTGCTAGTTGAGGACTTGTGAGGCGTCTGTTTTTCAAACTAGACACTCTAATGTACTTGTCCCCTTGTTCAGTTGTGCACCGGGGCCTCCCACTCCTCTTTCTATTCCGGTTAGAGCCAGTTTGCGCTGTTCTGTGAAGGGAGTAGTACACAGCGTTGTACCAGATCTTCAGTTTCTTGGCAATTTCTCGCATGGAATCGCCTTCATTTCTCAGAACAAGAATAGACTGATGAGTTTCAGAAGAAAGTTATTTGTTTTTGAGCTTGTAATCAGGAGTGGCTTCGGTACAAGTCTCTGAATGTCCCTGAGTGGCCCAGCCAGAGCCCGGACTTGAACACGATTGAACATCTCTGGAGAGACCTGAAAATAGCTGTGCAGCGAGAAACTCCCCAAATACAGGTGTGCCAAGCTTGTAGCATCATATCCAAGAAGACTCAAGGCTGTAACCGCTGCCAAAGGTGCTTCAACAAAGTACTGAGTAAACGGTCTGAATACTTATGTAAATGTGATATTTGTTTTTGCTTTGTCATTATGGGGTATTGTGTGTAGATTGATGAGGGGGAAAAACTATGTCATCAATTTTAGAATAAGGCTGTAACGTAACAAAATGTGGGAAAAAAATCAAGAGGTCTGAATACTTTCCGAATGCACTGTATATATACTGTCGATAATTAAGCAGCCCATTATTAGAGCTGCACTTGTAGAGTAGCACAGGAAAGCAGCATCACAGATGAAAGGAGAAACTAGTGATCAAACCTGAGTTAGTAAGTAGCCTATCTTTGTTAAATGTAATGAGCAATATGTAATACATTACTTTCCCAAGTAACTAATCGTAACACTGATGATGATTACGGTTATTATTATTATTATTATTATTATTATTATTATTATTATTGCTCATGATTCATTTCATCAGCATATTCTTGATGTTGACGTGATGATTTGAGAATGGACACAGCACACATTATTTTTCAGGTAACTTTGTACTGTTGCTATACTTTTGTGCTGCTGCTAATGTTGATAATTGGAATTGCGTATTTTATATTGATGGCTGTCAGCTCATGATCTAGTCAATTATATTCAGTTTCATTGTTTCCTATTTGGATTTTACGTCTCATGTGCTCACCTTCTGCTAAATCAATTTCCCTCTGGGACAAATAAACTTCCCTTTGTTATTTTTTTATTTTGTATTTATTTAATGTAACAGGTGTATTAATACACTGAGTACACATCAGAGTAGGCACCGACGACATGCGTGAACAATATGTGCAAGGTGTGTGGGTAGATGGCACTTCCCTAACCACGATAATAATACACACTTCTACCTCTGATTATCGGCATGACAACAGGAACATTACCAGAGAATTGATAAGCACTGCTTTAGAGGTTGGCATAGCTTAATTTACATCAAAGCTACAGGTATAATATCAGGACTTTTGTTCAACTCGGTTTGAAATAAAGATTGTGAAATGTTTTGATCTTGTACACTCCCCCCACTGTGCTTCCCCAAAGGACCAGTGTTTAGCCCTAAACGAGGGCCACTCTGTGGGAGTGTTATTTCTCTCTTTCTCATAGCTGTTTGTCGTCACACCTCCTCCTGTATCTCTCCTCCTCCTTCTCAGTGAACACTACAGCCATTGTCTGTGCACTTTATTCTTTCTGTAAGTCCCTTTGGATAAGAACAACTATCACAATAACAGCCAGCTGACACTCTATGTCTTTCTGCCAGCCTTTATGTTGAACCCCACTGTTAATACCCTTTATTCATCACCTTAATATGGGATTACTTTGAAGTGATTGTTTTTAAGATGTTTCTAAGTAGGTGTAGCGGCTGCAACCTGTTTCTACTGGTTATATTACCATGGTAACTGTTCCTATCTGGCTCGAGGTACCATGAGATTTAAAAGAAAAATAAGAACCTGTTGTATCGACTTACACGTGCATAGTATTGTGTATGGGTTGCTGCATAGAAGGTTTGATTGAACATCAGTAAACAGTATCTGTGCACCTTTCTCTTTTATCTTCGCTCCACCTCCTTATCTGTATGAGACACATGACATGTTTCTGAGTGGTACCAGACAGATGCAGTGAGGCATGCGGACCTAGCTGTCCATAACTTGACTTGTCTGGACATGACCTGAGACTTGAGAGACATTTGAGAGTTTGTGCACAGACTTTTAATTAGATATTATATGAACCATAAAGCATGTATAAATAGAATGGCCAGGTTCGAATACCCATACCTGCATTGTGAATAGTAGGCATTTCGGGTATGCGAAAAAGAAACTCAGCAAAAAAAGAAACATCCTCTCACTGTCAACTGCGTTTATTTTCAGCAAACTTAACATGTGTAAATATTTGTATGAACATAACAAGATTCAACAACTGAGACATAAACTGAACAAGTTCCACAGACATGTGACAAACATACAGTGAGGGAAAAAAGTATTTGATCCCCTGCTGATTTTGTACATTTGCCCACTAACAAAGAAATGATCAGTCTATAATTTTAATGGTAGGTGTATTTGAACAGAGACAGAATAACAACCAAAAAATCCAGAAAAACGCATGTCAAAAATGTTATACATTGATTTGCTTTTTAATGAGGGAAATAAGTATTTGACTCCTCTGCAAAACATCACTTAGTACTTGGTGGCAAAACCCTTGTTGGCAATCACAGAGGTCAGACGTTTCTTGTAGTTGGCCACCAGGTTTGTACACATCTCAGAAGGGATTTTGTCCCACTCCTCTTTGCAGATCTTCTCCAAGTCATTAAGATTTTGAGGCTGACGTTTGGCAACTCGAACCTTCAGCTCCCTCCACAGATTTTCTATGGGATTAAGGTCTGGAGACTGGCTAGGCCACTCCAGAACCTTAATGTGCTTCTTCTTGAGCCACTCCTTTGTTGCCTTATCCGTGTGTTTTGGGTCATTGTCATGCTGGAATACCCATCCACGACCCATTTTCAATGCCCTGGCTGAGGGAAGGAGGTTCTCACCCAAGATTTGACAGTACATGGCCCTGTTCTGCGTCCCTTTGATGGGGTGAAGTTGTCCTGTCCCCTTAGCAGAAAACACTCCCAAAGCATAATGTTTCCACCTCCATGTTTGACGGTGGGGATGGTATTCTTGGGGTCATAGGCAGCATTCCTCCTCCTCCACACACGGCGAGTTGAGTTGATGGCAAAGAGCTCCATTATGGTCTCATCTGACCACAACACTTTCACCCAGTTGTCCTCTGAATCATTCAGATGTTCATTGGCAAACTTCAGACGGGCATGTATATGTGCTTTCTTGAGCAGGGGGACCTTGCGGGCGCTGCAGGATTTCAGTCCTTCACGGCGTAGTGTGTTACCAATTGTTTTCTTGGTGACTATGGTCCCAGCTGCCTTGAGATCATTGACAAGATCCTCCCGGGTAGTTCTGGGCTGATTCATCACCGTTCTCATGATCATTGCAACTCCACGAGGTGAGATCTTGCATGGAGCCCCAGGACGAGGGAGATTGACAGTTCTTTTGTGTTTCTTCCATTTGCGAATAATCGCACCAACTGTTGTCACCTTCTCACCAAGCTGCTTGTGTCACGTTCCTGACCTGTTTTCTCTTGTTTTGTATGTGTTTATTGGTCAGGGCGTGAGTTTTGGGTGGGCAGTCTATGTTTTCTATTTCTATGTTGGGATTTTGGTGTTCGGCCTGGTATGATTCTCAATCAGAGACAGGTGTCTATCGTTGTCCCTGATTGAGAATCATACTAAGGCAGCCTGGGTTTCACTTGTGTTTTGTGGGTGTTTGTTCCTGTGGAGGTTTTGTTGCCACACAGGACGGTTTCGGTTTTGTCACGTTGGTTGTTTTGTATTTTGTATTGTTTTGTTGACTTTCATTAAAAGAATGAACACTAACCATTCTGCGTTTTGGTCCACACCTTCTGTCAGCGAGGACAGCCGTAACAGCTTGCCGATGGTCTTGTAGCCCATTCCAGCCTTGTGTAGGTCTACAATCTTGTCCCTGACATCCTTGGAGAGCTCTTTGGTCTTGGCCATGGTGGAGAGTTTGGAATCTGATTGATTGATTTCTTCTGTGGACAGGTGTCTTTTATACAGGTAACACGCTGAGATTAGGAGCACTCCCTTTAGAGGTGTGCTCCTAATCTCAGCTCATTACCTGTATAAAAGACACCTGGGAGCCAGAAATCTTTCTGATTGAGAGGGTGTCAAATACTTATTTCCCTCATTAAAATGCAAATCAATTTATAACATTTTTGACATGCGTTTTTCTGGATTTTTTTGTTGTTATTCTGTCTCTCACTGTTCAAATAAACCTACCATTAAAATTATAGACTGATCATTTCTTTGTCAGTGGGCAAACGTACAAAATCAGCAGGGGATCAAATACTTTTTTCCCTCACTGTAAATGGAATAATGTGTCCCTGAACAAAGGGGGGGTCAAAATCAAAAGTAAGTCAGTATCCGGTGTGGCCACAAGGGGCATTAAGTACTGCAATGCATCTCCTCCTCATGGACTGCACCAGATTTGCCAGTTCTTGCTGTGAGATGTTACCCCACTCTTCCACCAAGGCACCTGCAAGTTCCCGGACATTTCTGGAGAGAATGGCCCTAGCCCTCACCCTCCGATCCAACAGGTCCCAGATGTGCTCAATGGGACTGAGAAACGGGCTCTTTGCTGGCGTTGGCAGAACACTGACATTCCTGTCTTGCAGAAAATCACGCACAGAACGAGCAGTATGGCTGGTGGCATTGTCATGCTGGTGGGTCATGTCAGGATGAGCCTGCAGGAAGGGTACCACATGAGGGAGGAGGATGTCTTCCTTGTAACGCACAGCGTTGAGATTGCCTGCAAAGGACAACAAGCTCAGTCTGATGGTGCTGTGACACACCGCCCCAGACCATGACGGACCCTCCACCTCCACATTGATCCCGCTCCAGAGTACAGGCCTCGGTGTAACGCTCATTCCTTTGACGATAAACGCGAATCCGACCATCACCCCTGGTGAGACAAAACCACGATCAGCTGTCCGCCCTGTCTCACAGTACGGACATTGCAATTTATTGCCCTAGCCACATCTGCAGTCCTCATGCCTCCTTGCAGCATGCCTAAGGCACATTCACGCAGATGAGCAGGGGTCCTGGGCATCTTTCTTTTGGTGTTTTTCAGAGTCAGTAGAAAGGCCTCTTTAGTGTCCTAAGTTTTCATAACTGTGACCTTAATTGCCTACTGTCTGCAAGCTGTTAGTGTCTTAACGACCGTTCCGCAGGTGCATGTTCATTAATTGTTTATGGTTCATTTAACAAGCATGGGAAACAGTGTTTAAACCCTTTACAATGAAGATCTTTGAAGTTATTTAGATTTTTACGAATTTACTTTGAAAGACAGGGTCCTGAAAAAGGGGCGTTTCTTTCTTTACTGATTTTAGAAAGTTGTATGTAAAAGAATTTACATTTTTGGGGGGGAGAATATTTATATATGCCTTTTTATATATAGCTTTTTATCTAGTAAAATTCTTTACTTGCTATTTACGATGAGAATCGTCTTTTCAGACCCAGGTGTGTTTAACAACAGCTGATAATCAGCTGATTATCAGAGAACGGGACGGGCTGTAACAAGGCAATTTCAAATACAATTATGAGATTTCAGTATGGGTGAGCCTAGTATGTTGATATTTGTTGGCGGCTTGAGCACACGCCTCCTATCGAGCTCTGCATACCAACTCTTGAAAGATAATGAAAAGTTTGTTATTTTTAACTACCAAGTTAATACTCGCTTGCTAAAAACACTCAGTCATTAACGGTTTAAGATTTTATATCTCAAAATGTCACACCGCACTGATAGACAGAGGAATCTCAAGGCTAACTCCACAGCTAGCAATTCCCAGGCTTCATCCAATGTCTTTATGCAGGAGGCAAATGCTTTGATTGACATCTACCACAACGATGCTGGCCCGAAAGACTCTGTGGCGGTGTTAGACAATTATTATAATTTTGTTTTTTAACTAGGCAAGTCAGTTGAGAAAATAATTATCATTTACTATGACGGCCAACCCCAGATGACGCTGGGTCAATTGTGCACCACCCTATGGGACTCCCAATCACAGCCAGATGTGATACAGCCTGGATTCAAACCAGGAACTTTAGTGACGCCTCTTGTGTTGAGATGCTGTACCTTAGACCACGGCGCCACTCGGGAGCCCACAAAATATTTTCAATACAAGGTTCATCAATACAAGGTTCGATGCCATAGAGAGAATAGTCGGAGACAATACAATGAAAATCGAGGTCTTAAAATGAAGGTTGACTTTGCATGCACGGAAATCAAGCAGAAGGTCACCCACATCAAAAAGCGTGTCGAAAACAAAGAGGGTAAAGATAGACTTGTGCCAAAGAAGAATCGAGGAACTCAAAAGCTACTCGGTGGAATCTGCTACTGTACGGAGTTTTCAATGCTAACAAGGAGAACGTGCAAGAGACCCTCAAAATCAGCCAAGCTGTCCTACCTGAGAAGGTTAAGCTAGCAGCTGTTGTCGACACTGTGCATCGACTCGGCACGAGAAGGCAGAATGACTCCAAGCCCAGAGGTATCCTTCTCCAGTTCATATCACAGATCTACTGGCATGCCACTTGGAAAGCAGCAAAGAAATCGGCCTTCTTACACGACAACAACCTGTGTTTGCTGAAAACCATTCGAAAGCATGAAGAGAAAGGAGAGAAACTGTGGCCGGCTGTGGAAAAAGCACGAAAAGAGGGGAAAGGGTCTTACTTTGTTGAAGGGCATGCGTTCATCAACTGATCCAAGATCAGCCTTCCTCCATGAGGATTTTCATCCTTTTGACAGATGTCTGATGGTCAAAATAGGTTACCTAGCTACCTTTGATGTGGGCAGATTTCTCTCCCGGCTCCCAGGTGATTTTACTGCACAGGATGACTGAGGTAATTTATTTAATTTATTTAATTTTTCACTTAATTCTTACTAGGCCTACTTTATTTCTTATATAATAAAAAAAACGTAATTGTTGATGCCAGTAATATATTTTAACTGCAGTATAAGCAGTGAGCAAGCTCTCTTTGTGGTTTTCTGGGCTGACAGTTTTTGTTATGCTTACTACTATTATACTACTTATACTCAATGCTAGGGGGTTAAGAAATATTGTAAAATCAAAGCCTTATTTATGTTTGTCAAACAGATGAATGCTTTTATCAAGAGTCTCACTCTATTTCTACTGTCATCGACTTCTGGAGATTGCAGTGGGGAAATTATTTATGGCTCTCATGGTTCTGAACACTCCACTGGAGACGTCACTCTAAATAATCATTTCTATGTCCCTTCTGTGGCCCTTCTGGTCACTTTCTTTGTCTTGTTATAAACAACATTTATTATTTATATTGACATTAAATTATTTGTCTGATTGTAACGTGGACGCTGGGCGTCAGGAAGCAAGTGCCGGTGGTGAGTTTAAACCTCTTGACGCTAGGGGTCAGATTTTTTTATTTTTTTAAAAATAACATTCCCAAGGTAAACGGACTATTTCTCAGGTCCAGATCGTAGAATATGCATATAATTTACATATTAGGATAGAAAACACTCTAAAGTTTCCAAAACTGTCAAAATATTGTCTGTGAGTATAACAAAACTGAGAAACTATAACCCGGAAGTGTTTTTTTATTTTTTTTATCTGTGTTTCCTTGCCCGTCTTTCTTCCATCTAAATGGGTATCAACCAGATTCATTTTTCCAATGGCTTTTTCCAAAAGCTGTTACCAGGCTTTTAGACATAGTTTCAGGCTTTTCTTTTGAAAAATGAGTGAGATTTTTCAAAAGTAGTCAGGTGTCCTTTGATTAGTTCCTGCGCGCGAAAGGGGTAGCTCTCCATTTTCTTTCCCTCTTTTATTGAATAGGTTACGGTCCGGTTGAAATACTATCGATTATGTTTGTTAAAAACAACCTGAGGATTGATTATAAAAAACATTTGACATGTTTCTACGAACATTATGGATACTTTTTGTAATTTTCGTCAAACGGGACGAGGCTTTGGTTTTCTGAACATAACGCGCAACCCAAATGGCGTTTTTTTGTTATAAAAGTAATATTTATCGAACAAAAATAACATTTATTGTGTAACTGGGAGTCTCGTGAGTGCAAACATATGAAGATTATCAAAGGTAAGAGATTAATTGTATTGCTTTTCTGACTTTCGTGACAATGCTAATTTCCCCGAGGACAAGGAGCAGGCCGGTCCGGGTGGCGAAGATGTAAATCACGGATGATGATGGGGTCCAGAATGTCCTCCACTGGAACCCAACACCGCTCCTCTGGGCCATTCCACTCTTAGTCCATCAGGTACTGGAGCCGACACCCACAATGTCGGGTGTCCAGTAGGGATCTGACGGCATAGGCGGGACCTCCCTTGACATCCAGGGGGGGTGGAGGGGTGTCATGGCGGACAGCATCAGCCAGGGGACCAGGACCCACCCACCTGAGAAAGGACACATGAAACGAAGGTGAGATATGGTAGTCACTGGGAAGCTGTGACCCTCCAGAGAACGTTGAACCACCCCACAAACCGGGAGCTCAGCTTCTTGCAGGGCAGGCGGAGTGGGAGGTTTCTGGTGGAGAGCCAGATATGATAACCAGGATGGAACACGGGCGCCTCATTGCGGTGGTGATCCGCCTGCTCCTTCTAGCATTGGACAGCACGCTGAAGCCTCACATGAGCATCACTCCAAACCTCCCCTGTGCGCCCGGAGCCATTCGTCCACCACATGGGCCTCAGTCTGGCTCGGAGTCCACGGAGCCAGGGCTGGCTGACACACTGGAAGGGAGTAAGCCCGGCGGAGGAGTGACGTAAGGAATTCTGAGCGTATTCCGCCCTTGGAAGGAATGCCCACTCACCCTGCCGGTCCTGGTAGTGACTCCTCAGGAACCTTCCCAGCTCATGGTTAACCATCTCCACCTGCCCGTTGGATTGAGACCGGTAGCCGGATGTGAGGCTGATCTTGACCCACAGTTTTTCCATGAAAGCCCTCCATACTCATGACGTGAATTGGGTGCCACGGTCGGAGACGATGTCCTCCGGAAGGCCATAGTGCCGGAAGACCTACTGGAACAGTGCCTCAGCGACCTGGAGAGAGGTAGGGAGACCAGAGAGAGGAATAAACCGGCATGATTTCGAAAATCTGTCCACAACCACCTGAATGATTGTGAAAC
The DNA here is from genome assembly GCF_029448725.1 of Salvelinus fontinalis. Lineage (NCBI taxonomy): Eukaryota > Metazoa > Chordata > Actinopteri > Salmoniformes > Salmonidae > Salvelinus > Salvelinus fontinalis. Next base: position 39,507,770 of record NC_074690.1, read on the forward strand.
CGTCAGAGGGGAGATCGGTAACAAAGTCAATGGACAGATGAGACAAGGGACGCTGAGACACAGGAAAGAGAATGAGTTTCCCTGCTGGAGCATGCCGGAGCGCCGGCTCATTCCATCCACTGTATGCTGCTACTGTCCGAAAGGTGAGCACGTACACGGCAGCAGTCTCGTCATCCTGCCATAGTTGGAGTAGGCGCTCACCCCCTCTCTGCCCTCCTGTGGATGATCAAAAATACATCTGAACAGAGCCACGAAACCCTCATACGAAGCCAGCTCCTCTTCTCCCCCAGACAGCCGGAGCCCACTCCTGCCCAGTCAGCAAAAACATAGCCATGGCAACCTTGGACGTCTCGGTGGTTGGGGCTCCCATCTGATGCTCAAAATAAAGGGAGCACTGGATTAGGAAACCATGGCATTTAGATGGGGTTCTACCATATTTATATGGGAGAAACAAATGGCTGACCTGGGTGGACTGCTGAATAGACTGATGTGCTGGTTTGCTATCCTCTGCTAGTGGAAGGTTACGACTCTCGGGCATGTTCGAGATGTTGAAGACTGCGAAGAACCTTTTCCATAGCCGTCCCCAGGTCGTGGTGCTTACGAAGTAGGTATCCCTGTTGGTCGACCATTTGGGAGATGTCTTGATTTCCTGCTGATTCCATTTGGTGAGGCCGTATTCTGTAACGTTGATGCTGGGAGTCGGGAAGCAAGTGCATGTGGTGAGTTTAATGATAAAAGGAACATGGCACAATACAGGCACCACACGTAGCGTACAGACTTGAAACACATGGTTTATACTTCCTGGGGAATAGAACTAAGGGAGTGACAGATATAGGGGAGGTATTCAGTGAAGTGAGGGAGTTCAGGTGTGCCTATTGATGAAGTGCAAGTGCGCGTAATGATGAATGCCAGGATCGGTGGTTAGTAAACCAGCGAAGTCAAACGCAGGAGGGGAGGAGAGGGAGTAGAAGTGACTCTGATACTGGCCTTGTCAGAGCACCCTATTGGAAGCATAATAGAGTTGGTCAAGATGGAGATAAAGAATGTATTTACATACTTCTGGAACAATGCTATAAATGACAATTCATACAGTAATAACTGGGAGTTTTGTAAATATGAGGTTGCAAAACATGGGGGTATTCTTGCCAAGACCAGGAGAGGTAAAGAAGAGAGTGTAATTACTAAGGTCACCTCTCTTGCTCAGAAGCCTGTTGAATGTCTTTCAGAAGAGGATCAATGTGTTTTGATTTATCTATAGCACACATTGGATGATACGTATCAACTGAAAGCAGAGGGAGCCTTTGTCAGATCTAAGACGAAATGACTAGAGGAGGGTGAACCAAATTCCTCCTATTCTTTTCAGGTTAGAAAATATCACTCTAAAATTATACCGATACAGTGCCTTCAGAAAGTATTCATACCCCTTGAGTTTTTGTACATTTTGTTGTGTTACAGCCTGAATTCAAAATGTTCTCATGCATCTACACCAGTTGAGGTTGGTGATGTTTAATGAGCATGACCTTATTTCTATTACAGCATATTGTATGACTGTCATTCATACCCAGCTCATCGATAGGTTTAGGCTACTACATGATACTTACATTTCCCCTATACCCATCACAAGGTTGCTACAACCTAGCCTTTGAATTAAAGTTTACAATGTAGGTGCACAGGTCGAGAGAAAAATTTGAGCAATCAGTGACAGACAGTGACGCAGTCAATACCACCTTGCTCACTCTTGCCTGCATCTAGCTGATCTAGGGTGTAATCATTAGTTCAACAGTTGCAAACGGGAGTTTCTATTGGACAAATTCAGGTATGTTTTGTTCCGTTTGCTTCCGTTTAAGAAAAGTTTTTCAACAGAATCGACGGAATGAATACACCCCTGATCACACGCAAACACAGTTCACTTTCATAGCAGCCACATACAAACAGCATTATCATTTTGCTCGTTGTAGAATTTCTCCTCTCATTTACATGGTCTCCTCCTCTCACCTTTTCCCTTTGCTTGTGGATTTCAGTACACAACACATCAGCTGTCTGTGACTAGGCGAAAAAACTTTTCCAAGCCATTTCTAACCGCTACACACAAGCTACCTTCATCATTGTAACTACTAGATGTAATGCATTAGTAAACCCGCAACAATCATGCAGTACAGTGTACAGTCAGAAAGCAGTTTAGCAGTTACACTGGAGGGCCCCGGTGGCAATAAATTAACAAAAAACAAAACCTTACCTTGACTTGGAAGAATTGGCACAAAAAAGTTTTTAAAAAGTGTTGATTGGGGACAGAATGCGTTCAGACCATCAAATAATTGGCATGTACATTTACTCTGACAGAATTTCCACGTGGGCAAGGATATTGGAAATGTTATCAAAGCCTATTGGATGATCACTTGTTTTTAACTCGGACAGAATCATTTATAACTGAATTTTCCGACATAACATAGGTACAGCAGATCCTCTTATTCTATGGGACACTTGTGCCTTTAGAGACCATGCAATTCAATACTCATCTCTAAAGCTAAAGCAATTTAGGTCAAAACAGTCCATATTAACAAAGGAAATAGAAGGACTAACGGTACAAATAAAGGAAAACTGTACCATAGCAGCACAGAATTGTAACGTCCTGACCAGAGTTCGTATGTGTTTTGCTTGTTTAGTGTTGGTCAGGACGTGAGCTGGGTGGGAATTCTATGTGTGTCTAGTTTGTCTGTTTCTGTGTCCAGCCTAATATGGTTCTCAATCAGAGACAGCTGTCAATCGTTGTCCCTGATTGAGAATCATATATAGGTGGCTTGTTTTGTGTTGGGGATTGTGGGTGGTTGTTTCCTGTCTCTGTGTTTGTGTTCTGCACCAGATAGGACTGTCTCGGCTTTCACGTTTTGTTATTTTGTTATTAGTTCATGTTCACCGTGTATCGTCTGATTAAACATGTTGAACACTAACTGCGCTGCCTTTTGGTCCTCTCCTTCATCCCAGGAAGAAAGCCGTTACAAGAATAAGTTAGAGAAAAAACAAAAAGAAATGGAGGAACCTATTCAAGAAAGATCAAGTGTAATACCTTATATTATAAAAATAAAGAAAACTAGATGTAACATTGGAAAAATGCACCAAATTATGTTTTTATCTTCAACGTAGAAATGCGACCAAAAATAATTTACTGAAACTTGTTACAAATGACAGTCTACCTTGATTCACCAAACGATATTTGGCAAGAGGAAGCAAAGTACTTTAAGCATATGTTTTCATTTCAGTCTCCTCGATCTCCACTAACCGAAGTTAATTGTATTGATCTTTTTTAAATGAATCATGTAAAATTAACAGCTGTTTAGAAAGAACCATGTGAAAGAACCATGTGAATGCCAAATTACAGAGGAGGAACTGCTTGATGCAATTAAAACCTTTAAGTCCCAGAAAACTCCAGGGCTAGATGGCATACCAGTTGAGGTACAGTGTTTCTTCCTTTAAAAGTTGCGTCATACTACAGCACAGCTTGTGGGGTGCCGCAGAGTTCTATGGCATGATATTTAACTATTAGCCGTTGTTGCCATTAATGCTAGTTAGTGCTAGTTTGACCACCAGAGGGCATCTTTGAAAAACGAAGTCAGGGTTTCTTAAACTTGTTCAGCCTGGGACCCAAATGAGAAATTCTGTGTTTTCCAGGGACCTAAGCATAGGAAAATGTGCAACTATACATAAATATCGGTACATTTCATTGGCCTTATGCCTAAAACAAGTGCAATATAGACAAAAACAAATAACAATTAAATTAAATATCTATATCTATGATCTATTATCTAATATCTATTAATGTTTATTTTCCCCCATTAAAAACACTCTTACATATCTGTCTAGGTTGGAACTGTTGCTGTTAAAATACAATACATCATTTTCATTCTGAACTGGAATAAACTGATTGATCACATCACACAGATGTAGACCAGAAAACACAAACACACACACACACAGTAATAATGAGAGCATGTCTATTCTGGGCTAAGATTTTGACAGTACAACACTGAGGTGATGCTCAGCCTTGAAACTGTTTCTGTACTTGTTTTTTAAGTATGTCAGAGTTGAGAACCCTGACTCACACAGGCATGTGGTGACAAACTGGATCAGAACATCTACTGCTTCCTCAGTCAGGCAGGAGACCGCTTCCTGCTGTAGATGAGCAATCCAGAACTGTGTGAGTCTGTTTGCCTCAAAAAGCATCTTACTTCAATAAGTTTATTCCAGTTAAGAATAAAAATGGTATTTTAACAGCAACAGTTCAAACCTAGACTAGTTTTCAACAATCATTTCTACAGTAAGATGTACAGTGGGCCCGATCATTTTTCATCTTCATCTGTACTGTTACTAGGGTTGCACTATTAGTAGCTAGTTTGCTTTGGCGAATGTTAATCTATTAGCTGTGTACAAGGCCAGGGGATTGTTTGAAAGAGAAACGCACATCTACTACTATGACAGTTAGTTAGTGCTCCCTTATTTCTGCTGATCATCACCTGTTAAAATGACAACAATGCCTCGCTAGCTGATGTACTCTTCAACTATCGAAACACTGTTTCCTGAAGCATTCTGGAGCGGTTCTGAAAGAACTCCCTGGGTTTACCATCGTTTGTTCGTTATGAGAGACTCATTACTAAGCACATCCCGGCACAAAACACATTGTGGGAACTCCTCGTTATAAGTTTGTGTGAAAGAGAGAGAAACTCATCGCTGTATATGCGTTTCATGACAATTGAGCTCAGTCAGAACTTGTTGCTAGCATGAGTCCATTTCATGACAGCGGTGAGTGATGGCTAGTGAGAATGACAAGTCAGTGGCAGACTGCGCATCATCTGCTGCTGAACGAAAGAGCTGCATCGTGTGTGTCGCAGAGTGATCTTCAAGAAAAAAGATCCGATAAACCGCGAAGCACACGGGCGTCTCCCTTCCACTCGCGCAGCTGCCAAACTGAGCACAGACCGCAGATGCACTTGGCCAAATCATTTCCGGTAATTAATGAAATAATTATACATTTACTCTGACACGTCGCGACCCACCATTAACAGGTCCGCGACCCACTTTGGTAGTATTCATTAACTCTGTCTTTAATGCTTTTTCGGTTTGCATCAGTCATGGACAGAAACTTCTGAGACACAGTATTAATGATGAACACTCTGAGGTTCACTGACATGCCACATTTACCTCAGGATCCTTCCCAGTTGGTATTCTATGTCCACTCGTGGTATCTCTCTTCGTTTACACATCCCTGGAATAGCAGAACAGCATAATCTGGACGGCCCTTGCTGTGCCTGGTGAGCAGTTCGTCAAGTTGCAGCAAATGCTTTGATCATCTCAACAATGTTTAACCTGTGGTCGTGGAGCTGGGGGGGGGGAGTGCAACTAAAATGTAGTTGAGATCTGATGCAGCACTCCATCACTCTCCTTCTTGGTCAAATAGCCCTTACACAGCCTGGTGGTGTGTTGGATGATAGTCCCACTAAGCGCAAACCAGATGGGATGGCGTATTGCTGCAGAATGCTGTGGTAGCCATGCTGGTTAAGTGTACCTTGAATTCTAAATAAATCACAGACAGTGTCACCAGCAAAGCACCCCCACACCATCACACCTCCTCCACTATTCTTCACGATGGTAACCACACATGCTGAGATCATCCGTTCACCTACTCTGCGTCTCACAACGGCACAGGGGTTGGAATCAAAAATCTCCAATTTGGACACATCAGACCAATGGACAGATTTACACTAGTCTAATGCCCATTGCTCGTGTTTCTTGGACCAAGCAAGTCTCACATTTTTATTGGTGTCCTTTAGTAGTGGTTTCTTTGCAGCAATTCGACCATGAAGGCCTGATTCACGCTGTCTCCTTTGAACAGTTGATGTTGAGATGTGTCTGTTACTTGAACTCTGTGAAGCATTTATTTGGGCTGCAATTTCTCAGGATGGTACTGTAACTCTAATGAACGTATCCTCTGCAGCAGAGGTTACTCTAGGTCTTCCTTTCCTGTGGCAATTCTCATGAGAGCCAGTGTCATCATAGCGCTGGTTTTTGCACCTGCACTTGAAGACACTTTCAAAGTTCTTGACATTTTCCAGATTGACTGACTGTCATGATTGACTGACTGTTATGTTTTAAGGTGTAATGGACTGTCTTTTCTTTTTGCTTATTTGAGCTGTTCTTGCCATAATATGGACTTGGTCTTGTACCAAATAAGGCTATCTTCTGTATACCACCCCTACCTTTGTCACAACACAACTGATTGGCTCAAATGCATGAAGACGGAAAGAAATTCCACAAATTCACTTTTAACAAGGCACACCTGTTATTTCACAGTTTTGATGTCTTCACTATTATTCTACAGTGTAGAAAATTGTCAAAATAAAGAAAAACCCTTGAATGAGTAGGTGTGTCCAAACTTTCACTGGTACTGTATATGCGTGTCCATGTCCAGTTACTGATTTTTTTAACAAGGTAGAATTTTTTTTTAAATTTTTGGTGTGAAATTGCTTTATCCAACATTTTGTAGGATATTAGTACGATTTTAAACAAACACTCAAATAATCAACAGAAGCAGGAACAGCATGGCATTATTTTGAACGGCTTTTGTTCAAAATAAGTTATATTATTAAACAAAGTCTGGTGCTCTCTAATGTGTGGATAGGCCAATGGGAGTAAACAGATACCGCACTCTGGTCAAAGAGTGATGACAGACACAGAAGCCCAGTCTAGGAGTTTAAAGACTATCAGAAAGGAAGCCAAGAATGAGTGAGTCACTCAGCTTTATGCTGACAAATCCTCACGGGACTCTCTTTCATTCAGTTTCTTCTTCACATCAGCAAAGAAGGACTCCATGTTTCAGAAACTCACTTTATATAGAGGAGCTATCACTCTTACACACTGTGGTAAGTAAAGCCAGTTTGTTATTTTTTATTTTTTCTTTCTGTTTTTAGTGGGAGAGAAACCAAAAGCCCACCGTGCATATTTTTTGAAAAGTGTAATTGCGCCATTGCATTTACCTAAGTTCTCTCTCAACTCCAGGACCACCGCCAGCATTTTTTTTGCCTGATGCAGGAGAAGAGAGAAGAGAGAATCTTGGACTGAAACATTTACATTTCCATTAATTTACGAAAGATAGTCAATTTGTGCCACAGTTTAGAATACCGATAGATCAGCGTTGTAACTCCCCCTTGTGGTAGTGTGATGCAATGACAGAATGACGCAATTTACCACAATCTGCCACCATCTACCACAAACGGTCGCAGCATACGCTCAAAACTTTTAAACCTCTTAAACGTAAAGTCCCCATATTTGGAGACCCTATTTGATGTTTTAAATTCAATTCAGTCCGGCATGAGAACGGTAGCCCACATCTGCAAAAGCAGGGTGTCTGACGAAAGCTGAGTGTCTTGGATATTGATTGGTGCCTTCAAATCGTTGGTATGACTTACGCCCATATATGAGCATACACATTTATAAGGGCAGGCTGAGCCGATGACCTAATTTCAAGATGGCTGCTACCTACACTCCGGTTAGCGTTGTGAAGCATAAACTAAATTAACACGGAATATGTTGATACACACTGAAAGCAGGGACTCCACAGATCATGAAGATATCTTATTTGTCTGCCTGTGACCTATCGTTATTGATCTCCAGCCCCGAGGGTCAAAATGTTTATTTTACAGAACATTTTCACCAAACAGTAAACATCTTACAAGGTAAGCTTCAATTTGGTCTGTGTTTGAGCTATAGCTACATCTGATGATGTATGACTTAATGCCAACATCGAATGTCCACCGAGTGAATATATCTTTGTGCATCAAAATTATGATGTTGACTGCTTACGTGCTGTAGGCATCCATATCCCCTGTATGTCCCCCGTCACCACCACACTGTTTGAAAGAGGTTGGTGTTGCAGACATTTTGTTTTTATAGTGGACAATAACTTTTAGGTACAGTGTGCAAAAACAGTGCAAATACCACATTCGGACACTTTGGAGAGGTTGAAAGGATGCTTGAATGTACCCTGGATACTCCATAACACCACCACAATGTTTGAGTGAGGTTGATATGGTAGAAATTGTGTTTTTATACTGAACAAATAGCATTTAGGGATTGCTAATATGTAATACCACTGGAATTATCTAATTTGCAGACATATGCCACTTTGGAGAGGTTTAGGCACACTTGGAAACGCCTCGTGACCACACCTGACCTTGAGCAAAGCAGTTAACCCCCAACAAAAATGTACGTTCGCAGAACAGGTGAAATGTTTTTGTTTAAAAAAACTTTCAATTTTACTCATCGGGAAACGTATGGCTAAGTTCCCACAACTAATGTGAAATCAAAAATATACATTCCCACAACTTCCAAGGAACCAAATGTACTAGATGGGACATTTCCATTTTCATATGTGGGAAGGAAAAAAATGTAATTGGAATCTTTCAGAACATTTCTCTCATACGTCTGGAATTCGAAAAACCAAGTGCTTCAGAAATCACTGCTCATCTGACACACTGACTCACCCTCATCACTTCCCTCCATAAAGACGGGTTGATCCCAGACCTGCTCATCACAGAAACATGATGGGAATCATATTGAAGGATGGGAGGAGGAGAATATGGTGAGAGAGAGGGCTAGTTGAGTGGGCGAAAGATGCAAAACCGGGTTGGAAATAAATACTGGAGATTAATCCGATGGATCATCTCAAAAAAACTTAGGCCAAGAGTTAGACGGAGAGAAGAGATGATGGATGTAAGGGTAGGAAAAGATGGCAGGAGTATGTGCCACGGATGATTGAAGAATCAGGACAAGAACGTAAGCCAACACCTCCACATTCCAGAGATGTCATTGATCATTAGCTAGCTCTTTGTTTCAATCCTCACCCTTTCCAATAAGAGTATTTCAATTGGAAAGCCACTCCACGGAGACAATGAGTGACAAAACATGTGAAATAGAGGCCATCGTTTCCCCTTTGCAAGGGTAGATGACTTGATATGTGAGAGAGAGAACAACACTCTGCATTGATAACCACTACATGTAATTCTCGGTCCCCGGTTCGCCTTGCGTCCACGTACTCCTATAAATACAGCCAATCATCCACGAGCACTTATGTGCTGAAGCATGGCAGTGAGTCACACACAAGGTGCCCTTATAATAGCCAAGCTAAGCACTAAGCAGGATGGACTGAATTGAGAGAACGATGGAAAAAAGGGTGTAGTAAAGAGCAAGTTGATGTTATTGTCATGAATCTTGCCATTACGCTAGATGGGCCAGCTGCAAAGTCAAAATTGGCTATACTGTAAAAATGTGCTTCTTGGTCTTATTTTACGGTTAGGATTAGGCATTAGGGTTAGCAGTGTGGTTAAGGTAAGAGTTAATATTAAGGTTAGGTTTAAAATCAGATTGTATGACTTTGTGGATGTGCCAGCTAGTGACCACTCTATAGAGCTGCCTCCAGGGCAAGACTCATGACAAAAAATGCCAACCTGCTAGAAAAAACCCCGGAGGCTCCTCACTTTGTTCCACTCGTTTGATTGGAAAGATACTTCCCTCCTTCCATTTTCTCCTCTCCCTCTGGTCGATGTGTTGATGCCGTCAATCGAGCTCAAAACCAGCGGGAATCGTTCCTGCCGTCGGCGGCACTCTAAATAGACTTAAACTGCATCTATTAATACATCAATTGGAAATGAAATTCGGTTTGTTAATGGGGGCTGCTGGGGAGAGAGAGTCAGTAGTCACTTAATTGAGATCCGGCTGTCTGGAACACTCCACAGAGGGCTGTGAGATTTGATTTTTTTTAATCTAACATGCACACCTTGTATATCAAGTGTTGAACAGCCTTTCATTTTGTACTCTATGGTTTAAAGTCAGGTTTGTGTCGAAGCATTTAAGTAGCCTATGTGAGTCGTATTCATTCACCCTTCAAGTGGACTTGTGATGGTTGATCTCCTCCTCACCCTAAGTTTATATAGTATACATTTGATGCACACCTGATTCCCTTCTATTGACTCTGTTCATTTCACGAGTTCGGCTTCTTTCCAACCGACAAACATTTTGCAAGGGGTAGTAGTTGATTGAGTTTGGTATGAGGTTTTAGAGAATTTTTCAGTACTGGACATCCAACTGGCCTCACAACCGCAGACTACGTGTATGGTGTCGTGTGGGCAAGCGGTTTGCTGATGTCAACGTTGTGAACATAGTGCCCCACGGTGGCGGTGGGGTTATGGTGTGGGCAGGCATAAGCTACGGAAAATGAACACAATTGCATTTTATCGATGGCAATTTGAATGCACAGAAATACAGTGACTAGATCCGGAGGTCCATTTCTTTTAAGGCTTCTGTGACCAACCGATGCATATCTGTATTCCCAGTCATTTGAAATTCATAGATTAGGGCCTAATGAATTTATTTCAGTTGACTGATTTCCTCGTATGAACTGTAACTCGTTTATATTTTTGTTCAATATAATTCCTGTGTCATGTCTCATCATTAGGAAGACATGGTTATGAAACCTATGAGACATAAAAAAAGATGGGTAATGAGTAAGTCTGAACGTACAATGGCTATTTTGTCCGGAATATGTCGATTTTTACATGTTTCAAACTGTTATTTTCCGTGGTACGGTCTAGGGCTAATGTTAGCATTAGGGAGGTGACAAATGGAAACATTTTCTTAACGTTCAAACAACAATTATTTCATCTGTTTTCTGTTAAAACGATAAGAAACTCATAAAAGAGCTGCTGCCAGCAACGGTTTGGGTATCATGGTGCGTCCCTTTCAGATGGTTAAGCATTGCACCTGTACTACCATTCATGTACTGCACCTCAATTCCAACTCGCAAATTTTGCATTTCCTTCTCATTTAAGTTCTCTTGGTATTGCCATACAGGACTTCACTGCTGTCTCTTGCCTTTCTCTGCCATTCTTCCAGCTGTTAACGACGATGAAGTAGTGGTGAAGAGTCGACTCCAAAATAATATATGATTCAACTCCCTGCACGTCGACTCCCATTTCTAAATGTCAAGATTCAGTATTTTTGGAACGGATGAGAAGTTGCCGTACTTCCAGTGGCGATTTTAGCATGTAAATCTTTGTGGGGCAAACATTTTTTTTATGCCTGCCAGCATAGCCACTACACAACACAATACTAAACACTATAATGGTGACAAACGGTGCCCACAAACTGTTAGGGCCTACATAAAACTGTCCCAACAGCAGAGTCCCAACAGCAGACCTTACCACTGCTACACCTGGCTATCAGCGAATCCTTGTCTGGCAGCGAAACAGTTCATTCAGCCTCATTTACTGCCTTTTACAAAAAAACATAGTTGATATGACTGATTTGCCTAAACAAATGTGACAATTGAGATGTAAAAACTATGGCATAAGGGGACAATGAGGGGATAAGAGGCAATCCGTAATTTCAATCAAGACAACACGCGACCTAGGAAGGACGTAGTCAATATAACTATTTGCTCAGCACTTTTGAAATGTACAGCGACAGAATTGAGCCGTTCTCACAGTGTTCTCCCTGTACACTACGATAAATAAAGGGGGCATAAAAGCAGACAATGAAAGCTCTTACAATATTCGATGATGACATTTCTCTAAAACAGCCTATAGGCTACATGTGCACCACCAAGTCAGAACAGTACAATAAGTTATGAGAGGAAAAGGGACCACATTATTATAGCGAGGCACATGGGCTACTAACAGTTTACTAAACAACATAAATGTAGTATTACTTTCTTAGTTACAGTATTTGTATTTAATATGGATCCTCATTTCCTGGGGTTCGGCAGATTTAAGGCAGTTATATAATTTTAAAAACATTACAATACATTCATTACAGAATTCACAACACACTAAGTGTGTGCCCTCAGGCCCATACTCCACTACCACATATCTACAACACAAAATTCATGTGTACGTGTGTGTATAGCGCATATGTTATCATGTGTGTGTATGCATGTGTCTGTGCCTATGTTTGTCTTACTTCACAGTCCCCGCTATTCCATAAGGTGTATTTTTACCTGCTTTTTACCTGCTTTTTTGATTTTACTGCTTGCATCAGTTACCTGATGTGGAATAGAGTTTCATGTAGTCATGGCTCTATGTAGTACTGTGCGCCTCCCATAGTCTGTTCTGGACTTGGGGACTGTGAAGAAACCTCTGGTGGCATGTCTTGTGGAGTATGCATGGTGTGACCGGTTTGCTAGTATTTAAACAGACAGCTCGTTACCTTCAGCTTGTCAATATCACTTTCAAAAAACAGTAATGAAGATGTCAATCTCTCTTCCACTTTGAGCCATGAGAGATTGACATGCATGTCATTAATGTTAACTCTCTGTGTACTTTTAAGGGCCAGCCATGCTGCCCTGTTCTGAGCCAACTGCAATTTTCCCTGACCACACTACTGAACAGTAGTCCAGGTGCGACAAAACCAGGGCCTGTAGGACCTGCCTTGTTGATAGTGTTGTTAACAAAGCAAATCAGCGCTTTATTATGGACAGACTTCTCCCCATCTTAGCTACTGTTGTATCAATATCTTTTGACCAAGACAGTTTACAATCCAGGGTAACTCCAAGCAGTTTAGTCACCTCAACTTGCTCAATTTCCACATTATTCATTACGAGATGTAGTTGAGGTTTAGTGAATGATTTGTCCCAAATACAATGCTTTAGGTTTTGGAAATATTTAGGACTAACGTGTTCCTTTCTATCCATTCTGATACCAACTGCAGCTCTTTGTTAAGTGTTGCAGTCATTTCAGTTGCTGTAGTAGCTGACGTATAGTGTTGAGTCATCCGCATACATAGACACACTGGCCTTATTCAAAGCCAATGGCATGTCGTTAGTGAAGATTGAAAAAAGCAAGGGGCCTAAACAGCTACCCTGGGGAATTCCTGCTTCTACCTGGATTATGTTTGAGAGGCTTCCATTAAAGAACACCCTCTGTGTTCTGTTAGACAAGTAACTCTTTATCCACATTATAGCGAAGGGTGTAAAGCCATAACACATCAGTTTTTCGATAATGTCAAAAACTGCACTCAAGTCTAACAAGACAGCCCCCACAATCATTTTATCATTAATTTCACTCAGCCAATCATCAGTAATTTGTGTAAATGCTGTGCTTATTAAGTGTCCTTCTCTATATGCGTGCTGAAAGTCTGTTTTCAATTTGTTTACTGTGAAATAGCATTGTATCTGGTCAAGCACAATTTTTTCCAGAAGTTTACTAAGGGTTGGTAACAGGCTGATTTGTCAGCTATTTGAGCTTTACTATTCTTGCCTTTAGCTTCCCTCCAGGCCTGAGAGCACACATTTTGTAGTAGGCTTAAATTGAAGATGTGGCAAACAGGAGTGGCAATATCGTCCACTATTATCGTCAGTAATTTTCCATCCAGATTGTCAATCCCCGGTGGCTTGTCATTGTTAGGCGTACAATGTTGAGCGCAGTTTTTCGAGAGATAAATCAGGACAAGCCCGAATTGTGTGATGTAGTAGGGAGTTGTAGTTTCCAAAAGGCCAATATTCTACATACTGTAGTTTAGCACAGAAAATGTGGTTATTAAACTACAACGACCATAATCCATTACGAGTTTACTTGTGCGGTCTGAGACGGAGAGAAGAGACAGAAGAACACATTATCGAGAGCAGCTGCTTCTTGAGGTATCTACCTTGAAAATACATGATCTAAGATTGTTAGTTGGTATTCAGCAGTCATAAAGTTTGCCTTATTTTCTTTGAAGAACTACTAAGATAGTGATTTTGTCAGACATCATAGGCAGCAGCTCTTCGGAGATGAGATAACTTGGAATGAAATAAAGTAATCAAATAGGCCTCAAACAAATGTGATATACACAACTGAAATATTTTATTAAAGTAATGTGAATAAATGGTTAATAAGTGAAAAGCAGTAATGGGCAGTCACTACTATCATGGGACTTGTTGTTGTGTTACAGCATTCAAACCAATGCATAGTGCATTAATGTTTTTGTTGTTGAAAACAGTGATTATTTTTTTTAAACCTAACAAACCCAACCAACCTCAAAAGAAACGAATCTCTCAGTACGAGCAATAGCTATCTGACATTTGCTGTTGTAGCTAGCATATTGAATTATGCAGGAAAGAGAGACAGTCGTCACTGGTTTAAGGCCAAGTCACCACTAGTCGGGTCTAAGTTGAGTCACTGCGTGGGAGCTTGGTCCTAACTGCTCGGGAAAAGATGGGCACATGCTGGACGTTCAGAGGAAAGATGGGCACATGCAGGTGGTTCAGCGCCATCCTGGGGTGGGCGAAACACGTGGGGAAGGCTGCCCTGGTGGAACGCTAGGATCTCTTCCATCTCGGCGGGGGCGAGAACCATGTAGGGTAGGCCATGTGATGGCTATGATGTAGAGTCTCTGCTCAATCTCTGTGTTGCGAGACGTGTTAGGAAGGCCACGCAATGGCCGTACGGTGGAAGTGGGAGGCTCTGTCCTGTCTCAGCGTGGCGAGGCACGTGTGGGCAAGGCCATGTGAAACTCTTGTGATGGAAATTTTATACATCTGCTTTTCTTATAATTAATTTTTGTGTTCTATTCATGTTTTGTTCTAATAACAAATTTATGTGTTCATGCATGTGACTGATTTAATGAATCCTCACTTATCAGTATCTACAATTTGGCAGTACGCCCAGACCTTGTTTTGAGAACAAAGATATCTCAGTTTCAAGGTCACATGTTATGAACCAGTAATGATTAACCTGTTGAGGATGGGGGCGCTGTTGTGACTATTTATGCTAATCGTGTAATTTTTGAAACGGCTTCCCACAAAATCCTTGATCGTACAATATGCATATTATTATTATTATTGGATAGAAAACAGTCTATAGTTTCTATAGGAGTTGAAATTTTGTCTCTAAGTGGAACAGAGCCCATTCTACAGCAATTTCCCTGACATGGAGTAAGATTTCAGAAATGTTGGCCACTGTTCTGGAGTCAGTTAAAAGGGCACTGTTATTGCTATGACTATACGGACACTGCTTACGTCTTCCCCTGGATGCCTTTACGTGATGACGATTTCAATGGGGTCGATTGCGCGTTCACAGGCACTATAAATTAAAAAACCCTGTAGCTAGCAAGTCTTTTCTTGGTGCGTAACGCGCGTGGAGGACACCGACCCGCTCCTGTTCCAAGCGTTAGTTTAGCCTGTTATATTTCTCCGGTCATCTTTTTACTCGTTATAGGAGTTAAAAACATCATAAGGTAGTTAATTTAAAGCGTTTTATAGCAATTTATATCCGTTTAGTGCGATTTTGGGACATTTATTTTTGAAACGCTGTGAATAGCTGGGCACGCTTTTCAGTCCATCCCGAACGCAGTTGGCATTTCCACATGGCAAGAGGACAGCTTTCCACCAAAAGACGATTACTCCCAAGAAAGGATCCTTTGCCCAAGATACTGATGGAAGAACAGCTCAAAGTAGGACATTTTTATTATGATAAATCGTGTTTCTGTCGAAAAATGTTAGTGGCTTAGGACGCCATGTTTTTTGACGTAGCTTCGCTTGGCGCAAACTGTATTGAAAAGTAAGGATAATTTAAAAAATGTAATTCCGCAATTGTATTAAGAATTAAATTGTCTATCAATCCCTGTCCACCCTATATTTTTTAGTCACTTTTATGAGTATTTATGTATAAGAGTAGATCACTGTCTAAGTGGCGCAAGGACATTTTCTGACCAGCTGAGCTACATTTCACATTGTCTAACCATGATTTTGGTGGCTAAATATAAACATTTTCGATCAAACTCTACATGGATTGTGTAATATGATGTTACAGGAGTGTCATCGGAAGAATTCTGAGAAGGTTAGTGAAAAAATTAATATATTTTGGCGATGTTGACTTTTATCGCTCACTTTGGCTAGAATCAATGCTGGGCTGCTATGTGCTATGTGCTATGCTAATATAACGATTTATTGTGTTTTCGCTGTAAGACACTTAGAAAATCTGAAATATTGTCTGTATTCACAGGATCTGTGTCTTTCGATTAGTGTATGCTGTGTATTTTTATGAAATGTTTGATGATTAGTAGTTAGGTAAACACGTTGCTCATTGTAATTATTCTAGTCCATTTGTGACGGTGGGTGCAATTGTAACCTATGCAATCTACCTGAAATATGCACTTTTTTCTAACAAAACCTATCCCATACCATAAATATGTTATCAGACTGTCATCTGATGAGTTTTTTTGTTGGTTAGGGGCTATAAATATCTTAGTTTAGCCGAATTGGTGATAGCTACTGGTGTTGGTGGACAAATAAAAGATGGTGGATTATGCTAATGTGTTTTTAGGTAATAGATGTACATCTTTACATATTGTGTCTTCCCTGTAAAACATTTTAAAAATCGGACATGTTGACTGGATTCACAAGATCTGTGTCTTTCATTAGCTGTATTGGACTTTAATGTGTGAAAGTTAAATATTTTAAAAAAATATTTTTTTTGAATTTCGCGGCTCTGCCTTTTCAGTGGGGGTGGGGGGGGTGTGCCGCTAGCGGCACGCTCATCCTAGACAGGTTAATTATGAAAAATCATGCAAATATAACTTGTCTGTGTATGGCCGAATATAAGATAACTGCTGGGACTGCACCCGCAGGGATTCTGACAAACGTTCACTATGGTGCATCGAGTTTGACAATAAACGATTAATTTAAGATTGACTTCAAGTGTCCCTGTGGAAGAATTTCCACAACATGGTGGTGAATTTCCACAACACTCGGGTCCATCTGGGCCTTTATAGCAGGCTGCAAGAAGAGAACCTAGACGCGAGGAAGGCCAGGAGGTCCAGGGTTTGGTTCAGGCAAAGTGCCAGAGCTCCAGGAGGGTGCCAAGTTGGACTGGCCAAGTTGCACTACGGTGAATAAGCTGAGTCATCCACTCGATCTGGTTGAAGTTTTTGCTTGTAGACATGCACTAGAGTGGAGGACATCGATGGCGCATTTGGCACAAAGGAGGTGAAATTAGCTGTAGGGGGTGGAAGAGGCAATAAGGTAGTGCAAGGAAGTCCAACCCCTCAATCCTGGACCGAGGTTGTGCTGAACCCCCCTTCCTGGTAGGGTAAACCCCCAATTGTTGACTGGTGTTGTGCTGGACTAGATACCCCAGAGAATGGTAGAAGTGGAGAGAGAGGTATCTTAGTTATCTTATGGTAGTTCTTACAGGAGCCAGTGAATATGCACAACGTCCTCTGGAATTAGCGCTGTCTGTCAAATCAAATCAAATTGTATTGGACACATATACATATTTAGCAGATGTTATTGCGGGTGTAGCGAAATGCTTGTGTTCCTAGCTCCAACAGTGCAGTAGTATATAACAGTGCAAAAGTATCTCAAACAATTTACAACAATACACACAAATATACAAGTAAAATGGAATTAAGAAATATATAAATATTAGATCTAGCAATGTTTTGGCCTCCCGAGTGGCACAGAGGTCTAAGGCACTGCATCTCAGTGCAAGAGGCAACACTACAGTCCCTGGATTGAATCCAGGCTGAATGTAACAGTCCTGACCTGTTTTATGTTGTTTTTATGTGTTTATGGTCAGGGCATGTGTTTTGGGTGGGCAGTCTATGTTATTCGTTTCTATGTTGGTTTTGGTTTGCCTGGTATGGCTCTTGATTAGAGGCAGGTGGTTTGCATTTTCCTCTAATCAAGAGTCATATTTAGGTAGGGCATTATCACTGTGTGTTTGTGGGTGATTGTCTCCTGTGATGTCTATCGTGTTGTCGATGTTTTTTTCACATTTGGAGCTGTTTTGCTGTTCGTTCGTTTTGATGTTCGTTCCTGTTCGTAAGTTTACGTTTTGTCCATGTAAGTTTATGTTCAGGTTCCGTTGTACGTCGTTTTCTTATTTTGTAGTTTTGAAAGTGTTTTGTTTTGTTTAGTCTACGTCGTATGTGTAATAAAAATGGCTTATTTTCCAACTGCTGCATTTTGGTCCGTCAATCCGCCACACGGTCGTAACAGAATCACCCACCAACAAACAGTGACCAAGCGGTATGGGAATGCTCGACGGAGCAACAGGAATTTCTGGACTTGGGAGGAGATTTTGGATGGTAGAGGACCATGGACTCAACCAGGAGAATATCGCCGCCCTAAAGCTGAATTGGAAGCAGCGAGAGCAGAGAGGCGGCGATATGAGGAGCTAGCTCGGAGGCAGGAGAAGGAATCTACTAAGGATCTGGGCTACACTACGTGGGAGGAGATCGACAGGTGGGCGATCAACCCAGGGAGAGTGCCGGAGCCCGCCTGGGATTCTCTGGCGCAGTGCGAGGAGGGATACCGGCGAATGGAGGCAGCACGACGAAGCGGTAGGAGAGTGGCGAAGTCAGGTAGGAGACCTGCGCCCACTTCCCAGGCTAACCGTGGAGAGCGGGAGTACGGGCAGACACCGTGTTACGCAGTAGAGCGCACGGTGTCTCCTGTACGTGTGCATAGCCCGGTGCGGGTTATTCCACCTCCCCGCACTGGTAGGGCTAGATTGGGCACTGAGCCAGGTGTCATGAGGCCGGCTCAACGCGTCTGGTCTCCAGTGCGTCTCCTCGGGCCGGCATACATGGCACCTTCCTTACGCATGGTTTCCCCGGTTCGCCTGCATAGCCCAGTGCGGGCTATTCCACCTCGCCGCACTGGCAGGGCGACCGGGAGCATTCAACCAGGTAAGGTTGGGCAGGCTCAATGCTCAAGAGAGCCAGTACGCCTGCACGGTCCGGTATTTCCGGCGCCACCTCCCCGCCCCAGCCTAGTACCTACAGTGCCTACATTACGCACTAGGCTACCAGTGCATTTCCAGAGCCCTGTTCCTCCTCCACGCACTCTCCCTATAGTGCGTGTATCCAGTTCAGTGCCTCCAGTTCCGGCCCCACGCACTAAGCCACCTGTGCGTCTCCTAATTCCTGTACACACTGTCACTTCTCCCCGTACTAGTCCTGAGGTGCGTGCCCTCAGCCAGGTGCCACCAGTGCCGGTACCACGCACCAGGTATAGAGTACGCTTTGAGAGTTCAGTGTGCCCTGTCCCTGCTCCACGCACTAGTAGGAAGGTGCTTATCATTAGCCCGGTGCCTCCAGTTCCGGCACCACGCACCAGGCTGTCTCTCCTTCTCCTCCCTACAGAGCTATCTGTCTCCCCAGCGCCATCTGAGCCATCCGTCTCCCCAGCGCCATCTGAGCCATCCGTCTCCCCAGCGCCATCTGAGCCATCCGTCTCCCCAGCGCCATCTGAGCCATCCGTCTCTCCAGCGCCATCTGAGCCATCCGTCTCCCCAGCGCCGTCTGAGCCATCCGTCTGCCATGAGCCTGCAAAGCCGCCCGTCTGCCATGAGCCTGCAAAGCCGCCCGTCTGCCATGAGCCTACAGAGCCATCCGCCAGACAGGAGCCGCTAGAGCCGTCAGCCAGACAGGAGCCGCTAGAGCCGTCAGCCAGACAGGATCTGCCAGAGCCGCCAACCAGACAGGATCTGCCAGAGCCGCCAACCAGACAGGATCTGCCAGAGCCGCCAACCAGACAGGATCTGCCAGAGCCGCCAACCAGACAGGATCTGCCAGAGCCGCCAACCAGACAGGATCTGCCAGAGCCGCCAACCAGACAGGATCTGCCAGAGCCGCCAGCGAGCCATGAGCAGCCAGAGCCGTCAGTGAGCCATGAGCAGCCAGAGCCGTCAAAGAGCCATGAGCAGCCAGAGCCGTCAGTGAGCCATGAGCAGCCAGAGCCGTCAGTGAGCCATGAGCAGCCAGAGCCGTCAGAGCGCCATGAGCGTCGAGAGCCGTCAGCCTGCCATGAGCGTCAAGAGCCGTCAGCCTGCCATGAGCGTCGAGAGCCGTCAGCCTGCCATGAGCGTCAAGAGCCGTCAGCCTGCCATGAGCGTAGAGAGCCGTCAGCCAGCATGGACCTGCCAGAGCCGTCCAAACAGGACCTGCTAGAGTCCTTCAGCCGGGATCTGCCCCTTGTCCCGGTGTTGCCCCTTGTCCCGGTGCTGCCCCTTGTCCCGGTGCTGCCCCTTGTCCCGGTGCTGCCCCTTATCCCGGTGCTGCCCCTTGTCCCGGTGCTGCCCCTTGTCCCGGTGCTGCCCCTTGTCCCGGTGCTGCCCCTTATCCCGGTGCTGCCCCTTGTCCCGGTGCTGCCCCTTGTCCCGGTGCTGCCCCTTGTCCCGGTGCTGCCCCTTGTCCCGGTGCTGCCCCTTATTCCGGTGCTGGTCCTTATCCTGGTGCTGCCCCTTGTCCCGGTGCTGCCCCTTGTCCCGGTGCTGCCCCTTGTCCCGGTGCTGCCCCTTGTTCTGGTGTTGGCCGTTTATTTAGGGGAAAGTGGTTTTAGGGTGGTCATTAGAAGGGGTAGACAGAAGAGGGGAGTGACTAAGGTGGTAAGGGGACAGCGTCCTGAGCCGGAACCACCACCGTGGTCAACTGCCCACCCGGACCCTCCCCTGGACTTTGTGCTTGTGCGCCCGGCGTGCGCATCTTGAGGGGGGGGTACTGTAACAGTCCTGACCTGTTTTATGTTGTTTTTATGTGTTTATGGTCAGGGCATGTGTTTTGGGTGGGCAGTCTATGTTATTCGTTTCTATGTTGGTTTTGGTTTGCCTGGTATGGCTCTTGATTAGAGGCAGGTGGTTTGCATTTTCCTCTAATCAAGAGTCATATTTAGGTAGGGCATTATCACTGTGTGTTTGTGGGTGATTGTCTCCTGTGATGTCTATCGTGTTGTCGATGTTTTTTTCACATTTGGAGCTGTTTTGCTGTTCGTTCGTTTTGATGTTCGTTCCTGTTCGTAAGTTTACGTTTTGTCCATGTAAGTTTATGTTCAGGTTCCGTTGTACGTCGTTTTCTTATTTTGTAGTTTTGAAAGTGTTTTGTTTTGTTTAGTCTACGTCGTATGTGTAATAAAAATGGCTTATTTCCCTAACTCCGCATTTTGGTCAGAAGATCCTTCTCTCCTCACCTCATCTGAGGATGAGGAGAGCGACAGCTCTAACACTGAATCACATCCGGCCGTGATTGGGAGTCCCATAGGGCAGCGTACAATTGGCCCAGCGTCGTCCGTGTTTGGCCGGGGTTGGCCGTCATTGTAAATAAGAATTTGTTCTTAACTGACTTGCCTAGTTAAATAAAAGGTTAAATTAAAAATAATGTTGGAGTGGCATTGACTAAAGTACAGTAGAATAGAATACAGTATTTATATATGAGTAAAGAAGTATGTAAACATTATTAAAGTGACTAGTGTTCCATTATTAAAGTGGTCAGTGATTCCAAGTCTATGTTCGTGTATGTATAGGGCAGCAGCCTCTAAGGCGCAGGGTTGCGTGACCGGGTAGTGATGGCTATTTAAGACTGATAGCCTTGAGATAGAAGCTGTTTTTCAGTCTCTCTGTCCCAGCTTTGATGCACCTGTACTGACCTCGCCTTCTAGATGATAGCGGGGTTAACAGGCTGTGGAACGTGTGGTTGATGTCCTTGATGATCTTTTTGGCCTTCTGTGACATGGGGTGTTGTAGGTGTCCTGGAGGGCAGATAGTTTGCCCCCGGTGATCCGTTGTGCAGACCTCACCACCCTCTGGTTGCCGTACCAGGCAATGTATACAGCCCGACAGGATGCTCTCAATTGTGCATCTGTAAAAGTTTGAGAGTTTTTTGCGGCCAGGCCAAATTTCTTCAGCCTCCTGAGGTTTAAGATGCGGTGTTGCGTCTTTGTCACCACACTCTGTGTGGGTGGACCATTTCAGATCGTCAGTGATGTGTATGCCGAGGAATTTGAAGCTTTCCACCTTCTCCACTGCGGTCCCGTTGATGTGGATAGGGGGGTGCTCCCTCTGCTGTTTCCTGAATTCCACGATCAGCTCCTTTGTTTTGCTGACATTGAGTGAGAGGGTATTTTCCTGGCACCACTCTCTCGGGGCCCTCATCTCGTCATTGTTGGTAATCAGGCCTACTACTGTTGTCGTCTGCAAACTTCATGATTGAGTTGGAGTCGTGTGTGGTCACGCAGTCATGGGTGAACAGCTAGTACAGGAGGGGTCTGAGCATCCACCCTTGTGGGATCTCTGTGTTGAGGTTTAGCATAGTGGAGATGTTGTTTTCTACCTTCACCACCTGGTGGCAGCCCGTCAGGAAGTCCAGGACCCAGTTGCACAGGGCGAGGTTCAGACCCAGAGCCCCGAGCTTAATGATGAGCTTGGAGGGTACTATGGTGTTGAAAGCTGAACTATAGTCAATGATCAGCATTCTTACATAGGTATTCATCTTGTCCAGATGGGATAGGGCAGTGTGCAATGCGATGGCAATTGCATCATCTGTGGATCTTTTGGGGTGGTAAGCAAATTGAAGAGGGTCTAGGGTATCAGGTAAGGTAGAGGTGATATGATTCTTAAGTAGTCTCTCAAAGTACTTCATGATGACAGAAGTGAGTGCTACGGGGTGATAGTCATTTACTTCAGTTGCCTTTGCTTTCTTGGGTACAGGAACAATAGTTGACATCTTGAAGCAAGTGGGGACAGTAGACTGGGATAGGGAGAGATTGAATATGTCCGTAAGAACTCCAGCCAGCTGGTCTGCCCATGCTCTGAGGATGCAGCTAGGAATGCCGTCCGGGCTGCAGCCTTGCGACTGTTAACACGCTTAAATGTCTTACTCACGTCGGCCACGGAGAAGGAGAGCCCACAGTCCTTGGTAGCAGACCGCGTCGGTGGTACTGTGTTATCCTCAAAGCGGGCGAAGAAGGTGTTTAGCTTGTCCGGTAGCAAGACGTAGGTGTCCGCGACATAACTGGTTTTCCCTTTGTAATCTGTGATTGTCTGTAGACCCTGCCACATACAGTACGTCTCGTGTCTAAGCCGTTTATTTGCGACTCCACTTTGTCTCTGTACTGACATTTAGGCTACACGAAGTGAATAACTACACTGTTTGTATTCTGCCATATTACCAGTCACCTTGTCATGGTTAAATTAGGTGTTTCGTGCTTTCAGTTTTGCGCGAATGCTGACATCTATCCACGGTTTCTGGTTTGGGAAGGTTTTAATAGTCACAGTGGGTACAACATATCCTATACACTTCCTGCTGAACTAAGGCACCGTATCAGTTTATTCGTCAATGTTATTCTGAGGCTACCCGGAACATATCCCAGTCCGCGTGATCAAAACAGTCTTGAAGCATGGATTGAGATTGTCAGACCATCGTTGAATAGTCCTTAGTGAGGGTATTTCCTGTCTGAGTTTCTGCCTATAGGAAAGAAGGAGCAAAATGGAGTCGTGATCAGATTGGCCGAAGGGAGGGCAGGTGAGGGCCTTGTTGGCACTTCGAAGTTGAGTAGCAGCGGACAATATTTTATCAGCGAGAGTACTACAGTCAATGTGTTGGTAGAACTTCGGTAGCCTTTTCCTCAAATTTGCTTTGTTAAAATCCCCAGCTACAATAAATGCTGCCTCAAGATATGTGGTTTCCAGTTGGCATAAAGTCCAGTGTAGTTCCTTGAGGACCGTCGTGGTATTGCCTTGAGGGGTAATATACACGGCTGTTACTATAACCGAAGTGAATTCTCTTGGGAGGTAATACGGTCGGCATTTGATTGTGAGGTATTCTAGGTCAGGTGACAAAAAGACTTGAGTTTCTGTATGTTACCACAATCACACCATGAGTAGTAAATCATGAAACAAACACCCCCGCCTTTCTTCTTCCTGGAGAGTTCTTTATTCCTGTCTGCGCGATGTACTGAGAACCCAGTTAGCTGTATGGATGGGGACAGTATATCCCGAGAGAGCCATGTTTCCATGAAAGAGTATTTTACAACCCCTGATGTCTCTCTGGAAGGAGATCCTCCCCCCGAGCTTGTCTACTTTATTATCTAGACTGAACGTTAGCGAGTAATATACTCTGAAGCGGTGGATGGAGTGCACGCCTCCTGAGTCGGACTAGAAGTCCACTCAAAAGAACTCTTCTCCGCAGGCAGTGTTTTGGAACATCCCCTGGAATAAATTCATTTGCCCTGGGGTTACGAACCAAGGATCTAATTTGGGAAAGTCGTATTCCTAGTCGTAATGCTGGTGAGTTACCGCCGCTCTGATATCCAAAAGTTATTTCCGGCTGTATGTAATAACACAAGAAAAATTCTGGGCTAATAATGTAAGAAATAACAGACAAAAAAACAAAATAGTGCAAAGTTGCTAAGGAGCAGAGCTGCCATATCTTTCAGCGCCATCTTAAACCATCTTTAGCATCATCTTGTTCGTGGGTTGCTTTCATGATTGTGGTTTTATTTCCCAGTTTGGTGCATCTTTCAAAGGATTACCATGTTGATCGAATGAGTGATAAGACTTGCACAAAGGGCTAAAGTTGGTTCTGAAAGGTTAAGGCAAGCAAATGGGACAGGGTGTGGATGCCAGAATGGCTCATCTGGAGGAGCCAGGAACTGCCAGAAGGCAGCAGCGGCAAGAAAGGAGGAAGGGCCCTGGTTGAGCAGAGGCAGCCGGAGGCGAGGCCGGGCCGGTGAGGGAGGAAGAGGAGATAGAGGCCGAGAAGGCAAGAGGAGTGACCAAGTGATGTTTTGCTTTGTCATTAATTTCTCCTAGAGGAAGGGGAGAGAGGAAGAGGTCGCAGTAAATGGGGCAAAGCCCAGGAGCTCCATGTCGGGGGAACCCAAAGACGGAACCATGACAATGAACCCTGGCAGTGAGACATCATGATGGGTAGGTCAGGTAGGTGAGGCGGGCTTGTGGCTAATTAGAATTTGATGCAGTTGAGCAAATTGGCATGATCACGGCTCTATGATCAATTTTTTTATTTACCAGGTAAGTTGACTGAGAACACATTCTCATTTGCAGCAACGACCTGGGGAATAGTTACAGGGGAGAGGAGGGGGATGAATGAGCCAATTGTAAACTGGGGATTATTAGGTGACCATGATGGTTTGAGGGCCAGATTGGGAATTTAGCTAGGACACCGGGGTTAACACCCCTACTCTTACGATAAGTGCCATGGGATCTTTAATGACCTCAGAGAGTCAGGACACCCGTTTAACGTCCCATCCGAAAGACGGCACCCTACACAGGGCAGTGTCCCCAATCACTGCTCTGGGGCATTGGGATATTTATTAGACCAGAGGAAAGAGTGCCTCCTACTGGCCCTCCAACACCACTTCCAGCAGCATCTGGTCTCCCATCCAGGGACTGACCAGGACCAACCCTGCTTAGCTTCAGAAGCAAGCCAGCAGTGGTATGCAGGGTGGTATATGGAGTTCCTTGCTAGTAGGCAACGTTCCAATATGGGACTTTCTACTCCAGGGCCGCGTTCCAATATGAATGTCGGTGCCCATGTATGGAATTCCTGCTCTGGGCTAAGGTCGAATATGAAGTCTGTGCCCATATATGGAGTTCTTGCTCTAGGGCTGCATTCCAATTCAGAAGTCACGTTCCTTTTGTGGATTAGATGTGTAGTCTGAAGCTTAAAGCTCTCTACCCGAACTGCGTGATAAACTACACTTAAATAACTGAAAACGAAAGACGCACTTCACTGTATTCTTTGTGTGAGAATGGTTTGAGATATTGAAGAGGGAACTGGTGTTGATTACAAATCCATAGCTACAATAGATGCAGTGTTCTGTCCTTACTCATTAGGGAAGCTTACACATGAATAGAGATAACTGGGAGAAACACACACAGCAACAGATGCCTAGAAGACGAAGGGAGAAGACAGACACCAACGAGACGACTTCATTATGTCTGTCAAATCAACACAGCGACTGGAGAGCGAGAAGTAGGTACAGGAGGATAGAGAGGGAAAATTAGACGGGGGATATGGGAGATAAAGATAATTACATTCATCTGAAACCTCGGATACAGTATATGACAGGCAGAGAAGTTATATTTTCTCTGTACAGCTTTCGGGTTGGTATGAATGTCTTTAAATATTTCAACTTCACAGGTATTCTGCTTGAGCTCTGGTTTGTCTGTGAATGAATTAAATCGATTTTTACAAGGATAAAGCAACTGCAGCAGGGATTTTGTTCATGTAGATGTTGAGGGATCAGAATGGTTTATGGCGGTTTAGAATGGTTTATAGTCTTCTCCCATTGCTCCAATGCAATATCCAGCCCTGTCTATGAGGAGTCTCTTATAAAGGGAAGGTATCACAGACTGTACTAAATGTACCTTTAACGAATGGTATTAATGGTATTGTTTCATGAACATTGCTTAATTAAGAGCATTCATATGTCTGAATGGGGTGTAGTATTTTCCAAGGCAATGAGAAGGGAGATATTGTACTAAATTGTATTTGATAGGGAAGGGAAACATCCTTGACAGAGTTTATAGCTCCTTTATAGCCATGTGAAAATAAGTCCAGCTGGTAAGGGCCTGTAGGAGACAGAGGTATATAGTACACACACACACACACACACACACACACACACACACACACACACACACACACACACACACACACACACACACACACACACATACACACACACTAGTAAATTAAGGATAGCTCAGTGCTGTGCTAGCAGAGCTGTGGTGATAAATCTGTACAGCCCAAAGAAAATACAGAGAACACACACAATAAGTATGGACCCAGAGGAGATGTCTGGATGTGAGATAGTACTAAGGAGTCCGGAGCAGGGAAGTAACACTCAGTGTTCACCCATGTGGCAGCTTAAAGTCAAGACAACCCACTAGCAAAAGTATAAAACATTTTTTTTTTTTAAATAACAAAAAAACAACCTCCATTCTTCTGGTAAGTGCTCAACAACTGTAGATGTTGGAACATTACTGTGGGGACTTTCATTCAGCCACAATAGCATTACTGAGGTCGGGCACTGATGTTGGGCGATTAGGCTTGGCTCGCAGTCGGCATTACAATTCATCCCAAAGGTGTTTGATGGGGTTGAGGTCAGGGCTCTGTCCAGGCCCGTCAACTTCTTCCACACTGATCACGACAAACCATTTATGTACCTCGCATTGTGCACGGGGGCATTGTCATGCTGAAACAAGAAAGGGCATTCCTCAAACTGTTGCCACAAAGTTGGAAGCACAGAATCGTCTAGAATGTCATTGTATGCTGTAGCATTAAGATTTCCCTTCACTAAGGAACTAAGGGGCCAGAACCATGAAAAAACGCAGACCATTATTCCTCCTCTACCAAACTTTACAGTTTGTACAATGCATTGAGGCAGGTAGCGTTTTCCTGGTATCCGCCAAACCCAGATTTGTCTGTCGGACTCCCAGATGGTGAAGTGTGATTCATCAATCTAGAGAACACGTTTCAGAGTACCGCCGTACCAGAGTCCAATGGCGTTGAGCTTTACACCTCTCCAGCCAACGCTTGGCATTGCGCATGGTGATCTTACGCTTGTGTGCGGCTGCTCGGCATTGAAACCCATTTCATGTAGCTCCCGGTGAACAGTTCTTGTACTGACGTTGCTTCCAGAGACAATTTGGAACTCGGTAGTGAGTTTTGCAACCGAGGACAGACGATTTTTACACGCTGTGCGCTTCACACCCGGCGGTCCCGTTCTGTGAGCTTGTGTGGCCTACCAATTCGCGGCTGAGCCGTTGTTGCTCCTAGATGTTTCAACTTCACAATAACAGCACTTACAGATGACCGGGGCAGCTTTAGCAGGGCAGAAATTTGACCAACTGACTTAGTCGAAAGGTGGCATCCTATGATGGTGTCACGTTGAGGGTCGCTGAGCTGTTCAGTAAGGCCATTCTACTGCAAATATGTGTCTATGGAGATTGCATGGCTGCGTGCTCAATTTTATAGGCTTGTCAGCCACGTGTGTGGCTGAAATAGCTGAATCCACTCATTTGAAGGGGTGTCCACATACTTTTGTGTATATATAGTGTAGATAGTAACCTATGGCCTGTGCTTCTGAAGTGAAAAGACAACTGGGTTGCTAATCTAAGGATTATGTTTATGTAGATACAGTGGACTGAATTTAGATGCTTTCTTATAAAGGCCGCCCGGAGGAATCCTGAAAGAAAATACCTCTGGAGCATTTTGCCAGTCTTGTTTCATGAAGGAATATAAATAAGCATGTCTGTGTGTGCGCCTGCATTCCCAAATACAGGTATGCGTGCACGTTTGTGTGTGTAAACGCTCTGTATCTGTGTGTATCTAAAAGAGAGAGAGAGATCTATGGATGTGGCCACTACACAAATGATAGAATTTCATAGATCTATCTTCTCTTTTGTTCTTTATCAAGGCATTTTCTCTCATCTGTCCCCAGCTCCAGTCTATGGTGCTCAGTGGGAGGCAGCAGTCGCCTCACAAACCCCTGGACTTTAAATAGCAACAGGAGGTGAAAAACAGTCCCTAATTGGCTACTTGTCCTGTACCAATGAGATTTATTTATTCTCTTCATGGTGAGACAGTTATTTCTTTATTTTTCCACTGAGTGAGAAAAGAGTTAGACGAGAAAGAGAGGGGAGGTGGAAGGATACAGCAAAAGGATACAGTTAGATGAAGAGGGAGACACACAGACAAAAGGGGGAGAGGTACAGAGAGAAGGTGGCGTGAAACAGAGGGAAAGACAACATGAGTCAGAGAGAGAGAGAGAGGGGCAGAGATATGGAAGGAGTGAGAAAGGGACAGATAAAAAGGGTAGACATGAAGGTACAGTATACTTTGAGTGGTTGTACAGACTGTTGGGTAAGAGGGAGGGAAATAAGGAGGTTGAGAGGTAGGTAGGGAAGGATAAAGCGGGAGGGGGGGGACGGAATGGGAACAGCAGAACATGGAGTTCTAGTCACAGAACTCATTATAAATAGAAACAGATTTGTTCCATCTCGGCTTTTCCTCCAATTAAAACAGACAGTGTGCCTTTGGAGGGCATGCAGCAGTTTAGCTCTGTAACCATTACATTACCCTGCGTTCTAAACCCAGCTAAACTGTGTGTGTTTGTGTGTGCGTACGTGCGTGTACTACAGGGATAGGGTTAACCTGCATGGATTGCTGTTGTTGTGCATTAGTCATGAGAGGTCTGAGCAATGCTCTAACTTCAACCAAAACATATATATATCTTTTTTTTTTGTATAGTATGAATCAAATATTTAGAACATTCTCAAATGTTCTTTCCTTCCTGTATTCGGCTCCCTATTAGCTGTTTCTTTAGCAACCGAGGGGGAAAAATACACAAGATACAGTCTGTGTTACAATGACATAACGTAGACAAACAGTGAACATGACTGTGAACGACGATGATGAGACAGCCTATAGTGAAGAGGTCAGTGACATCAACGTCAGCAAGACACAGGAGCTGATTGTGGATTACAGGAAACGGAGGGCTGAGCACGCCCCCATCCACATCGACGGGGCTGTAGTGGAGCGGGTCGAAATCTTCAAGTTCCTCGGTGTCCACATCACTAAAGAATTATCATGGTCTACACACACCAACACAGTCATGAAGAAGGCAGGAGGCTGAAAAGATTTGGCACAGGCCCTCAGATCCTCAAAAGGTTCTATAGCTGCACCATCGAGAGCATCCTGACTGGCTGCATCACTTCCTGGTATGGCAACTGCTCGGCATCCGATCACAAGGCGCTTCAGAGGGTAGTGCGTACGGTCGAGTACATTACTGGGCCGAGCTCCCTGCCATCCAGGATCTCTATACCAGGCAGTGTCACAGGAAGACCCTAAAAATTGACAAAGACTCCAGCCACAAACGTCATAGACTTTCTCTTTGCTACTGCACAGCAAGCGGTGTCGAAGCAGGAAGTCTGGAACAAACGGGAATCTGAAAAGATTCTACCCCCTACATAGCAGCCATAAGACTGCTATATAGTTAAAATTCTCTGTGTCGACCCTTTTTGGTTCAACTCTTTTGCTGCTACTGTTTATTATCCATCCTGTTGCCTAGTCACTTTATCCCTACCTAGACTACATGACCAAAAATATGTGGACACCCCTTGAAATTAGTGGATTCGGCTCTTTCAGTCACACCCGTTGCTGACAGGTGTATAAAATCAAGCATACAGCTGTGCAATCTCCATAGACAAACATTGGCAGATAAAATGGCCAGTACCGAAGAGCTCAGTGACTTTCAACATGGTACAGTCATTGGATTCCACCTTTCCAACAAGTCAGTTCGTCAAATTTCTGCCCTGCTAGAGCTGCCCCGGTCAACTGTAAGTGCTGTTATTGTAAGTGGAAACGTCTAGGAGCAACAACAGCTCATCCGCGAAGTGGTAGGCCACACAAGCTCACAGAACGGGACCACTGAATGCTGAAGCACGTAGCACGTAAAAATCATCTGTCCTCGGTTGCAACACTCACTACCGAGGTCCAAATTGCCTCTGGAAGCAACGTCAGCACAAGGACTGTTCATCGGACGCTTCATGAAATGGGTTTGAATGCCGAGCAGCCGCACACAAGCCTAAGATCACCATGTGCAATGCCAAGCACTTGGCTAGAATGGTATAAAGCTCGACGCCATTGCACTCTGGAGCAGTGGAAACGCGTTCTCTGGAGTGATGAATCACGCTTCACCATCTAGCAGTCCGACAGACAAATCTGGGTATGGCGGATGCCAGGAAAACGCTAACTGCCTCTTTGCATTGTGCCTACTGTAGTTTGGTGGAGGAGGAATAATAGTCTGGGGATGTTTTTCATGGATCAGGCTAGGTCCCTTAGTTCCAGTGAAGGGAAATCTTAACGCTACAGCAGACAATGAAATTCTGGACGATTCTGTGCTTCCAACTTTGTGGAAACAGTTTGGGGTAGGCCCTTACCTGTTTCAGCATGACAATGCCCCCGTGCACAAAGCGAAGTCCACACAAAAATGGTTTGTCGAGATCGGTGTGGAAGAACTTGACTGGCCAGCACAAAGCCCTGACCTCAACCCCATCAAAAACCTTTGGGATATAATTGGAACTCTGACTACGAGCCAGGCCTAGTCGCCCAACGTCATTTCCCAACCTCACTAATGCTCTTGGGGCTGAATGGAAGCAAGTCCCCGCAGTAATGTTCCAACATCTAGTGGAAAGCCTTCCCAGAAGAGTGGAGGCTGTTATAGCAGCAAAGGGGGCACCAACTCCATATTAATGCCCATGATTTCGGAATTAGATGTTCGGCAAGCAGGTTTCCAAATACTTTTGGTCATATGTACATAGAGTATCTACCGAAATTACCTCATACCCCTGCACATCAACTTAGTATTGGTGCCCTCTGTATATAGTTATTGTAACTCATTGTGTATTCATTTCTTGTGTTATTATTTTTATTTATTTTTTGCTTTTTTTCTCTCTGCATTGTTGAGAAGGGCCTGTAACAAAACATTTCACTGTTAGTCTACACCTTTTGTTTACAAAACATGTAAAAAATAAGATTTTATTTTGACGAACTTACCTCTAGTGAAACACAAAGCCGTTATGAGTGACTTGCAAAAAAGAACAGCAATGTCGTACCGTTTATGTGACCAGTCTCATACTTGGTATGACCACTGTTGGTTTCACAACTGAAAGCAAAGAGCTCCCTTGAGTATCAAATGGGAACCCCAAGTGGAAAAAATATATACTTCATGAATACGTTTTAAGTATATAAGGTCAGCAAAAAAAGAAACGTCTCTTTTTCAGGACCCTGTCTTTCAAAAATAATTTGTAAAAATCCAAATAGATCTTCATTGTAAAGGGTTTAAACACTGTTTCCCACGCTTGTTCAATGAACCATAAACAATTAACGACCATGCACGTGTGGAACGGTCGTTAAGACACTAACAGCTTACAGACAGTAGGCAATTAAGGTCACAGTTAGGAAAACTTAGGACACTAAAGAGGCCTTTCCACTGACTCTGAAAAGCACCAAAAGAAAGATG
This sequence comes from Salvelinus fontinalis, assembly GCF_029448725.1. NCBI lineage: Eukaryota > Metazoa > Chordata > Actinopteri > Salmoniformes > Salmonidae > Salvelinus > Salvelinus fontinalis. The sequence goes on from NC_074690.1 coordinate 39,539,616, forward strand.
CCCAGGGTCCCTGCTGATCTGCGTGAACGTACCTTAGGCATGCTGCAAGGAGGCATGAGGACTGCAGATGTGGCCAGGACAATAAATTGCAATGTCCGTACTGTGAGAAGCCTAAGACAGCGCTACAGGGAGACAGGACGGACAGCTGATCGTCCTCGCAGTGGCAGACCACGTGTAACAACACCTGCACAGGATCGGTACATCTGAACATCACAGGTACATGAAGGCAACAACAACTACCCGAGTTACACCAGTAACGCACAATCCCTCTATCAGCGCTCAGACTGTCCGCAGTAGGCTGAGAGAGGCTGGACTGAGGGCTTGTAGGCTTGTTGTAAAGGCAGGTCCTCACCAGACATCACCGGCAACAACGTCACCTATGGGCACAAACCCACCATCGCTGGACCAGACAGGACTGGCAAAAAGTGCTCTTCACTGACGAGTCGTGGTTTTGTCTCACCACGGGGGATGGTCGGATTTGCGTTTATTGTCAAAGGAATGAGCGTTATACCGAAGCCTGTACTCTGGAGCGGGATCGATTTGGAGGTGAAGGGTACGTCATGGTCTGGGGCGGTGTGTCACAGCATCATCAGACTGAGCTTGTTGTCATTGCAGGCAATCTCAACGCTGTGCATTACAGGGAAGACATCCTCCTCCCTCATGTGGTACCCTTCCTGCAGGATCATCCTGACATGACCCTCACACGGAACCCAAACCGGCTGCGCGTGTGCGCCGTCGTGCGCTATCGTGCATAAATTTTTTTTGCCCCCCCCCCCCCCCCCCACACACAAACCCGATCACGACACGCAGGTTAAAATATCAAAACAAACTCTGAACCAATGACATTAATTTGGGGACAGGTCAAAAAGCATTAAACATGTATGGCAATTTAGCTAGCTAGCTTGCACTTACTAGCTAACGTTAATTTGTCCTATTTAGCTAGCTTGTTGTTGCTAGCTAATTTGTCCTGGGATATAAACATTGAGTTGTTATTTTACCTGAAATGCACAAGGACCTCTACTCCGACAATTAATTCACACATAAAACGGCCAACCGAATCGTTTCTAGTCATCTCTCCTCCTTCCAGGCTTTTTCATCTTTGAACTTATATGGTGATCGCATCTAAACTTTCATTGTATTGCCACGACAACCGGCAACAAAGTTCGTCTTTCAGTCACCCACGTGGGTATAACTAATGAGGAGATGGCATGTGGGTACCTGCTTCTATAAACCAATGAGGAGATGGGAGAGGCAGGACTTTCAGCTCGATCTGCTTCAGAAATAGGAACGACTTCTATTTTAGGCCTTGGCGTCGCAGACACTCGTTGGCGCAATATTTGAATAACATGGATTTCTAAATGTATTTTGCGACGCTTGCGCACTGGACGTGTCCGGTCTGGTCAGCATGTCAGCATGACAATGCCACCAGCCATACTGCTCATTATGTGCCTAATTTCCTGCAAGACAGGAATGTCAGTGTTCTGGCATGTCCAGCAAAGAGCCCAGATCTCAATACCATTGAGCATGTCTGGAACCTGTTGGATCAGAGGGTGAGGGCTAGATCCATTGACCCCAAAAATGTCCGGGAACTTGCAGGTGCCTTGGTGGAAGTGGGGTAACATCTCACAGCAAGAACTGGCAAATCTGGTGCAGTCCAGGAGGAGGAGATGCACTGCAGTACTTAATGCAGCTGGTGGCCACACTAGATACTGACTGTTACTTTTGATCCCCCCCCCCCCCCCACCCCCGTTTGTTCAAGGACACATTATTCCATTTATTTTAGTCACATGTCTGTGGAACTTGTTCAGTTTATGTCTCAGTTGTTGAATCTTGTTATGTTCATACAAATATTTACACATGTTTATTTTGCTGAAAATAAATGCAGTTGACAGTGAGAGGATGTTTCTTTTTTTGCTGAGTTTAGAAGTACTGTACGTCAGTGATAATTATACTTTATCTAAATTGTAACGAATGTAAATATGTTTAATACATTTTAATGTCCACTTTATTATTGTTGTATTAGCATTGATGTATTTTAAATTATAATTATAATTTTTTTCACATTTTTTGTACTTATATTTGATATTTGATAAAGAGCCAAATAAATATTCTCTGAATACACTTTAGGTACATTTTATGTATATTTCTCATAAATTTGACATATACTAAAATCGAAGTTCAGTATAACTGTAAGTCAATATATTATTAAAAAACTAGCATGATCAATTCAATGGTATGTAAAATATAATTACTGTATATTCTATATGAAGAAAGTGCAAGTGTACTTTTACCAACAAAAAAAACATTTGGTATTGTTATTAGCCACATAAAGGTTACCTTGATTCAACAAAGCATCTTACCCAGCTAGCACATGTGGTTCCTTGCAAGTTGTGGGAATGTATGTTTTTGATTTCACATTGGTTGTGGGAACGAAGCCATACATTTCCTGACCAATCTTCTGAGACTAGAAGTAGAAATTTAGCCTGTTCTGGGAACATTTATTTTTTAGATTGCAGGTAGGTTCTGTGAATGTTTCACTCTGGTTCCTTTAAAGTTTTAATTAGAGCTTTTATTAACACTCTGAGAATGGAAAATATAGGTTATGTGGAGGTTTTTAAATAACGTCTTTAAAATGTTCACTGAATGTTTTAATAACACTGCTAGATTATTTTGGGTTAACTGTTTTGAACTCCAAGGCCAGATAGGACACATGGAAATGTATTTCTTTAGGCATCGACCATGCAAACAGATACATGTTTTATTGTGACACATGCATCAGTGAGATTCAAACCTTTAATCTTCTGTTCTTTATCCACGGAATTAGTCCACAGCGCCACCAGGATGGTGTTGTTATGCATGCAAAGCTGTTCATTTTTGTCTAATCAAACACACCCCATTTTAAAGGAAACAAGCACTCATTAAGATCAGGTGTGGCCAATGAGCGGATCAGGTGTGGCTAATCACTTAACAAGATAGAGGATCGAGAGTTTTGAGGATGCCGAGAGCTGAATGCATATGTTTTTAAATAACACTCTTAGAAAATTTTCTGAACGTTACTAATGTTTTATTGTTTTAATTTATTTATAGAGAAATAACACTCCCACAGAGTGGCCCTCGTTTAGGGCTAAACACTGGTCCTTTGGGGAAGCACAGTGGGGAGAGTGTACAAGATCAAAACATTGCACAATCTTTATTTCAAACAGAGTTGAACAAAAGTCCTGATATTATACCTGTAGCATTGATGTCAATAAAGCTATGCTACCCTCTAAAGCAGTGCTTATCAATTCTCTGGTAATTTTCCTGTTGTCATGCCGATAATCAGAGGTAGAAGTGTGTATTATTATCATGGTTAGGGAAGTGCCATCTACCCACACACCTTGCACATATCGTTCACGCATGTCGTCGGTGCCTACTCTGATGTGTACTCAGTGTATTAATACACCTGTTACATAAAATCTATATCTAAAAACATGGGGAAAAAGGGGGTAAGTACAAGTTTTGCCTTTTTAGATCATCATCAGCAAACATCATTAGCAACGTCATCATCACCGTAATCATCAACATTACCATCATCATATTATGACAACCGAGGACAATGAAACCAAAGAGAAATACCAAAAGAAAGACAGAAAGACAAAGAACCAGAGAAAGAAAAACACACGTACATACACACAATCTTTACTTCCCAGTCAGACAGTCACATCTGTTCTGGCATATGCCTGCAGCTTTTACGTTTGGCCACTTACTCATTCCACCCTTCTGCTCCCCCATCCCAGACACACAAGACCCATATCCAAAAAGCATCTCAGAGTAAAGTTCTGATCTAGGATCTGTCCATGTAATATTATTCATTATGATCTAAAAGGCAAAACTGAGTCTAGATCAGCACTCCTACTCTGAGATGTTTTGTGAGTATGGGCAGTGTGGGGCCCGAAGCCAGATTTGGTTCAGGAACCCTCTGAATATCGGGGGCCCCCTCTGTTTATCGGGGACCCCTCTGTGTGTAGGCAGAGCACTGCTGACGTGGGCTAATTGAGTGACTGTCAGTAACTGACATGAGGGGAAAACTGCTGACGCACAACCAATTTTCAAAATTGCACCTTGTGTATTACGCTTTTCTAACTCTCAACAGTCAGTTGCGACACCAACTGGGTTCCTAAAAGTTTGGTGCTTTTCATGAAAAGTTTTCTTATTGTTCCCTGAACAATTTGAGAACATGACTTTAAATAGAACCACGAGGAAACATGTAGGAATCGTTATGCTGATTTACTGAAATTCCCACAGAAGAACTGTTTCTCAAAGGCCCAGTACAGTAAAAATATCGTTTCTCCTGTTTTTTTGTCATATTGTACAACAGCTGATGAAACTACCACTGTAAAAGTGTGAAAACATTTGCTGGTTGAAAATGCAATCCACACAGGACCTTCTAATCAGCAGATTTGCATGAGCGGGAGTTTCTGGTTTCCATGGTGATATCACCATGCAGATTGGTTAATCTGCCAAAACCAGCTAATTTTCAGTCTTCCCCTCCCCACTCAGACCACTCCTAGACAGTCTATAGCAAAATTCTTGCTTGGGAACTAGTTTGCTAAAAAGCTATTTTTGTTCATTTTAATGGGAAGATACTTATTGTTACCCAGAAATGATTTGATTTTGATATAAAAATGGCTGCATTGAGCCTTTAACGCTCCGTGAAGTATTTGAGAACATTCCCAACGTCAAACCAGTTAAACATTTTAATTAAATGTAACCATGTTTGAACTTAGGAAACGTTCTAGAAACGTTCTATTAACCCTTTGACATGTACGATCACATATTTGTGATCATTGTGGAGTGGTCCCTCCAGCGTACCATCGCAGATATGTGATTGGAACAGTAGCAACAGAACGTATGATGCAACAAAAGTGTCTAAACGGCACTGTTGTCTGAAACGCATCTAAACAACGTTTCGTGTCGATGGGAATAAAGATCTTCAACTGTATCCTTTTATTGTAGATAAATGCGAACTTCATTGTCCAAGCATCACACAGAACACATCCACAGCCAAACGTATTCCATAAGCCTTTCTAAATAACAGGTTGTGCTGAAGAAAAAAACAAACGTAAGTTAGCGACCTAACAGCTAGACTTGTTTACAATTTACCACATCTCTGGTGAGCACAAGAGAAAAATGTAATAGTGTTTAGAAAAGACATACGTGTGAGCTAAGCTAACAGCAGCTAAATTCTTTATGATGGCAGCCATGTTTGTTCATGTTTGACTAGCGAAAACTTTCTCATCCCAGAATGCCATTCACTATAAAACGCAAATAAACAAGTCCATGGGGGATAGAAATGGAGAAAGGTATCGTGGAGGGTTATAATGCAGGAAATATTACTATGATGGGGGATTTATCAATGAATGGGGGAAAACACAGAACAAGTTTATGAGCTAAATATAAATAAAACCCCTGTAAAGGGTGGGTCTGATCTGGCAACCCTGAGGTACCATAGTTACAATCTGATGCCATTTTCAAAACAACTGGGAACTGGAAACTCGGAAATCTCAGATTTCAGTGGGTTCATTCCAACTCGGGAACTCTGGGTTCATTCTAGAGCCCGAATTTTCTGAACTGAAGATCACTGACGTCATGATTTGACATCAATGATCTTTGACCAGTTGTCTTGAAAAGCACAATAAGTGAACTATTCCTTCACCTCATTTTGTTATAAGAACTTTGGTCTGACAGACACGTGACAACCAGAATGCATTGTATGATGTCAACAAACATAATGGCAAATAGCTTAGCATTAGCTTATCAACCTTGAAAAACCCTCAAAAAAGTATTTTACACACATCATATGTGTCCATTACAATCTATGTAAAAATTGGAATGTATGAATTATCACCAGTACTTGAAAACGTGAATAAAACAGTAAATACATTATGCTCCATACAGTGCATATGGTGTGCTACAGTAGAAACGACAACACAATATACAGAAAATAAGGCACTTACTTTGATAGGAACGCACACATGTTCAAAGTTATTATTTGTGCGGAAAACAACAATGAAGGCATTGCGGGTGCCAGCCAGAAAATGTGCCATGGGGAAAAGGTAATTTTTTTGAAAACTCTGTTCATTCAGTTTTACACACATAAAAGGACAACACAATATAAATAATATGATATGCTTTACTAGAATGTGTTTTATTAAAAATGAAGAATAAGTATAAAGATACCATAATTTAGACAAGTTAAATACAGTGGGAAGAAGGGTACAGAGGTTAAAGAGCAATCTGTAGTTAATACTGGAACTGAGTGGTCACCTCGACATTGTTCCCGTAAACAGCCGTGGGATAGGGGTGTAGAAATGCAACCACTCACACATTCACAGTCAGTCATGGCCACAGACTGACCATCCACCAGACCAAAATTTAAGTTTACAATGCTTATTTTCAGTTTTTATCTTTGTTTTTTACCATTACATTTTTTACAAACAGAGCAAAACAAGTTAATATTTTAGTCTCTGACAGGGAAAGAGGAATAAGGCATCCACAAGTCAAATTCAATAAGAATCAATGGGCATCAATCTCAATGACCTCCCCCCAAAACACACACAAAATAAATGCTCCTCCAACCAGCAAATCACAGGGGTGTTAAATACAGATTTATTTCGGTTTTAATAAGAATGCCATCAGAGTGGATTTTATAAAGTAAAACAGGAATGGAGTCCAAGTATCATAAACAGTTTAGAGTATTTACATTTTTTATATTTAACCTTTATGTAACTAGGCAAGTCCGTTAAGAACAAATGTGCATTTACGTTGACAGCCTACCCTGGCCAAATCCAGATGACACTGTGGAAATTGTGTGCTGCCCTATGGGACTCCCAATCACAGCCAGATGTGATATTACCCAGATTTGAACCAGGGACTGTAGTGAAACCTCTTGCACTGAGATGCAGTGCCTTAGACCACTGCACCAATCGGGTACTGAATTTTTAAAAATTCTCATTTCAGAGAGCACAACACATCTCTCACCCAGTAGTTATAAGATCGGGGAACCGCCATCTTCCAGTTCTGGAGTATTAGCCGTCTAGCTAGAAGAGTTAAGCAACAGTGTCCAACTGAATTCTTGACAGAGGGCTGCCTCTTGGCAGTGCTCCAAAAAGTGCTGTAAGTGGAGACGGATCTATAACAGTGCCATATATATCATAGAAACATTTAAATAAGAATTCCCAGAAACCAGACAGTTTATGACAGTCCCAAAACACATGAAACAGTGTGGCTGCTTCCGTTTTACAATGAACACAGGTAGGATCAAAATCAAAGAATAATCTTCAGAGTTTCGCTCCGGACCAATGGATACAGTGAACCACCTTGAATTGAATGAGACTGTGTCTAGTGCTAAAAGAGGACAAATGCACCCTGTACAGCACAGATTCCCAGCTGTCTTCCCCAAGTCCCTCCCTCAAATCCTTTTCCCATCGAGTCTTCCCAAGGCACCAAAGAAGGGTTGTGTAAGTCATTAATGATTTCATACAGTATATATCTGAAATTGCGCCCTTAGGAAGCTTGTTTAGCTAAAAAATGCTCTCTATAGCTGTACTCGTGGGCCTATTGGGAAATTAAGAGGTGTTGGATCGAACAAAGTTCCTAGTCTGGAGATAGCAAAGTGGGATTGGGGAGGCTGAACTTTTCCTGTAGCTGAGTAAAAGAGGGAAATGTATCGTCAAAGAATAATTGGGCCAGTGAAGAGAGGCCTAGTGAGTGCCAGATGCCAAAAGCCCCATCATTTAAAGATGGAGGAAATCAAATGTTCTGATTGGACCTGATAGAGAAAGCCTCTAAGGCTAAACGGAACTGATTCCAAATTTTAAGAGACTGCTTTACAATTGGGTTGACACTCCTTTTGCCTAGGGACAGTGGGAGAGACGAGCACAACACAGAGGAAAGTGCAGCAGGTTTACGTGATTCAGACTCGATCTAGATCCAGAGTAATCTAGGGCCAGTAGGATCAGTCCGCAGCCAGTACAAAAGGGCTCTGAAATTTGCAGCCCAATAGTATGTCTGAAAATTTGGTAGAATTAAACCACCCAATGTCTTAGGCTTCTGTAAATGTTTTTCTACAAATCTGCGGTACCTTGCCATCCCAAATAAAATACATGAATGCTTGGTTCAGTGAATTGAAAAAAGATTATGGCATAAAAATAGGTAAACATTGAAGTAAATATAAACATTTGGGCCACACATTCATTTTAATGACGTTAACCTTTCCAATAAGAGAAAGAGAGAGACTTCCAAAAAGTTAAAACATTTTCAAACTATCTTAGAGCAACGTTTTCCTTAAACATGTTGAGCACTGGCTACGCTGCGTCTTGGTCCGATCCCTGCTACACCTCCTCTTCAGACGAAGAGGAGGAAGGCTGCCGTTACACAAAGTGTGGAAAAAGTCAAAGGGTCTGAAAACTTTCCGAATGCAATGTATAGCAACACTCTCCCACTGATCCTCCACATGCCATCGCAAACAATAGAGTGCACTTATTTCCCCACAGCCCAAAGGGACTACACCGCCAGGTACGTTCTCTCTAACAGCCCCATCATTGCCCATTTACTTATTGATGCAGCAATGGAAGCTGAGCAACAGTCTGTCTCCTCAGAGCCCAGGGAAACTCTTACAGCTCTCCATGGTGCAACTCTGCCCATATACCATCTCATCTCCTTCCCCCAATGGCCCAGCAATACAGAGTAATCTACTGTAATAGAGGAGCCAGCATGTCACTCTAACTTCACCAAGGGACTGATCCATCAAGTTATCACAGCCATAGACCATCACGAGCCCTGCTGGCAAAGAGGGAATGAAGGATTACATGGTGATGTCATCAACTCCAGGTTTTGCAGTAATTCTATTTCTATGGTCTATCTGCTCTGGGAGCAAAATGGAACACGACTTCCTCAGAAGCACTTGTCAGCAAATGCAGCAGAATATGCTGTGAAGAAATGCCCGTCAATTTTACGTCTCCTGCATGAGGATTTCTGATCTGATTCACTGATGTCAGGCCCGTTTGATTTAATTGATAAACCCGTTAATGGTAATGTTTGCAAATACAATGAGAACGTTTCCTATAGACAAATAGGAAGATTTGCACTTCGGTTAAAATCAAAACACGTAATTAGGCGTTAGATCCTATTTTGAGGAGGGTGCGTGGACAGCCTGGGAACCTCCCATTGGCTTGTCACCATGGAGAGCGCGGCAGCGGACAGGGTCCATATATAACCCAGACATGGACTCATCAGAGCCCCAATTATTGTTTGTTTCCCCCACAGTTACTCTGTCTGACGGAAGGTAGGTTAGTTAGGAAACCCATGAGAAGCGATTCACGGAAAGTATTAAGGGGACAGGGACAGACGCATGTGAGTGAAGTTGAACAATTTTCTATTTCTATCGGGAGGAGTGGGAGGGAAACACTTCAGCCCAACGGTGAGTTCCTGTGATCCAACAGGTCCTTCGGTTGTCTTGCAGCCTACCGGTCGGCTCATCTCCGCTTTTTAATCAGTGACACTGTGAGTCGGTCTGTGTCTATTTTACAAATTCTGCTTTCAGCGACCATCCCGCCTAAATCTGGGTATTCTGTTTAGTGCGTAAAAGTTGTTCAACGGCGCACAATGTGAAATAGGCTACAAACTTAATGGTTACATTTTATCCTGGCTTATAGGCAACTGTACTTTTCACTAGATATGCAAATGTTTCTTTGTTTGGTGGAAGCATTCGTTTAAACAGAGATGCGCACTATACAGGCCATTACGCCGCTCTCTTGGATAGGTTATGCGCACTTACGCACACTTGCCTAGAGGGGGAAAACATTCAAAACTAAACACTCTAAATGTACTTATTTTAAAACATGATGTGTTTAATGTTAAGGTATTTCAGAGACTTACACTATTTATAGCAAATAAACCTAAATGCTTCATTCTTTGTTTTATTACTGTTTTGTTATTTAGGACCGGATAAAATCAAAGTCTTATCATGTTCTCATTAGTCCACCTGGACCTATTAGCACGAAACATTTTAATTAGACTACAGATAAAGATGTAAATAATGCTACTGTGTAATAGCCTACTGCAATCCGGATTCGGTTGAATTGGGTGTACCACCACAGTGGGGCGATTCTATGCGAGTTTTAAAAGGATCTAAGTAACGTAACATAATACAAAAATCCCCATCAATATCCATCAATTTAAGATATATCTTCCGCATCTGTGGTGGAAGGTGGCCGAGCAACAGCGGTGTTTGTCTGGCCATGAGACATCCCGAAACTCGGTCTTCTCACGAAAACGTATGTAGCTTCCGAAACTAATTTGACCCACTCTATGGAAAGATGAGACTCCCAGGGACATGGTGTTATCTGATCCCCACAAGTGCCACGGGACTCGTCTGAAGGTAACCCATACAAATGAATGGAAGTACTGAGGTATTTGTGGCAACAAAAATAAGGGGTTAAATATGTGTCCCAAAAAATACAAAAATAATTACTGAGCATTTTGAAATCTCCAGGATATAGAACCCTTACAAACCTTATTCCTTATGATTTATTTTTTGGCTGACTTTTTTGCCGTTATTGAATGTGTTCAGTGCATTTATATGGGCAATAGGAAAGGCCAAATACAATATTGTGTGATTTGTTTTATTTAAGTTTTTGTAACTTAATGGGTCTTAAAATCTTAAAACAATTCCATATGTTAGCTTACTAGCGTTTGGGAAACCGTGGTCTAACTAGCTTCCTCACCACCTCTGTTGATCCAACCTGTTTTGAGATGAAGGTGGCAGGTGATATAGCAAATTAGGTTGACTTGCCATGTTGCTGTCAAACATTAGTGCAGAGATGACACCACTTCCCTGCAAACAAAAATGAGTCGTTAGGAAGTCCTCAGAACATTACGAAATGATCTCCTAAAGTTGTTAGGGTGTCGTCATGTGCAGGTTTTGTCTAGTTCCGGGGACATCCCCAGGGAAGGTTTTAGGATGTTCTCTGGCTATTGTGTCATGGTCCTGTGGAGATTTTGTCTAGTTCCTGATTTGTTTCAGAGACATCTCCAAGGATACTTATAGGACTTTCTTAGAGCGTTCAGCGATGGTCCTCCGGAGGTTTTTGTCTACCGATCCATTCACAGCTGTTTGTCTGTTGGCTAGTGACCGCCACACAAACAGTGCTTTTAACATAGTGTTTTCAACTTACTAATTTGACCCACTTTGACATGCATGATTACATTGTGCATGTTCGTTTAGACAGTAATTATTATCCAATATGTCCTCATCTGGGATTTGAACTCACAACCTCTTGATTCATAGCATTCCGATCTTCCTGCTACACCACCATGTCTGTGTCAATGCCTGATATCAGCTGTATTGCAACACAAAGTAAATCTCGACTCTGTTAAAAAATACTAATATTAAAACATTAGACAACTAAACAGAAAAGGTTCAAATTGCTGAAATAAGTAAATCACATCAATGATGAGAGAATAAGAAGAGGAACTGATATCGGAGTTAGCAGTGGCAATGTGACTCTTTTGCTAAGTGCAGATATGTGTTACAGGTAACAAATACTGTATGTAGTGGACTTCTGAAATGTTAGACTCTGTGGCACCGCAGAAAGATCAGTGTGCTCCAGAGGTTGTGAGTTCAAATCCTAGTTGGGTTCATCTTGAAAAGTCAGAGCTTTAAAGGTGATCATGTCAAGTGTATTCCTTTTGTCATTAGCTAGGTTTCTATCCGATTTGCAACACATTTTCTTGCGAATATTCTAAAATCTGCATAAAATAATATGCGTATTTTCCCAACAGATGTTTCTTCCATCAAACGGACGTTTTGCCGATAAAAGGCTGTGCGGGATGATGTAGTGCACATAAAAATAACTTTTGTGTTAAATTCCCATGTACCGAATGAAAAATAGTTTATTTGGTTTCTATCACGTTTTCAACGCTACTGATGGTTTTGTCACAAACTGTTGCGTTTATATAGCAAATTTGCCCACTCGGGTCTTGGCATATGCGCTTTAGCCAACAGCTCGCAGATACAGTGCGGGTAGGCTACCTATATTATGAGATCATTATGGACAAGAGCGGAATTATTTGTAATTGTCAAACGGCAGCCACGCATCGATCATCAGAATAAGATCCTAGATATTTATTGGAAAGGAGCTTCAAGCTCGTCACCTTGCACATTCACCACCCTGTGAAGTTCCTAACTTATCTGTAGCCTAATAAAGTGCATGCTTTCCCGAGTCGTAGTGGGAAGACCACACAACATATCATCACTTGACTTCAAGTTAACTTCGATATGATGATTATTATGTAAATATTTGCGCATAAAGGAGTTTCCACCGCCATTTCTCGTATAATTAATGTTATAGACACAAAAAGATCCCACCATGTCGAACGAACAAATTGTCTGTTTGCGTTTATAAAATTGTACCGACATTTCATGTTTCCATGAGCCCGGTCTTGACTTTTTTGCATGCGTCAGGTAATTCACCAGCATGAAATGGTTGGATGGAAACGTGGTTATTGATTATAATTTTTTTACACTATTTCAGCTGAAAAGCATCCCACTTAGCTTAAAAAGAATGTTCCCCAGAGAATGTTCCCAGAGGACCATCATACGACGTCCAAATTACTAGTAAAATGAAAGTCCTGAGAACGTCCTAAAAAAGTCTTGACATGGTCCTCAGTGAAGTCCTGGTAACTTTTACAGGGAGCTACACAAAAGTCCCCCAGGGAACGTTCCCTTTGGACCATTACGCGACGTCCCCTTGACTAGCATGAAACGTCCCATTGTGGTCATTGAATGTCCCAGGGATAACGTCCTAACAGAACCAAATAGGAACCTATTCGTAATGTTACCTAATGGACATCAAAATGCTTTATTACTATATAGCGTTATACTGAGACCAAACCGTGACCTGTACTGAACATTGTCTTATGGTCCCGAGGTTAATGCATGTTTTACGGCTCCTAGAATGTTCTCAGAACGTCAATGGGATAAGGTCTCTCCGAAACCCTTAAATGGACGTAATGAGAACGTTGCCTGATGTCGTTTTCGACTTACCCTGTTTGCTGGGTTCATAATATTGAGACCCACCCACTTTTCCACATTTGCCTTTATGAACTGACTCCCACTCTTGTCTTTCTGTACGCACAGATGAATTACATGTTGACACAAGGGGATGTCATTTCCTACCTACCTGTGACTGTATGACATCATCACGTTTTGTCCTTCTGTGTCTGCAGCTAGCTAACTTCAGGCTCTGGGGGGAAGCATGTGGCTACTGGAGAAGTTCCGTGGTTCTCATGGTGGTCACTCTGCTTTGGCGGGGGACAAGCAGCAGAACCAGAGAGACCCCGTCTCCGTCCACACCAACATCATCACCCCCGGTAAGATCCCCGACTTCTTCATCCCCCACAAACTCATCTGCTGCCCCCCAGAGGCAGAGTCCCTCACGCCGGAGCCCCAGCCCCGCTCCACCCTGCGCCCCTACGCCTCCGAGCACACCATCTGCAGCCAGACCCAGGGCAGCTGCAACCTGAACCCCCGCAGCCCGCGCCTGCTCTCTCGTCTTGCCGGGGACACCCGCAGCCTTTTGAGGGCCCCTAACCGCCACTTCATCCAGATTGAGAGCACCGACGATCCGGGGAGCGGGGTAGGGGAGGGGGGAGACCCCAAAACCAATGCAGAGCCACAGTCCCAGACAGACGTGTCCCTGACTTACAAGGCCCAGACCTCGTATGGGTTCTCCACACTGGTGGAGAGCCCCCACGGCCACCGCAAGGAGTCCATCTTCCACAGAGACCCCAGCAGCCCCCACACCTCCCCGGGCTCCCAGAGACACACGCGCGGGGGGGACCACCTGACCCCCTCCATCCCCAACCCCTACCGCTACTTCAGCGGGGGTGAGAGCGACACGTGCTCTTCGGCCGAGTCCTCCCCCATTACCTCCCCCCTCCTCACCCGCTCCGCCTCCCTCCTCCGATCCATCACACAGGAGACACAGGCTAAGGTAAACATTAAGGATGTTAACACTTAAGGATGATCACTTTAATTACATGTTTTTAAAACACATTTAGCTCCGAATTTCATGTATATGGCCCTATATGATATATTATATAACCATCCCTTCCCTTCACAGATTTTTTCTCCTTCTCAGGTGTCTCGTGCCAAGCATACCCTGGCACGCCACAGATCCCTGTCCACAGACGAGTGCAGCTCACCCGACACCAGCCCCAGCCTGCAGCGCCGCCGCCTGCGCTGCCCTCCCTCCCCTACCTTCCGCGGACGCAAGGGGACCGGCTCCGGGGGTGCGAGTTCAGACCTCCTCCAGCGTGAGCACTCAGTCAACCTCAACAACGGTGGCACGCTTAGGCTCAGTACTCACTATGATGCCGAGGCGGCCCGGCTGAGGGTCCGAGTGCTCGCCGCCGAGGACCTGTACGAGAAAGAGACGGACGTGAAGAGCATCAACTGCTGCGTGTCTCTGTACCTGAACCCGGGCAAGCAGCAGAAGCAGAGGAGCACCATCATCAATAACAGCAGGAACCCCATGTTCAACGAGGACTTCTTCTTTGACGCGGTGCCGGCCGCCCAGGTCAAGAGCCTGGCCATGAAGATGAAGGTGGTGAACAAGGGAACCAGTCTGAAGAGAGATGTGCTGCTGGGGGAGAGGGAGGTGCTGCTGAGCGAGCTGCTGCCAGGCATCTAGAGATTCAGGCTTTCTTTGGGTTCTGTTTGGATTGACTGAGATCGAACCCTGAGGTGGAGCTCTTTTTTAAAATTTGTGTCCCTTAGTGGAACTAGTTGGATTGGTCACCTTGGACACCCAGCACTGTAGCAAATCAGAGTGAGGGGGTGTGTGATGTGTGTATGTTTGTGTGTGTTTTAGGGTTGAATATTTTCCTGATGTTTTCCAAATCTTCAATCCCGAGAGTAAATCCCTTTTCTACCGGGTAACCCGGTATTTCAAAAGCATTATAAAGCATATGTCACGATCGTCTTGAGGATAATGAGTGGACCAAGTTGCAGCGTGAGAGAAATACATCTTCCTTTTATTAGACGAAGACGTAACACGAAACGAAACACTCTTACAAAACTAACAAAACAATAAACGACCGTGAAGCTAATAAACGAAAGTGCACACACAAGCTACTAACGTTCAACATAGACAATTACCCACGAAAACCTACTGTCTATGGCTGCCTTAAATATGGCTCCCAATCAGAGACAATGAATGACAGCTGTCTCTGATTGAGAACCATTCAGGCAACCATAGACTTGCCTAGACAACTATACTAAACCCAACCCCATACACTCAACAAAACCCCCTATACAATACAAACACATGTCACAACAAACATGTCACACCCTGACCTAACTAAACTAATAAAGAAAATCAATATAACAGAGGCCAGGGTGTGACAGCATATAAATACAGTATGTCTGGATTTGATTATAGCTTTGATCAACATGAAAATTCAAACCTAATGCTACCTGAGCCTGAGTCATGTATTAAATACATGTTATGAACCCTACATAAACAACATTTAAAACGCCCAAGTCCAAAAGCCTAAATGATTGTGCCATTATCCAATACATACAGGCTACTGCACCTTACGGACGACAGAAAACCATAAAAGCCCATAGATGTAGCTAGCTAAATGCTCTCTTAGGTAAATAAATGAAACTAGTTTCAGAAGCTAATCTTTTTGAGTTTGAACTGTATTACTGTACTGTATTATACTGTGTTATATGGACTTGAATTACACACATCGTTTAAACCATGACATTGCTTTTTTTAGGTTTTGTTTACTCGCACCAAAGAAAATAAGTGAAAGACAAAGTACAGATTAAAAAATAAATGGTGAAACCGGTGTGAAGAAGAGTTTTGAAATGTAGACCTACCTGTCATAATAAAAAAGGTTACCATGATAAGATAGATGCTAGGTCTACATACATTGTGAACTACGCTCCATACTGAGATGGGCGGTACAGTATGTCCCTACCCTGAGCGTTGATTAATCATGCAGAGGCCGTAGAGAAGCCAGATTTAGACATCGCATATACAGTAATTTAACAATTCTATTTCACTCCACTCCATTCATTTACAGTACCAGTCAAAACTTTGGATACACCAACTCATTCAAGGGTTTTTCTTTACTATTTTCTCCATTGTAGAATAATAGTGAAGACATAACTATGAAATAACACATATGGAATCATATAGTAACCAAAAAAGTGTTAAACAAATTGATTGTGTGACTTGGACCAAGCAAGTCTCTTCTTCTTCTTGGTGTTCTTTAGTAGTGGTTTCTTTTCAGCAATTCGACAATGAAGGCCTGATTCACGCTGTCTCTTCAGAACAGTTGATGTGGAGATGTGTCTTGACATTTTCTGGATTGACTGACCTTCATGTCTTAAAGTAACGATGGACTGTCGTTTCTCTTTACTTATGTGGCAGGGTATGTGGCAGGGTCTACAGGAAATCACGGACTACAAAAAGAAAACCAGCCACGTCACGGACACCGACGTCTTGCTTCAAGACAACCTAAACACCTTTTCCCGCTTTGAAGATAATACAGTATCAACAACGCGGCCCGCTACCAAGGACTGCGGGCTCTCCCTCTCCTTCTCCGAGGCTGAAGTGAGTAAGACATTAACCCTCGCAAGGCTGCCAGCCCCGTGCAATTGGCTCCTGGATTTACTGACGGGCCGCCCCCAGGTGGTGAAGGTAGGAAACAACATCTCCACTTCGCTGATCCTCAACACTAGGGTCCCACAAGGGTGCGTGCTCAGCCCCCTCCTGTACTCTGTTCACCCATGACTGCGTGGCCATGCATGCCTCCAACTCAATCATGAAGTTTGCAGACAACACAACAGTAGTAGGCTTGATCACCATCAATGACAAGATAGCTTATAGGGAGGAGGTGAGGGCACTCGGAGTGTGCTGTCAGGAAAACAACCTCTCAATCAAAGTCAACAAAACAAAGGAGATGATCGTGGACTTCAGGAAACCTCAGGAGGCTGAAGAAAGTTGGCTTGTTACCTGAAACCCTCACAAACTTTTACAGATGCACAATTAAGAGCATCCTACCGGGCTCTCCAGAGGGTGGTGCGGTGTGCACAATGGATCACTGGGGGCAAACTACCTGCTCTCCAGGACACCTACAGCACCTGTTGTCACAGGAAGGCCAAAAGATCATCAAGGACAACAACCACCCGAGCCACAGCCTGTTCACCCCGCTACTATCCAGAAGGTGAGGTCAGTACAGGTGCATCAAAGCTAGGACAGAGAGACAAAAAATTGCTTTTATCTCAAGGCCAACAGGCAGTTAAACATCCGTCACTAACACAGAGGCTGCTGCCTACATACAGACTTGAAATGATTGGCCACAGTCCCTTTAATAATGCCACTTTAATAATGTTTACATATCTTGCATTACTCATCCCATATCAGAACCAAAATCACAAAAAAATGGTCACTGTCCAATGAATTATGATGCTTACCGGTAGGGGACATTCTGGATCCATCGATGTTGAGGGATTTCCATCGCCTCCATCCGGATCGCCCTGCGAGTGCATCTAAATCTTTTAAGGGGGGGGGGGGGCAGAAGGATTGCTTTATCCTATCCTAGGTATTCCTTGAAGAGGTGGGGTTTCAGGTGTCTCCGGAAGGTGGTGATTGACTCCGCTGTCCTGGCGTCGTGAGGGAGTTTGTTCCACCATTGGGGTGCCAGAGCAGCGAACAGTTTTGACTGGGCTGAGCGGGAACTGTACTTCCTCAGTGGTAGGGAGGCGAGCAGGCCAGAGGTGGATGAACGCAGTGCCCTTGTTTGGGTGTAGGGCCTGATCAGAGCCTGAAGGTACTGAGGTGCCGTTCCCCTCACAGCTCCGTAGGCAAGCACCATGGTCTTGTAGCGGATGCGAGCTTCAACTGGAAGCCAGTGGAGAGAGCGGAGGAGCGGGGTGACGTGAGAGAACTTGGGAAGGTTGAACACCAGACGGGCTGCGGCGTTCTGGATGAGTTGTAGGGGTTTAATGGCACAGGCAGGGAGCCCAGCCAACAGCGAGTTGCAGTAATCCAGACGGGAGATGACAAGTGCCTGGATTAGGACCTGCGCCGCTTCCTGTGTGAGGCAGGGTCGTACTCTGCGGATGTTGTAGAGCATGAACCTACAGGAACGGGCCACCGCCTTGATGTTAGTTGAGAACGACAGGGTGTTGTCCAGGATCACGCCAAGGTTCTTAGCGCTCTGGGAGGAGGACACAATGGAGTTGTCAACCGTGATGGCGAGATCATGGAACGGGCAGTCCTTCCCCGGGAGGAAGAGCAGCTCCATCTTGCCGAGGTTCAGCTTGAGGTGGTGATCCGTCATCCACACTGATATGTCTGCCAGACATGCAGAAATGCGATTCGCCACCTGGTCATCAGAAGGGGGAAAGGAGAAGATTAATTGTGTGTCGTCTGCATAGCAATGATAGGAGAGACCATGTGAGGTTATGACAGAGCCAAGTGACTTGGTGTATAGCGAGAATAGGAGAGGGCCTAGAACAGAGCCCTGGGGGACACCAGTGGTGAGAGCGCGTGGTGAGGAGACAGATTCTCGCCACGCCACCTGGTAGGAGCGACCTGTCAGGTAGGACGCAATCCAAGCGTGGGCCGCGCCGGAGATGCCCAACTCGGAGAGGGTGGAGAGGAGGATCTGATGGTTCACAGTATCGAAGGCAGCCGATAGGTCTAGAAGGATGAGAGCAGAGGAGAGAGAGTTAGCTTTAGCAGTGTGGAGCGCCTCCGTGATACAGAGAAGAGCAGTCTCAGTTGAGTGACTAGTCTTGAAACCTGACTGATTTGGATCAAGAAGGTCATTCTGAGAGAGATAGCAGGAGAGCTGGCCAAGGACGGCACGTTCAAGAGTTTTGGAGAGAAAAGAAAGAAGGGATACTGGTCTGTAGTTGTTGACATCGGAGGGATCGAGTGTAGGTTTTTTCAGAAGGGGTGCAACTCTCGCTCTCTTGAAGACGGAAGGGACGTAGCCAGCGGTCAAGGATGAGTTGATGAGCGAGGTGAGGTAAGGGAGAAGGTCTCCGGAAATGGTCTGGAGAAGAGAGGAGGGGATAGGGTCAAGCGGGCAGGTTGTTGGGCGGCCGGCCGTCACAAGACGCGAGATTTCATCTGGAGAGAGAGGGGAGAAGGAGGTCAGAGCACAGGGTAGGGCAGTGTGAGCAGAACCAGCGGTGTCGTTTGACTTAGCAAACGAGGATCGGATGTCGTCGACCTTCTTTTCGAAATGGTTGACGAAGTCGTCTGCAGAGAGGGAGGAGGGGGGGGGAGGGGGAGGAGGATTCAGGAGGGAGGAGAAGGTGGCAAAGAGCTTCCTAGGGTTAGAGGCAGATGCTTGGAATTTAGAGTGGTAGAAAGTGGCTTTAGCAGCAGAGACAGAAGAGGAAAATGTAGAGAGGAGGGAGTGAAAGGATGCCAGGTCCGCAGGGAGGCGAGTTTTCCTCCATTTCCGCTCGGCTGCCCGGAGCCCTGTTCTGTGAGCTCGCAATGAGTCGTCGAGCCACGGAGCGGGAGGGGAGGACCGAGCCGGCCTGGAGGATAGGGGACATAGAGAGTCAAAGGATGCAGAAAGGGAGGAGAGGAGGGTTGAGGAGGCAGAATCAGGAGATAGGTTGGAGAAGGTTTGGGCAGAGGGAAGAGATGATAGGATGGAAGAGGAGAGAGTAGCGGGGGAGAGAGAGCGAAGGTTGGGACGGCGCGATACCATCCGAGTAGGGGCAGTGTGGGAAGTGTTGGATGAGAGCGAGAGGGAAAAGGATACAAGGTAGTGGTCGGAGACTTGGAGGGGAGTTGCAATGAGGTTAGTGGAAGAACAGCATCTAGTAAAGATGAGGTCAAGCGTATTGCCTGCCTTGTGAGTAGGGGGGGAAGGTGAGAGGGTGAGGTCAAAAGAGGAGAGGAGTGGAAAGAAGGAGGCAGAGAGGAATGAGTTAAAGGTAGACATGGGGAGGTTAAAGTCACCCAGAACTGTGAGAGGTGAGCCGTCCTCAGGAAAGGAGCTTATCAAGGCATCAAGCTCATTGATGAACTCTCCAAGGGAACCTGGAGGGCGATAAATGATAAGGATGTTAAGCTTGAAAGGGCTGGTAACTGTGACAGCATGGAATTCAAAGGAGGCGATAGACAGATGGGTAAGGGGAGAAAGAGAGAATGACCACTTGGGAGAGATGAGGATCCCGGTGCCACCACCCCGCTGACCAGAAGCTCTCGGGGTGTGCGAGAACACGTGGGCAGACGAAGAGAGAGCAGTAGGAGTAGCAGTGTTATCTGTGGTGAGCCATGTTTCCGTCAGTGCCAAGAAGTCGAGGGACTGGAGGGACGCATAGGCTGAGATGAGCTCTGCCTTGTTGGCCGCAGATCGGCAGTTCCAGAGGCTACCGGAGACCTGGAACTCCACGTGGGTCGAGCGGGCTGGGACCACCAGGTTAGGGTGGGCGCGGCCACGCGGTGTGAAGCGTTTGTATGGTCTGTGCAGAGAGGAGAGAACAGGGATAGACAGACACATAGTTGACAGGCTACAGAAGAGGCTACGCTAATGCAAAGGAGATTAGAATGACAAGTGGACTACACGTCTCGAATGTTCAGAAAGTTAAGCTTACGTTGCAAAAAAAAATAAAATAAAAGATCTTATTGACTAAAATGATATAGTACTGCTGGCTGGTGAAGTAGCCTGGCTAGCAGTGGCTGCGTTGTTGAAAGTGAAGCTGGCTAGGTAACCTCGACAATTTCTCTAAATTTCTCTAAACTACACAATTATCATGGATACAAGGACAGCAAAGACAACTAGCTAACACTACGCTAATCAAGTCGTTCCGTTGTAATGTAAGTTTCTACAGTGCTGCTATTCGGTAGAAGTTGGCTAGCTAGCAGTGTTAGCTAGCAGTGTTGGCTAGGTAGGAGGACGGCAGCGCGGCAGGCGAAAATAGCTGGCTAGCTAACCGATAATTACTCAAAGCTACACAACTATCTTTGATACAAAGATAGCAAAGAAAACTATATAGCTAGCTAACACTACACAAATCAAGTCGTTCCGTTGTAATGTAATCGTTTCTACAGTGCTGCTAATCGGTGGCTAGCTGGCTAGCTAGCAGGGTTGACTACGTTACGTTACGTTAGGACGAGAATACCTGGCTAGCGAACCTCAGCGAACCTCGATAACTACACAATTATCTTTGATACAAAGACGGCTATGTAGCCAGCTAAGTAGCTAGCTAAGATCAAACAAATCAAAGATAGCAAAGACAACTGTGTAGCCAGCTAACACTACACTAATCAAGTCGTTCCGTTGTAATGCACTCGTTTCTACAATGCTGCTATTCGGTGGCTAGCTGGCTAGCTAGCAGTGTTGGCTACGTTGCGTTACGTTAGGACGAAAATAGCTGGCTAGCGAACCTCAATAACTACACAATTATGTTTGATACAAAGACGGCTATGTAGCTAGCTAAGATCAAACCGTTGTACTGTAATGAAAATGAAAATCAAACCGTTGTACTATAATGAAATGTAATGAAAAGTTATACTACTATTCGGTAGACGGTGGACGTTTGCTAGCTGGCTAGCTGCTGGGCAGATAGCAGTGTGGACTACGATAGACGACGAAATACGATAATTACGCAATTATCTTTGATACACAGACGGCTATGTAGCTAGCTAAGAAGAAATTGCTAAGGTTAGACAAATCAAACCGTTGTACTATAATGAAATGTAATGAAATGTAATGAAAAGTTATACTACCTGCGGAGCGAATGCAAATGCGACCGCTCTCTCCAAACCGGATGTATGAGGGACCCAGCACCTCTCCTCCGGACCGTACCCCTCCCAGTCTACGAGGTACTGCAGGCCCCTCACCCGGCGTCTTGAGTCCAGAATGGCTCGTATCCTATACGCCGGGGACCCCTCGATGTCGAGAGGGGGAGGAGGGACCTCCGGTACCTCACCGTCCTGCAGGGGACCAGCTACCACCGGCCTGAGGAGAGACACATGAAACGAGGGGTTAATACGATAATAGGAAGGGAGTTGTAATCGATAACACACCTCGTTTATTCTCCTCAGGACTTTGAAGGGCCCTACACACTGCGCACCCAGCTTCCGGCAGGGCAAGCGGAGGGGCAGGTTTCAGGTCGAGAGCCAGACCCTGTCCCCCGGTACAAACACGGGGGCCTCACTGCGGTGGCGGTCAGCACTCCTCTTCTGCCGTCCACTAGCTTGTTGAAGTGATTCCTGGACGGCCCTCCATGTCTCCTTGGAGCGCTGCACCCATTCCTCCACTGCAGGAGCCTCGGTCTGGCTTGGATGCCATGGTGCCAGGACCGGCTGGTACCCCAATACACACTGAAAGGGGGACATGTTAGTAGAGGAGTGGCGTAGAGAGTTCTGGGCCATTTCGGCCCAAGGGATGTATCTCGCCCACTCCCCTGGCCGGTCCTGGCAATACGACCGCAGAAACCTACCCACCTCCTGGTTCACTCTCTCCACCTGCCCATTACTCTCAGGGTGATAACCGGAGGTAAGGCTGACCGAGACCCCCAAACGCTCCATAAACGCCCTCCATACTCTGGACGTGAACTGGGGGCCCCGATCAGAAACGATGTCCTCCGGCACCCCGTAGTGCCGGAAGACGTGGGTGAATAATGCCTCCGCAGTCTGCAGGGCTGTAGGGATACCGGGCAACGGAAGGAGACGGCAGGACTTAGAAAACCGATCCACAATCACCAGCACCGTAGTATTCCCTTGAGACGGGGGAAGGTCGGTCAGGAAATCTACAGATAGATGTGACCAAGGCCGTTGTGGAACGGGGAGGGGTTGTAACTTCCCTCTAGGAAAGTGCCTAGGAGCCTTACTCTGAGCGCATACCGAACAGGAAGAGACATAAAACCCAACGTCCTTAGCCAAAGTAGGCCACCAATACCTCCCCCGAAGGCTCCCCACTGTCCTCTTCACCCCAGGGTGACCCGAGGAGGGTAGGACGTGAGCCCACCGAATCAATT
This sequence comes from Salvelinus fontinalis, assembly GCF_029448725.1. Taxonomy (NCBI): domain Eukaryota; kingdom Metazoa; phylum Chordata; class Actinopteri; order Salmoniformes; family Salmonidae; genus Salvelinus; species Salvelinus fontinalis. Next base: position 39,562,690 of record NC_074690.1, read on the forward strand.
TGTCCCGAACACCAAGCGGCACGTACTTCCGCCCCGCCGGACACTGAGGAGGAGCGGGTTCCGCCCTTAACTCGATGTCCGAGTCCACTTCCCACACCACTGGTGCTATAAGCCTTGAGGCGGGAAGGATGTGGGTAGGTTCGGTGGGCCGATCCTCCGTGTCAAATCAACGGTACAGTGCATCCGCCTTTATGTTTTGGGAGCCCGGTCTGTACGATAGAGTAAACTGGAATCGGGTGAAGAACATGGCCCACCTTGCCTGACGTGGGTTCAGTCTCCTAGCTGCCCGAATATACTTCAGATTCTGGTGGTCGGTCCAGGTGAGAAAAGGGTGCTTAGCCCCCTCAAGCCAGTGTCTCCACACCTTCAGAGCACTGACCACCGCTAACAACTCCCGGTCCCCCACATCATAGTTACGCTCCGCTGGGCTGAGCTTCTTAGAGAAAAAAGCGCAGGGGTGGAGTTTTGGTGGCGTACCCGAGTGCTGTGATAGCACGGCACCTACTCCAGCCTCGGACGCGTGCACCCCAACACGGGCGCATCTGTGAACAGCGCCTTCAACCTGTTAAAAGCTCCGTCCGCTTTTGCTGACCACTGCAAACGCACCGGACCCCCCTTCAGCAGTGAGGTAATGGGAGCTGCTACCTGGCCAAAACCCTGGATAAACCTCCGGTAGTAGTTGGCAAAACCCAAAAACCGCTGCACCTCTTTTACCGTGGTCGGAGTCGGCCAATTACGCACGGCCTTATCCTCCATCACCACCCCCGAGGTGGAAATGCGATAACCCAGAAAGGAGACGGCTCGTTTGGAGAACACACACTTCTCAGCCTTGACATATAGGTCATGCTCCAGCAGTCTACCAAGCACTTTGCGTACTAGAGACACATGCGCGGCATGAGTGGCTGAGTAGATCAGAATGTCATCGATATAAACAACCACTCCCTGCCCGTGCAGGTCCCTGAGAATATCGTCTACAAAGGATTGGAAAACGGCGGGAGCATTCTTTAACCCATATGGCATGACAAAGTACTCATAATGGCCCGATGTGGTACTAAATGTGGTTTTCCACTCGTCTCCCTTCCGAATACGCACCAGACTGTACGCGCTCCTGAGATCCAGTTTTGTGAAGAACTGCGCTCTGTGAAATGATTCCATTGCCGTAGCAATTAGAGGTAGTGAGTAGCTAAACCCCACTGTGACGGCATTTAGACCTCTATAATCAATACACGGATGCAAACCTCCCTCCCTTTTCTTCACAAAAAAGAAACTCGAGGAGACAGGTGAGATGGTGGACCGAATGTACCCCTGTCCCAGAGACTCAGTGACATATGTCTCCATAGCCACCGTTTCCTCTTGGGACAAAGGGTACACGTGACTCTTGGGAAGCGCAGCGTTTACCTGGAGATCTATCGCACAATCCCTACCCGGTCGATAAGGTGGTAATTTAGTCGCTTTCTTTTTACTAAAAGCGATTGCCAAATCGGCATACTCGGGGGGAATGCGAACCGTGGACACCTGGTCTGGACTCTCCACCGACGTGGCACCGATGGAAACTCCCAGACACCTTCCAGAACACTCCTCTGACCACCCCTGGAGAACCCCCTGTTTCCACGAAATAGTAGGATTGTGACTAGCCAGCCAGGGAATCCCCAGTACCACTGGAAATGCAGGCGAATCGATAATGTAAAAACTTATACGTTCCTTATGAGCCCCCTGCGTCACCATGTCCAGTGGAACCGTGGCCTCCCGGACCAAACCTGACCCTAATGGCCGGCTATCTAGGGAGTGCACGGGAAAAGGAGAATCTATCGGCACAAGCGGAACGCCTAGCTTGATGGCGAGTCCGCGATCCATAAAGTTCCCAGCTGCACCTGAATCGACTAGTGCCTTATGCTGGGAAGAGGGGAAAACTTAAGAAAAAAAATTAAGACAAACATATGACAAACGGGGGGTTCTGGGTGAGTCTGGTGCTTACTCACCTGAGGTAACCGAGAAATGTTCCGCCTGCCATCTCGACCCCCAGATGGACCCCCCCAGCACCGATCGGCCGTGTGTCCTCTCCGACCACAGCTGGTGCAGGGGGAGCCTCCTCCTCCGGTACCCCTCGGCACGGCTCCTCCCAACTCCATGGGAATGGGTGCAGGGGTGCTGGGTGGTGGAACGCACAGGACCCTCTCCGAACGGCCGCGGGAAGCCAGCAGATTGTCCAGCCGGATGGACATATCAATAAGCTCATCCAGGGAGAGAGCTTCGTCCTGGCACGCTAGCTCCCTGCGGACATCCTTCCCGAAGACTACATCTGTAGTGATCGATAAGGGCCCTGTTGTTCCACCCAGGCCAAGGTCCGAAACTCCAACGCGTAATCCTGGGCGCTCCTCTTCTCCTGCCTGAGATGAACCAGCCGCTCTCCCGAAAATTCGGGGTAGTGCTCCTTCGCTGAATTTGGGCCATTCCAGACAGCGTTAGCCCACTCCAGAGCACGACCCGTTAGGCAGGAGATGAGGACACTCACCCTCTCCGCTCCCGAGGGAGTCGGTCTCACGGTTGCTAGGTACAGTTCTAGTTGTAACAAGAACCCCTGACATCCCACTGCCGCTCCATCATACTCCCTCGGGAGCACAAGACGGAGAGCGCTGGAGCCGGAGGATGGTGAGAGAGGAGAGGAGGAATCCTGAGCTGGAGAGACTGCAGGTGGAGAGAGGAGAACACTCCTCTCCCATCGGTCCATTCTCTCCATCATTTGATCCATGGCGGAACCGATGCGATGGAGTACGGTAGTGTGATGTAGCACCCGTTCCTCCATAGATGGGAGTGGGTTTTCCGTTGCTCCTGCTGACTCCATTCCGATAAGATTGGTGCGGGATTCTGTAATGCCCGGGGTGTCGTGGATGAAAGGAGTCACACGCAGGAGACAGAGAGTTCAGAGTAGCGTTCCAAATTTAATTCCCCACATGGGTGAAAACACGACGCTACTCTAAAACAAATGCTTCACCACAAACAAAGTGAGAAACACGAAATAACACAAACCAACGAACACGTTTTACATTGCAGCTACCATCACAGCTACCGTCAGAAATAGAACCGAAGCAGCCAGAGTAATTACAGACACCAACGGCAAATACCTAAATACTCATCATAAAACATTTCTGAAAAATCGATGGTGTACAGCAAATGAAAAACAAACATCTTGTGAATCCAGCCAATATTTCTGATTTTTTAACTGTTTTACAGCGAAAACACAATATGCCATTATATTAGCTTACTACAATAGCCTACCACACTACCGCATTCATTCATCAAGGCACGTTAGCGATAGCAATAGGCACGTTAGCGATAGGGAATAAACCAGCAAAAGATATTAATTTTCACTAACCTTGATAACCTTCATCAGATGACAGTCCTATAACATCAGGTTATACATACACTTATGTTTTGTTCGAAAATGTGCATATTTAGAGCTGAAATCAGTGGTTATACATTGTGCTAACGTAGCATCTTTTTCCCAGAATGTGCGGATATTTTTATGACACTCCAACTATTCTGACCAAATAACTACCGTAATTTCCGGACTATAAGCCGCTACTTTTTTCCCACGCTATGAACCTTGCGCTTTATACAATGACGCGGCTAATTTATGGATTTTTCCCGCTTTCACAAATTCATGCCGCCAAAAAACTGAGCACCGTCACATAATGTGACGTAAATCGAGCGCGCTCAAACTTTCCATCATTCTGATTACGGTAGTCATTTTGTCACCCTCATCATGGCAAAGACACGGAGAAATGCATATGATGCAGCTTTCAATTTGAAGGCGATCGATCTGGCTGTTGGAAAAGGAAATAGTGCTGCTGCACGGGAGCCTTAATGAGTCGATGATAAGACGTTGGAAACAGCAGCGTGAGAAACTGACTTAGTGCAAAAAGACAACAAAAGTTTTCAGAGGAAAGAAAAGCAGATGGCCCGAACTAGAAAATGAGGCTTGGATGAGTTTGCCTCCGGATGAAAGTGAGGAGAGCGCAATGAAAACGATCCAATATCGGATGAAGCAATTCTGAGGCTATTCAACTCCGACACCAAAGGAGATGACTTCAGTGGTTTCAGTGCACAGGAGGAAGACAGTGACCAAGGACTTTCTTGGTAGGCTATTGTTTACTGCTATTTAAAAAAAAAAAAAATGTTACAAGCCTGTTTCGTTAAAGCCTATTTATTTTTGTTACAAGCCGTGTTTCGTTAAAGCCTATTTATTTTTGTTACAAGCCGTGTTTCGTTTAAAGGCTGTGTAAAGTTCAATGTACACTTCAATGTACCGGTAGGCACCTGCGGCTTATAGACACGTGCGGCTTATTTATGTACAAAATAAAAAAATAAAAAAAATTCAGTGGGTGCGGCTTATATTCAGGTGCGCTTAATAGTCCAGCAATTACGGTATTCATAAACGTTACTAGAAAATACATGTTGCATAGGAAATGATAGATACACTAGTTCTTAATGCAATCGCCGTGTTAGAATTCTAAAAATAACTTCATTACGACATCCAGCTTAGGTATAGCGAGAGAGTGCCCAAACTCTGGGCGCAAACGACTATTTCACATGTTCGACAGATATATGAAATAGCATCATAAAATGGGTCCTACTTTTGATGATCTTTCATCAGAATGTTGTACAAGGGGTCCTTTGTCGGGAACAATCGTTGTTTGGATTTAGAATGTCCTCTTCTCCAGTCAATTAGCACGGAAAGCTAGCAAAGTGGCGCTAAGCTCTCCTTCCTGAACAAAGGCACACAACGCAACACGCCTAATGTCCCGAATAAATTTCAATAATCTAATAAAACTATATTGAAAAAACATACTTTACGATGATATTGTCACATGTATCAAATAAAATCAAAGCCGGAGATATATGTCGTCCATAACGACAGCTTATCAGAAGGCAAATCCAAGTGACTACCTCATGAAGCTTGTTGAGAGAATGCCAAAAGTGTGCAAAGCCATCATCAAGGCAAAGGGTGACTCCTTTGAAGAATGTCAAATCTAAAATCTATTTTGATTTGTTTAACCCTTTTTTGGTTACTACATGATTCCATATGTGTTATTTCATCATTTTGATGTCTTCACTATTATTCTACAATGTAGAAAATAGTACAAATAAATAAAAACCCTTGAATGAGTAGGTGTGTCCTTTTGACTGGTACTGTAAATAATTTATTATAACTTACCGATTTCTCAGTTATTTACCCCGGGAAAAGGGAGTGGTTTTGGGCAGTAAATCCCTGTAAATCTCTGTAACCAGGTTCCCACCATTCAACCCTAGTGTGTTTTTCCACAAAGTAGATTTGATTGAATTCTATCGTCACCTTAGCTTTACTACTGCTGTCAATCGGTAAGATATCTCCCTCTTTATGTTGTGTTGCTGAACTGTCACTTCTCCTGATATCTTTATTGATTCACTTCATAAATATTGTATTATACAGTACATGTAGCTGTGTTACTACATCTGTATCGTAGTGATATGTATCTTAATTGTATAACCTGTTGCAGGAGAAGTACAGAATCAGAATCCTTAGTTAATGTGTGATTCATCCAAATTGAATTTTAATATGATTGGTGTTTGTGTGACATGTTGGAATGCCCATTAAAAAGCTTAAACTAAAATGATCCCTTTCAGTGATACTGTAGCTAGATTCTGTTTTCTCTCAACATATTTTGTGACAATGAGCTCAGCAAACAAAGACCAACTGCTAAATGACCAGGGCCTGTATTCATAAAGCGTCTCCGTCAGAGTGCTAATCTAGGATCAGGTCCCCCCTGTCCACATACTCGTATTTATTATCATCTAAGAGGATAAACTGATCCTAGATCAGCACTAGATGCTTTATTAGATGCACTATGCGCAAAGATAGATGCACGATTGTTTCCAATGTGGTTAATATACCATCTATCGCCGTTTTAATTGAACCATCTTTCGTTCTTATCTAACAGTATCTAAATTGGTTGTAAGAAACAAGGCTTTTTGCAGCGTGTCTCTGTAACAGTATAACTTTAGGGCGTCCCCTCGCCCCGACACGGGCGCGAACCAGGGACCCTCTGCACACATCAACAACGGTCGCCCACGAAGCAGCGTTACCCATCGCTCTACAAAGGCCACGGCAGAGCAAGGGGAAACCCTACTTAAAGTCTCAGAGCAAGTGACGTAACTGACTGAAATGCTACTAGCGCATACCCGCTAGCTAGCCATTTCACATCCGTTACACTCACCCCCCTTTCAACCTCCTCCTTTTCCGCAGCAACCAGTGATCCGGGTCACGGCACCAATGTAACAGTATAACTTTAGGGCGTCCCCTCGCCCCGACGCGGGCGCGAACCAGGGACCCTCTGCACACATCAACAACGGTCGCCCACGAAGCAGCGTTACCCATCGCTCCACAAAGGCCACGGCAGAGCAAGGGGAAACCCTACTTAAAGTCTCAGAGCAAGTGACGTAACTGACTGAAATGCTACTAGCGCATACCCGCTAGCTAGCCATTTCACATCCGTTACATCTCATATGTTCTGCATTGTTTCTCAGTGCTTTCGAGCATCCATTTACATTTTTTTCAAACTTTCGTTTCCTTTTCACCAGGAGTCAAATAGCAGGTATTAAAGGTCTCATCGGGGAGAGAGATGACAGCAGATCTGTTATTATACCTCCCCGAAATGGCTGAAAGATTGCACTTGGGGGTGGGGGAGCTTTCATTGGTTGAACTCAGTCAAGTAAAAAAATCTGCACGGGAATGTCTCAGTATCTATCTCCGTCTCTCTAGCTCTGTTTCTCTCTCTGTCAGTCTGTCTCTTTGAGTCTGTCTGATATAACTACCAGTTGGCGATGCTCATATCTGGATTGGTTCATACCAACTCTGTCACGATTGACCATGGGAGAGAGAGAGGACCAAGGCGCAGCATGTAACAAAGACATCTTCTCTTTATTTAGGAGAAAACGAACGAAGCAAAACAACAAATAGACGACCGTGAATCTAGAACCGAACGAAATGCAAACATGCAACCTAGATACAGACACAGACCTAGACAATGACCCGACAAAAACATGATGCCTATGGCCGCCTAAAATATGGCTCCCAATCAGAGACAAATGAAAGACATCTGTCTCTAATTGGGAACCACTCAGGCAACCATAGACATACCTAGAACATTCACTCAACCATAGACATACCTAGAAACATTCACTCAACACAAACCCATAAACTAAACCCAACACCCCCCTTTTCCATATAACCACCAAAAACGAAACAAAACACAAACATTCCCCATGTCACACCCTGACCTAACTAAAATAATAAAGAAAACAAAGAATACTAAGGCCAGGGCGTGACAAACTCACTTCTCCAGAGAGGTTAATTATTATATATATTTTTTCATGACCAGCTGAGAATAGCAGAGCGAGATGAAATTACTATTGTTGCTTCCTCTAGACTCTCCCGTTTCATATGCAAGTGGAGCTGTGACTTTCACAGGCACAGGAAATCGTTCCTTTGTCTGGATTGGCAAGAAAATGTGACACATCACGCCCTATGCAAATGTGGGGGCTGAAACCTGACACTTCGAGTCAGCTCTGCTAAGAGAGTGGGAGCGGGGGGGAGACCACAAATAGGACTTTCGGGCACTATAAAGCACGGGACCCTATGCCATTCACAGAGCGCTTTGTACATCAAAATGTCGGTCTGAACAGGTTCAGAACCACATCTAAGAGGTACTTGTTGGTGAAATCAACCAAACGATGTTGAAGCAATGTGAATGAAGCTCCATCTTCGAACAATAAATTATATTAGTTACACGTGTCTTTGATAAATTACTTTGTTGATAATAATAGAGAATAAATAAAACAGGTTAGAGGTATCGAGGTGACCCGCGGCTAGACAATGCATAGTATGCCTAATTTAAAGCTGCAAAATTCTCACGTTTCGAGTACCACCTCCGGAGGTCGCAGGCAATACTCGCCTTAGTCACCCCCTCCAAGCAGTCAACAGAATTGTCTCTTCAAACGAAATGCTCCTACAGTAAAAATCTTCATAGCAGTGCAATGTTTTTCAAAACAGATGAAATATATAAGCATATTTCACATTTTATTATGTTATTAGTCTGCTTAGTAGCATAGGCTATATGCTGCAAGTGCTCACATGTGGAACACATGGAATTGTGGTTATTCTACAAAATTCTACAGTTGTTTGGCAAATGTAGTTGTTAATCGAAATGTAGTTGCTGTTACATCATTTACGCAGCAGCATACAATACATTTTTGGACTCGCTGTTGTGCTGTGCTCACTACAACAGGAAGGTGGTGCAACGGTCCTCATGGTCAAACTTTGTCGTCAAAGTCTGGCATTCTCTGGATGAAGTCATGTTGGATTGCCAGCATGGCCATTGTATTCAAACATTTCCGGTCTGTTTCTGTTGCATGTGGACGTTTTATTATTTTAAGCTTGGAAAAGTGACCCTTCCAGACAGATGTTTCAAATCCTTCAACTCAGATTTGGAACACACACCCTCTCCACCGTATGGCAGTCAGGGGAAGCAAAAATAGTCGATGCTTTGCAATACTTGCAGTTAGCCACTGATTCCTTCCGAAAACCACTCATTGTGAAATTTGCGATCTCCGACTTGTTGTGTAATGTTTATGTCCAATGGCCGATGAGCACCGATATGTTTTATCTGTACATTTCTCTTCATATGAGAATGATTGAAAATGATTTGCCACTAGAATGTCGACGTGATTCATGATGATGACTGCTTATCTTGCTCACTAGCAAAGATTTGGTAAGTATGGCATTGGCATGATCAGTGCAGTCAAAGCTACGCTAGATATAACGTGAATTGACCTAATTTTATCTGTGGCCAATGACCTTGAGCCTTCTTGGATGGGCACTTCTACTGTAAATCTATGGCATCACCCAAGGGGGCTTGAACTGCCTAGCTCTCCCTGTAGATTCTGTGGTGATGTAATGTTCAGATAAGTGACAGAACACTGAGCCAATCACGGCGCAACTAGAGAAGATTACCAACGCCTAAACTCTGTGCTATCACTGGCTGCCCATCCACCACAGAACGCACTGAGCTAGACTGGAGCACCTGCATTTTGGAGTTACCTTACTCAAGAAAAAAACATGTTTATGTGTAGCTTTTCACAAAAAAATGGGAAGTGCTTGGGGAATTTTGTCCGGGTCAGAAATGTCTAAGAGATTAATTGGTCCGCAAAAGTAAAAATGACTACTTTTATGTGAATGAATGAGGCGGAACACACCACAATTCAAACTGTTCTTAGAAAATAAAAAACTTGTTAGAAAATCATTTGAAATTGACAAGTTGAAAATAGCCTATGAATAAAAACAGGATGCGTGCCTTGGTTTGAGGGCAGCGCGGATTAAATGTACTGTTGTGTAACAATCACATTCTGGAATGGAGAGAACACTAACATCACGCAGATAAAAAAAACTCACGCTTGGGCGACCATTAGAGATGTTTGGAACTCATGCATAAAAGGGTTAACTCAAGGAAAATTATATATTTTTTACATTGTTTGCAAACTGATATGTGACACAAATGAATGCCAGAATAACATGCAAAACAGGCTTTGTCCCACCTGCCCTGAATGAAGGGTCGCCACTGCACCAAACATACGCAGACCATGGTTACCAGTCTCCGTATAAGAAACTCATTTTCTATGCATATTTCACATGAACATTGCAAGAACACTCCTGTGTTCAATTTTCTGAGGGTGAGGAGAATATTCCCTCAACATCACACCAAATATACACAGAACATACACCGAACATGTTCTAGACATGTTCCATGGGGACGCTGCAAGAACATTCCTGTGTATCTGTTGTCCGGACGTCGCTTGATGGTCCCAATGAAACGTTCTCACCCACAATAAAGCTTAATTAAGCGTCACCCCTTGCTACGGTTGCTCTGATTGGTGAACCCCTGATCCAGTCACAGTTCGTTGTCTGTTGGCAAGGTCAGGGACACTCACAACGTTTTCAACTTACATTTGACAGACATGATTACATGGTGCATGTTCATAAATAAAGTCAATGTTATTCAACATGTCTTGGGATTCAAACTCACAACAATTTTGTTCACAGCATTCCCCCTACAAATTGCTGAGATAAGTCAATCAAACCAAACTCACTATTCTCTCACCATTAACTGATGTTGTTCACAAACTCTACATGGTGGCGTAGCAGGACGACCAGAATGCTGTGAACCAAGTGGTTGTGAGTTCAAATCTCAGACGAGGACATGTTGAAAAATAATAATTATTACTGCATGTGAAAAGCATTGTTTGTGTGTTTCTATCCTTGCCAACAGACAAACTATTAAGGTCCAAACATACCAATACATTTGTGAAGAGGGCACAACAAGACCTTTTCCCCCTCAGGAGACTGAAAAGATTTGGCATGGGTCCCCAGATCCTCAAAAAGTTCTACAGCTGCACCATCGAGAGCATCCTGACCGGTTCCATCACCGCCTGGTATGGCAACTGCTCGGCATCTGACCATAAGGTGCAACAGAGGCTAGTGCAAACGGCCCAGTACATCACTGGGGCCAAGCTCCCTGCCATCCAGGACCTATATAATAGGCGGTGTCAGATGAAAGCCTATAAAATTGTCAGAAGACTCCAGTCACCCAAGTTATAGACTGTTTTCTCTGCTGCGGTACGGGAGCGCCAAGTCTAGGACCAAATGGCTCCTCAACAGCTTCTACCCCTAAGCCGTAAGACTGCTAAACAGTTCATAAAATCGCCACGGGACAATTTACATTGACACCCCCTCCCTTTTGTACACTGCTGCTACTCGCTGTTTGTTTGTTACCTATGCATAGTCACTTCGCCTCCACCTACATGTACAGACTACCTCAACTAGCCTGTACCCCCGCACACTGACTCGGTACCAGTGCCCCCTGTAAATAACCTCGTTATTGTCATTCTTATTGTGTTACTTTTTATTATTACTTTATATTTTAGTCTACTTGGTAAATATTTTCTTCTTCTTGCCCTGTTGGTTAAAGGCTTGGTAGTAAGCATTTCACAGTCTACACTTGTTTCACCAGTCTACACTTGTTGTATTCGGGGCATGTGACAAATAAAGTTTTATTCGATTTGATGACTGACACACAGGAATGTTCTTAAAACATGTCTAGAACTTGAATATCTTGTATTCTGAGAACATGGCAACCATGTTCTGTGTGACGTTGATGGAATATTCTCCTAACCCTCAGAAAACTGGACACCGGAATGTTCTTGCAACGTTCCCATGAAACGTGTCTAGAAGATTAATATCTTATATTCTGAAAACATGACAACCATGTTCTGTGTGACGTTGATGGAACATTCGCCTAACACTCAGAAAACTGGACAAAGGAACGTTCTTTCAACATTCCAATTAAAGGTGTCTAGAACATTAATATATAATATTCTGAGAACATGGTAACCACGTTCTGGGTAAGTTCTGTGTGACATTAAAGGGAATTGTTTCTTGGAAACAGTCCTTGCACATGACTGGAACATTCCTATGAAAACTTTAGGTAATGACCAAGTGAGACTCTTAAGGGAACATTCTCTAAAGGTGTGGGGAAAGTTTGTTGTTAGCTGGGGTGGCCCCAAACACCAGTAGCAGTCACCTGGTGTCAATGAGGAGAACAAGGCCCTTAAGTGTTTTAATATATATATATATATATATATATATATATATATATATATATATATACAGTGGTGCAAAAAAGTATTTAGTCTGCCACCAATTGTGCAAGTTCTCCCACTTAAAAAGATGAGAGAGGCCTGTAATTTTCATCATGGGTACACTTCAACTATGACAGACAAAATTAGAAAAAAAATCCAGAATATCACATATCACGGATTTTTAATGAATTTATTTGCAAATTAGGGTGGAAAATAAGTATTTGGTCAATAACAAAAGTTTATCGCAATACTTTGTTATATACCCTTTGTTGGCAAGGACAGAGGTCAAACGTTTTCTGTGAGTCTTCACAAGGTTTTCACACACTGTTGCTGGTATTTTGGCCCATTCCTCAATGCAGATCTCCTCTAGAGCAGTGATGTTTTGGGGCTGTTGCTGGGCAACATGGACTTTCAACTCCCTCCAAAGATTTTCTATGGGGTTGAGATCTGGAGACTGTCTAGGCCACTCCAGGACCTTGAAATGCTTCTTCCGAAGCCACTCCTTCATTGCCCGGGCAGTGTGTTTGGGATCATTGTCATGCTGAAAGACCCAGCCACGTTTCATCTTCAATGCCCTTGCTGATGGAAGGAGGTTTTCACTCAAAATCTCACGATACATGGCCCCATTCATTCTGTCCTTTACACGGATCAGTCGTCCTGGTCCCTTTGCAGAAAAACAGCCCCAAAGCATGATGTTTCCACCCCCATGCTTCACAGTAGGTATGGTGTTCTTTGGATGCAACTCAGCATTCTTTGTCCTCCAAACACGACGAGTTGAGTTTTTACCAAAAAGTTATATTTTGGTTTCATCTGACCATATGACATTATGATGCAAATTACAGGCCTCTCTCATCTTTTTAAGTGAGAGAACTTGCACAATTGGTGGCTGACTAAATACTTTTTTGCCCCACTGTATATATATATATGTATATATATATATATATATATATATATATATATATAAATTTCCCATTTATTTAATCAGGTAGGCCAGTTGAGACAAGTTCTCATTTACAACTGCGACCTGGCCAAGATAAAGCAAAGCAGTGCGACAAAAACAACAACACAGAGTTACACATAACTCTGTGTTTGTTAACTTGGCTTTCAAAGATTTTGCAAAGGCAGGGCAGGATGGATATTGGTCTATAACAGTTTGGTTCTAGAGTGTCTCCCCCTTTGAAGAGGGGGATGACCGCGGCAGCTTTCCAATCTTTGGGGATCTCAGATGATACGAAGGAGAGGTTGAACAGGCTAGTAATAGGGGTTGCAACAATTTCGGCTGATAATTTTAGAAAGAGAGGGTCCAGATTGTCTAGCTGAATTGTAGGGATCCAGATTTTGCAGCTCTTTCAGAACGTCAGCTGTCTGGATTTGGGTGAAGGAGAAGTGGGGGAGGCTTGGGCAAGATGCTGCAGGGGGTACTGAGCTGTTGGCCGGGGTAGGTAGGGGTAGCCAGGTAGAAAGCATGGCCAGCCGTAGAAAAATGTTTATTGAAATGATCAATTATCGTAGATTTATTGTCTCAGTGCAGTGGGCAGATGGAAGGAGGTGCTCTTATTCTCCATGGACTTTACAGTGTCCCAAAACTTTTTGGAGTTAGTGCTACAGGATGCAAATTTCTGTTTGAAAAAGTGAACCTTAGCTTTCCTAACTGACTGAGTAAATTGGTTCCTAACTTCCCTGAAACGTTGCATATCACGGGGGCTATTCGATGCTAATGGAGAATGCCACAAGATGTTTTTAGGCTGGTCAAGGGCAGTGAAGTCTGGGGTGAACCAAGGGCTGTATCTGTTCTCAGTTCTCCATTTTATGAATGGGGCATGCTTATTTAAGATGGCAAGGAAACACTTTTAAAGAGCAATCAGGCATCCTCTACTGATGGGATGAGGTCAATGTCCTTCCAGGATACCTTGGCCATGTTGATTAGAAAGGCCTGCTCGCTGAAGTGTTTTAGGGAGCTTTTGACAGTGATGAGGGGTGGTCATTTGACCGCAGACCCATTACGGACGCAGGCAATGAGGCACTAATCGCTGAGATGCTGGTTGAAGACAGCAGAGGTGTATTTAGAGGGCAAGTTGGTAAGGATGATATCTAAGAGGTGTGAGATTCTGAATGACAGAGTTTCCAACCCACATGTCTGGTTTGGAACCAAAATGGATATGAACGCAAGTTGGAGCAAGGTGGGTGGAGAGTGGAGTAGGCATTTAAGGAATATTTCACTCCCAAAAGTAAAGCTAGCTACATATTCAGACATCAGAAGTAGCCTCCCAGCTTGCACAGACCATTTTGGTAACTTTCTACTACATTGTATTAGGTTGCAAAATGTTGCTAATTGGTAACGTTGTCTAGTATCAATGCAACCTGGAACATTGCAAAACGTTTTGAAACGTTCCTGAAACTTTATTGGTAGCCTACACACACAAAACAGACATTTTCAGAATGTTTTCACAACCTTACAGCAACCAGCTGGGCTAATGTCCAGATGTGTTCATTTCCCACACCATCTGTTGTGTAGTTCCATCAAGCTATGCTTCAACTGTCACTGAAACTTTAGGGAGTGACTGTACCTTATTATCTGTAACTTGACTGACGGGAGGGAAGGAAGGAAGGAAGGAAGGAAGGAAGGAAGGAAGGAAGGAAGGAAGGAAGGAAGGAAGGAAGGAAGGAAGGAAGGAAGGAAGGAAGGAAGGAAGGAAGGAAGGAAGGAAGGAAGGGAATGAGAGTGAGTGAGGAAGGGTTGGAGGGTGGGTTGATGGAAAGGTAAGGATACATGTGGGAGGGAAAGTCTTATCAGACTCATTCTTCTACAGAGCTGGGCCGCTTGAACGATGATTGCTGTTGGCGAAAGAAGACATTTGTGTGCATTTGGAGCATAGAACACACATATTTAAAAAAAATCATAACTAAAATATAGCCGTTCAGATATATATAGCCCTTTGTTAAGGCAAGCCTAAATTAGTTCAGGAACAAAATTTGACTTAACAAATCACATAATAAATTACATGAACTCATTCAATGTCTGATTTGTTATTGTTGCCCATCTACCAATTACTGCACTTTTTTTTATTACGGTTTCGAAAATCTCCCTGGTCGTTGTAGTTGAATATGTGTTTGAAATTCATTACTTGGCTGAAATACCTTATTGATGTTGTATATATGGGGGACAGAGGAATGGTTAGTCATTAAAAAACCTTATGATTTCACACAGAACATCTCTGTGTCGAGCTAATAATTATGCTGTGGATTATGTGTTAAACCCCTCGGACACATCAAATATATAGTTGACCTTCTGAACTGAGCTGCAGGTCAGGAATGAAACTGCTCAGGGATGTTGCTATGAGGCCATTGGTGATTTGAAAACAGCTGCAGAGTTCAAGTTCAGTGATGGGAGAAAACTGAGGATGGATCAACAACATTCTAGTGACTCCACAATAATGGGGAATAACACTTTTCCATAACATGCACCTTGTTTGCAACAATTCACTAAAGTAATAATGCAAAAACAAACACAGCAAAGGAATACACTTTTTGACCTGAATGCAAATCCAACACATCACTGAGTAACTGCCTACTTACTTTCAAGGATGGTGGTAGATGCATCATGGTATGGGTTGGCTTGACATCTGCAAATACTGGGGAGTTTTTCCAGGATAAAAAATAAACTGAATGGAGCTAAGCAGAGGAAAAATCTTAGAGGAAAACCTGCTTCAGTCTGCTTTCCAACAGAGAATGGAGAGGAATTCACATTTCAGCAAGACAATAACCTACAACACAAAATCTACTCTGGAGTTGCTTACCAAGAAGACAATGAATGTTCCTGAGTGGCCAAGTAACAGTTTTGCCTTAAATTTGCTTGACTTAAAGCTTTGGCAAGACTTGAAAATAGCTGTAGCCATGATCCCCCAACATCTTGAAAAAGCTTGAAGAATTTTGAGAAAAATAATGGGCGATGTTGGACAATCCCGGTGTGCAAAGCTCTTATAGACTTACCCAAGAAGACTCACAGCTCTAATTGAAGCCAAAGGTGTTTCTAACATGTATTGACTCAGGGAGAAAATACTTATGAATACTTATGCAACAACTATATTTTAGTTATTTAATTTTTATCAACTTTTTTTGTTGTTGTACATTTTTCTTCCTCTTTGACATTACAGAGTATTTTGTGTAGATTGTTGACAGAAATGACAACGAAATAAATCTTAATCCCACTTTGTAACACAATAAAATGTGAAAAAAGGCACCGTATTTACATTTTACATTTTACATTTTTGTCAGCACACCCTCTTATCCAGAGCGACTTACAGTTAGTGCATTCATCTTAAGATAGTTTGTGAGAGTCAACCACATATCACAGTTTAGTAAGTACATTTTTCCTCAAAGTAGTTATCAGCGAAGTCCGTGCAAGTAGGAAAAGACAAGTGTTAGTACAAAGAAGGAAAGGATGTTGTTGTTTTTCTTTTTACTATTATTTATTTATTTTATTTGGGGGGGGGGGGGTGCTGTAGGATTAATCAAGACACTCATATCTCTCAAGTCTTCTGAGATCAGTGGTGTTGAAGGAAATTAGACAATGGAAGGACTGGCGGGTGGAAGCTCTGTATACTGCATAGTTAGTAGAGTTATACTGCATAGTTAGTAGAGTTATACTACATAGTTTCCGATAATATAGTATACTGTTACCGAATTGCCTTCGTATACTGTAGTAATTTTAATCACAAGTGCAACTCCAAATACCCACCTCAAAGTGTCACTCAATAACCACCAATTCTGGTTACTGCTTTGCAGCTATCGGACATATACTGCATGTACATACAGATCTAGGATCTTAATTTGAGCCAGTTTGCTACAGCGGGAAAATAATCCTGCAGCAACAGGAAATGTGAATTATTATGTGGATTATAATTAATGGACATTTCTGTACATTTTTCATAATGGAAAATCAAGTCTGAAATTTCAAAGTGGGAATTACACCCTTCAGAATACTTTTTAAACCAATTTAAAAATGTCCTGCATTGCAAAGAAATTATCCTGCAACAGGGTGATCAAATTAGATCTGTAGTTTCCTTTCTCTCTTTTCTTACCCCCCATTAAGCTACCACTGATGGGTGAGGGTAACACTTCTTGGTATATTTCACACCAAAAAACAAAAGACTAAAATGAAAAGAACAATAGATTCATATCAATAAAGTGTTTTTCTAAATAAGTCACAATAATGAAATGGGTAAAACTGTAAATCCCGTTAGCCACAAGAAATTGAAATTCGTAACATGTCATACGAATTGTAATTCGTAACATATGGATGATGGATGATGGACATCCACAAATTAATACATATCATACTACACTCAACAAAAATATGTGCTGAGGAGTATTTCTGTCTGTAATAAGGCCCTTTTGCAGGGAACAAGTCATTCTTATTGGCTGGGCCTGGCTCTCCAGAGGATGAGCCTGGCTGCCAAGTGGGTGGGCCTATGCCCTCCCAGGCCCACCAATGGCTGCTCCCCTGCCCAGTCATGTGAAATCCATAGATTAGGGCATCATTTTTTTATTTTGAATTGACTGGTTTCCTTATAGGAACTGTAACTCAGTAAAATCTTTGAAAATGTTGCATGTTACGTTTATATTTTTGTTCAGTATAATTGGAGGGTCCAGGATTTACGTTTACTATGCTACACTACATATACAAAAGTATGTGGACCCCCCTTCAAATTAGTGTAGTCGGCTATTTCAGCCACACCCTTTACAACCTCCATAGATAAACATTGGCAGTAGAATGGCCTAACTGAAAAGCTCAGTGACTTTCAACATGGCACCGTCATAGGATGCCACCTTTCCAACAAGTCAGTTGGGAAAATGTCGGCCCTGCTAAAGCTGCTCCGGTCAACTCTAAGTGCTGTTATTGTGAAGTGGAAACGTCTAGGAGCAACAACGGCTCAGCATCAAAGTGGTAAGCCACAAAAGCTCACAGAATGGGCCTGCAGAGTGCTGAAACACATACAGCGTAAAAATTGTCCCTGGAAGCAACGTCAGCACAAGAACGGTTCATTGGGAGCTTCATGAAATGGGTTTCCATGGCCGAGCAGCCGCACACAAGCCTAATATCATGTGCAATGCCAAGCGTGGGCTGGACTGGTGTAACGCTTGCTGCCATTGGACTCTGGAGCAGTGGAAATGTGTTCTCTGGAATGATGAATCACGCTTCACCGCCTGGCAAGCCAAGAGAAGAATCTGGGTTTGGCGGATGCCAGGAGGACGCTACATGCCCCAATGCATAGCGTCGACTGTAAAATAAGGTGGAAGGGGGATTAATTGTCTGCGGCTGTTTTTCATGGTATGGCCTAGGCCCCTTAGTTCCAGTGAAGGGACATTTTAATGCTACTGTATACGATGACTTTCTAGATGATTCTGGGCTTCCAACTTTGTGGCAGTTTGGGGAAGGCCCTTTCCTGTTTCATCATGACAATCCTGGGCTCCCAAGTGGCGCGGTCCATACAGAAATGGTTGTCGAGATTGGTGTGGAAGAACTTGACTGGCCTGCACAGAGCCCTGACCTCAACCCCATCTAACAACTTTGGGATGAATTGGAACGCCGACTGTGAGCCAGGCCTAATCACCCAACATCAGTGCCCAATTTCACTAATGCTCTTGTGGCTGAATGGAAGCAAGTCCCAGCAGCAATGTTCCAACATGTAGTGGAAAAACCTCCCCAGAGGAGTGGAGGCTGTTATAGCAGCAAAGGGGGACCAGCTCCCTTGTAATGCCCATGATTTTGGAATGAGATGTTCGACGAGCAGGTGTCCACAAACTTTTGGCCATGTAGTGTACATGTATCCTTGAGTCAGTATACCATCATCTCCTGGAGGTGTCGCTCAAGAACCAACGATTATCTTCAAGCCCGTGTCCTTTCCATCTGAGTGCATCCTCTCTCCATCTCAGCACGAGTGTGTGTGTGTGTCTCAGTGTGTGTGTTGTCACTCTCCTCCAACCTGCTCCCCGCTCAGCATGGCCAGATTTACGCAAAGTGAAAGCAGAAGGGATCAGCAGCAGCATCATCCCCAGCCGACTCATCCCGCCCCCGTCAACCTGCTTCTACAGCAGCCGCTTCTACAGCAGCCGCTCCTACTTATCCCTCATCAGAATCAGCTCGCGCACATCCCGGTTCCAAAACCCATGAACGGACCCGAAACTGTCTCCATGCACACGGACTGCGGCGCCATGAAAGACCAGGACGCCATCAAGCTCTTCATTGGACAGATTCCGCGGAACCTCGAGGAAAAAGACCTGAAACCTCTCTTTGAACAGTTTGGGAAAATCCACGAACTGTCTGTTCTGAAGGACCGATACACAGGCATGCATAAAGGTAGCGTTTTATGTCGGGTCTGCGCCTCCTCTTAGGCTACAGTTGGTCGTTACATTGTAATTACTGTAATTATCATCTGTTTGAAACGCAATAGTCATTCCATGTTTGTACCTTTTTGTGATAGATAGTGTCTCTCATCATCATCTATTCTCTCTTATGATGTCTGTTCTAGCAATATTGTCTGTTAGCGAATGCACCTTGTTGGCTCCTACTAAAAACCCCATGTGACTTGTAGAATAACGTGGGATATTCGGTAAATATCAGCTACATTTTTTTGCTAGAAGGGCTACTGTAGCATCCCAACACTTTTTTTCTTGCCCTAATTATTCTTAATGAACAGTTTTGCGCCAGGTGCGCGCATACCCTACAGTTTATCCTCTCGCCATCGCAGTGTGTCGTGACGCAAACAAACATTTAGAATATTTGGCAAAAAAATCAAAAGCATCTCAATGGTTATTTTCGAAAAATCTGTATTTAAAAAAAAAACATTCATGTCTTTGCATCACATTGGTAGGCTACACATACATGATCAACAGGATTAGGCTATGTGTCCTTCATGTGTGTGTGTGTGTGTGTGTGTGTGTGTGTGTGTGTGTGTGTGTGTGTGTGTGTGTGTGTGTGTGTGTGTGTGTGTGTGTGTGTGTGTGTGTGTGTGTGTGTGTGTGTGTGTGTGTGTGTGTGTGTGTGTGTGTGTGTGTGTGTGTGTACATACCAGTGTGTGCGAGTGAGCAAGCATGTGTGTGTGTGTGTGTGAGAGAGACAGAGCGAGAGAGAGAGAGAGAGAGAGAGAGTGTGTTTGCAAGCAAGGGTGCATAGTTAAATAAAGGTTAAATAAAATAAATAGATAAATAAAAAAGTGTGTGTGTGTGTGACTAACCCTTGTTGATCTGTTTTGATTGACAGGTTGTGCGTTTCTCACCTACTGTGCCCGGGATTCTGCCATCAAAGCCCAGAATGCATTGCATGAGCAGAAAACCCTACCTGGGGTGAGTACTCCACCACCCTCATGCTGTATAGAATGAAAGATGGTATGAAAGCTTTTCCCCAAAAACATCTGGGGGAGAGTTGCCAATTCCTTTAGGATTGGGGAGAATGAGAGAGAGGAGAGTGAGAGAGAGACAGAAAGGAGTGAGAGAGAGGGGGGGAGTAAAAGAGAGAAAGAGAATGTACTGTACAAACAGCAGTAAACAGAGCCATGTAGATAGCTTGAGACTGTTCACTCTGTGAGCCATGTATGAGCAGGAATAGCAGGGGCAGGGGCAGGAATGAGAGAGATAGAGAGAGAGAGAGAGAGAGAGAGAGAGAGAGAGAGAGAGAGAGAGAGAGATGGAGCGTGAGAGAAAGGAAACTGAAGAGTGAGGCAGATAGAGACAGAAAGAGAGAGAAAGCAGACAGAGTGAGGCAGATAGAGACAGAAAGAGAGAGAGAAAGCAGACATAGAGTGAGGCAGATAGAAACAGAAAGAGAGAGAAAGCAGACGAGAAAGTAAGATCTGAAGGGAGAGGCAGAAAGGAAAGAGAGAGGGAGTGAGATGAAAGGGAGGGATATGGGTGTGCGTGTTGTTTGTGTGTGTGTTGTTCCTGCATTTTTACGTATGTGCCTGTGTGTGTGTGTGTGTGTGTGTGTGTGTGTGTGTGTGTGTGTGTGTGTGTGTGTGTGTGTGTGTGTGTGTGTGTGTGTGTGTGTGTGTGTGTGTGTGTGTGTGTGTGTGTGTGTGTGTGTGTGTGTGTGTGTGTGTGTGTGTGTGTGTGTGTGTGTGTGTTTGTTTGTCTGGATTCATTGTAGGTCAATGCCAAGTGGCAGCAGTGTAGAGTGCAGCATTCCGTTACATAAAATAATCGAATTCTGCTCCTCTTCTTTCCAGCCCACTACACATACAGAGAGCATTTGAATTCCATTATTTATTTATTTATTTTTTTAATGTGTAATGCACATATTGAATTACTTAATTCATAAATTGAACTTGTATTTCATGATTTGAAACTGTATTGAATTAATATTACATTCTGTTTAACAATTCAATATCAATTTAATTAAATATTCAAAGCAAACATTTATATATTAATTTGGTAGATATTGCATTCATGTCTGTGTATCACATTTAAAAACCTCAATTTCAAGTTTATCAACTCTTTGGATATTCAACTTCTCAGATGAATTCAGATTCCGTTTTCAATTTCAGTTCTCTAAATTCAGATTCAAAACCAGAGACAACATCCTGGTACTTTGCCAGCCAGGAAAAGTAGAGGAGAACAGATAGAATCAAACTCTCACTGTGGTAAACAGAAGCTTCTAGCAGTTTCTGAAGCCAATGTGGCATGTTGAATATATTTTCTTCCTATTAATTTGGCTCTAGCATTTGAACCATGTTGGGTATAAGTTATTATTCAGGAAAGCCAAGACTCTCTGGAACATGGACTCTTGTCTTCGGTTCTCCTAATATTTCACAGGCCACGCAGGACATGTTAGATGGGAGTGTCACAAAAAAAAGGTCTCCTACATGTCACAAGACTGTGTTAGCCCACTTAGACAAAGCATAGGGATAAGTTCAGGTAAAGGACGACACGTTGTCACCCCCCCCCCCCCCCCCCCCCCCCCAAACTCACTTCACAGCGACCCCAGTGGTTGAACCAGCGCAACATCAGATCTGAGTCCAGTGGCATCGTTGTAAAGGATGTCCCGCTGCCTGCTTAGCGAGTACCGCTTCCCCCTGATTCAGCTCGTTTGGAGATTGGAACTCAGGACTTCTCCCTCAAAAACACACGTGACCACACTCCTGAGGCATTCCAAACCCCTCCTGCTATTAAAAAAGGCCTTCTTCAATTGTGCAAGGGGCGACACATCAGGCTGAGGAGTGAGTTTCACACCATCCCCATCTGCTACACTAATACTAAGTCTTCAAGATCCTACAAGGTTACTCATCAGAAGAGCGTGGTTCGGTGAGCCATGCTGATGTGATGAGGAACAGGAAGACGTGTTCATTGGACATGTCTTAGTTTTACGGTAAACGTGTTAGTTTCAAGTGTCCAGGGGTTGTGATACCGATGGTTTCTCAGGACTGATGGCTTCTACAGTACGGTTGTGGCTAGATGGATTATAGCTCCATGTAGTTGTCACGTCAGGGACATTAAGTGATAAAAATTGGGCATTACAAATTCAAAAATACAATGTTCAAATTCTATATCCTAATATAAAATTCTAAATTAAAGAATTCAAATACACTGAAATCGATCCATAGTGAGAGAGAGCGAAAGATGGGAGAGGGAGGTGGAGAAGCAAAGGAAGGAGACAGAGAGACAGCCCACTCTGTGGCTGAATCCTTATTCACCCCTTCCCCTTGCCCCTCGGCCCTCCATTTGCGTTCACACACGCCTCTGCCAGTTGCACAAGTGTCCCATAGCACAGGGAGTGAAAACTATTGAGGGTGTAGGGGCTAATTAGACCCTCAGATAGCCACTTCGACTGAGCCAGCAAGGCATCAGGCTTTAGAGAGAAGCGCTATCTCGACGCGCACTGCGATATGTTAGGAATTTGCGCAATTTTATACAAAAGAATGGAGGCGTGCCTTATTATATTCCACGTGCATTTATTTATGTCTGATATCGAGACTTGATACATGTAAACAGATAAAACATCTCCCAAATGAAATGTCTAACTGTGACTATATATGGTAAAACTGCGAGGGGGATTTGTTCATTTGAATTTTGTGCTTGTTTTATTATTTAAAAGGGAATCTTTCAAGTCAGGAGTGTGTCCCGAAGTTGATGGGTTTATTGATCCCATTTCCCCTCTCTGGAAGTCCACCTCGGAGTTTCGTCAGAAACACTTGACAATGGAGGGCACTCCGAGCGAGTTGGTAGGGGCAAGGGTGTGGTTAGGGATTCACAGACTCACTTACTCACTCACTGAGTTTCAGACATTTAGCCTACATACAAGATGGGAAGTTTGAATGTGTCGAATAAAATACTATAACAGGGCCAACCCCCCAAAGCAGTGTGAAATGGAAAATAACAGCTTGCTCTTCTCATGCCTACTAACCCATATTAAAGCCACTCTCCTCTCCCCCTGTCGCTCTCTCTTTCCCCTGTCTCTCACTCTCTCTGTCTGCCTGTCTCTCTGTGTCTTCCTCTCTCTTTCTGTCTTACTATATCTTTCTCTCCCTGCCTCTCTCTCGTTCTCTCTCTCACTGTCTCTCTCCCTCCCTCTAATGGTTTATCTAGTTATTTCTCACCCCACTCTTTCTTTTGAATCCTAGCTCTCTCTTTCGTGTTTGTGTGTGTGTGTGTGTGTGTGTGTGTGTGTGTGTGTGTGTGTGTGTGTGTGTGTGTGTGTGTGTGTGTGTGTGTGTGTGTGTGTGTGTGTGTGTGTGTGTGTGTGTGTGTGTGTGTGTGCGCGCGCGCGCAGAGGAGGTTTTCACTCGTCTCTAATTGCCGTTTCCCTTCCTCTCACATCCCTCTCTTTCTTTCTCACCCTTCTCTCCTTTTACTGGAGGAGTGACAGCTTCATCAGAAATAATTGGCTGCTTGCACTGTGCAGCTGCATGTCTCTCTGCATGTCTCTCCCTCTCCCCCTCCCCTCTCTCTCTTATCCCTCACTTCTGATCTATTATTCATCTGCGATGTTGTAATGCAAAATTAATTAGGCTTAATAATAGATTTGGTGGGGTGTAGGTTAGACAGACAGACTGCCATTAAAACAAGTACTTAGTGTGACGATTGACGTCCATGTTTCGCCAATGAAAAGGCATGGGGAAGTTTTTTTAAAGAGATTTTTATTTTATGGCATAGATAGACGAGGGGAGGTATCATTTCAAAGAGCCTTCTCAAAACAGCGGATAAGGTTTTGTATGAAGATTAACGCACACACATGCACAGACACACAAACACACACATACAGTACACACAGATTCATATGAACAATGTGCCACCAGAAATTCTGTGTCTGTGTCTTAGCGAATGCTTGTGTATTGTTGATACATTGTTTACAATCTATTATGCGCTTGGCCGTGACATTTCTGCCTCACATTGATGGATTCACAACCTGAGCCAGGCCACTAGGCTATAGTAGAGCCCCATGAGCGGTACCATTGTGATTTACGCTCCCCTTGCAACTTGTGCTCTCATTAGTCCAGTGCACAGAAACAGATTAGATAGTGTTGTAGTGTTGTTCCACATGGTGATCCTTACTCTGACGAAATCATTCCAGGAAGACACAGGTGATGACACAGGGATATACTCTATGTGTGTGTGCGTGTGTGCGTGTGTGTGTGTGTGTGTGTGTGTGTGTGTGTGTGTGTGTGTGTGTGTGTGTGTGTGTGTGTGTGTGTGTGTGTGTGTGTGTGTGTGTGTGTGTGTGTGTGTGTGTGTTAAATGGGTTCTACCTCAGAATCCCTCTGTTACTCTGCGCTTTTACAGCACAGTAAACTCATGATAAGTGCACAACATTGTATATGTACAGTAACAGTCAAAAGTTTGGACACACCTACTCATTCAAGGGTTTTTCTTTATGCTTACTATTTTCTACATTGTAGAATCATAGTGAAGATATCAAAACTATGAAATAACACATAGAATCATGTGGTAACTAAAAAAGTGTTAAACAAAATATATTTGAGATTCTTCAAAGTAGCCACCCGTTGCCCTGATGACAGCTTTGCACACTCTTGGCATTCTCTCAACCAGCTTCATGAGGTAGTCACCTGGAATGCAATTAAATTAATAGGTGTGCCTTGTTAAAAGTTCATTTGTGGTATTTCTTTCCTTCTTAATGTGTTTGAGCCAAGCAGTTGTGTTGTGACATGGTAAGGGTGGTATACAGATAAAGTCCTATTTAGTATAAGACCAAGTCCATATTATGTCAATAACAGCTCAAATAAGCAAAGAGAAACAACAGTCCATCATTACTTTAAGACATGAAGGTCAGTCAATCCGTAAAATGTCAAGTTTCTTCAAGTGCAGTCGCAAAAACCATCAAGCGCAATGATGAAACTGGCTCTCATGAGGACCGCCACAGGAAAAGAAGAGTTACCTCTGCTGCAGAGGATCAGTTCTTTAGAGTTACCAGCATCAAACTGCAGCCCCAAAAAATGCTTCACAGAGTTCAAGTAACAAAAACATCTCAACATCAACTGTTCAGAGGAGACTGCATGAATCAGGCCTTCATGGTCGAATTGCTGCAAAGAAACCACGACAAAAGGACACTAATAAGAAGAAGAGACCTTCTTGGGCCAAGAAACATGAGCAATGGACATTTGACCGGTGGAAATCTGCCCTTTGTTCTGATGAGTCAAAATGTGAGATTTGTGGTTCCAACTGCCGTGCCTTTGTGAGATGCAGAGTAGGTGAACGGATGATCTCCGCATGTGTGGTTCCCACAGTGAAGCATGGAGGAGGAGGTGTGATGGTGTGGGGCTGCTTTGCTGGTTACACTGTCAGGCATTTATTTAGAATTCAAGACACACTTAACCAGCATGGCTTCCACAGCATTCTGCAGCGATACGCCATCCCATCTGGTTTGAGCTTAGTGGGACTATCATTTGTTTTTCAACAGGACAATGACCCAAAACACACCTCCAGGCTGTGTAAGGGCTATTTAACCAAGAAGGAGAGTGGGGGTGCTGCATCAGATAACATGGCCTCCACAATCACATGACCTCAACCCAATTGAGATGGTTTGGGATGAGTTGAACGACAGAGGGAAGGAAAAGCAGCCAAAAAGTGCTCAGCATATGTGGGAACTCCTTCAACACGGTTGGAAAATCATTCCTCATGAAGCTGGTTGAGAGAACCTACACACTTCCGGCGCCGACTAAGATGGCCGCCTCGCTTCACGTTCCTTGGAAAATATGCAGTATTTTGTTTTTTTATGTGTTATTCCTTACATTGGTACCCCAGGTAATCTTAGGTTTCATTACATACAGTCGGGAAGAACTACTGAATATAAGAGCAACGTCAACTCACCATCGTTCCAACCAGGAATATGACTTTCCCGAAACGGATCCAGTGTTTTGCCTTCCACCCAATACAATGGATCTGATCCCAGCCGGCGACCCTATGCGAAGCCATAAAAGGGGCAAACGTAGCTGTCTCCTGGTCAGGCTTCGGAGACGGGCACATCGCGCTCCACTCCCTAGCATACTACTCGCCAATGTCCAGTCTCTTGACAATAAGGTTGATGAAATCCGAGCAAGTGTAACATTCCAGAGAGACATAAGAGATTGTAACGTTCTCTGCTTCACGGAAACATGGCTAACTCAAGAGACGCTAACGGAGTCGGTGCAGCCAGCTGGTTTCTTCACGCATCGCACCGACAGAAACATACATCTTTCTGGTAAGAGAGGGGCGTGGGGGTATGCCTTATGATTAACGAGACGTGGTGTGATCATAACAACATACAGGAACTCAAGTCATTCTGTTCACCTGATCTAGAACTCCTCACAATCAAATGTCGACCGCATTATCTACCAAGAGAATTCTCTTCGATTATAATCACAGCCGTATATATTCCCCCCCCCCCCCCAAGCAGACACAACGATGGCCCTGAACAAACTTTATCTGACTCTTTGTAAACTGGAAACCACACACCCTGAGGCTGCATTCATCGTAGCTGGGGATTTTAACAAGGCCAATCTGAAAACAAAACTCCCTAAATTCTATCAGCATATCGATTGTGCTACCAGGGCTGGTAAAACCTTGGATCATTGTTATACTAACTTCCGCGACGCATATAAGGCCCTCCCCCGCCCTCCTTTCGGAAAAGCTGACCACGACTCCATTTTGTTGCTTCCAGCCTACAAACAGAAACTAAAACAACAAGCTCCCTCGCTCAGGTCTGTTCAACGCTGGTCCGACCAATCTGATTCCACGCTTCAAGACTGCTTCGATCACGCGGATTGGAATATGTTCCGCATTGCGTCCAACAACAACATTGACGAATATGCTGATTCGGTGAGCGAGTTCATTAGAAAGTGCATTGACGATGTCGTACCTACAGCAACGATTAAAATATTCCCAAACCAGAAACATGGTTTGACGGCAGCATTCGCGTGAAACTGAAAGCGCGAACCACTGCTTTTAACCAGGGCAAGGTGACCGGAAACATGACCGAATACAAACAGTGTAGCTATTCTCTCCGCAAGGCAATCAAACTAGCTAAGTCCCAGTACAGAGACAAAATAGAGTCGCAATTCAACAGCTCAGACACAAGAGGTATGTGGCAGGGTCTACAGTCAATCACGGATTACAAAAAGAAAACCAGCCCCGTCGCGGACCAGGATGTCTTGCTCCCAGACAGGCTTAATAACTTTTTTGCTTGCTTTGAGGACAATACAGTGCCACTGACACGGCCCGCTACCAAAACCTGCGGGCTCTCCTTCACTGCAGCCGAGGTGAGTAAAACATTTAAACGTGTTAACCCTCGCAAGGCTGCAGGCCCAGACGACCTTCCCAGCCGCGTCCTCAGAGCATGCGCAGACCAGCTGGCTGATGTGTTTACGGACATATTCAATCAATCCTTATCCCAGACATGCTTCAAGAGGGCAACCATTGTTCCTGTTCCCAAGAAAGCTAAGGTAACTGAGCTAAACGACTACCGCCCCGTAGCACTCACTTCCGTCATCATGAAGTGCTTTGAGAGACTAGTCAAGGACCATATCACCTCCACCCTACCGGACACCCTAGACCCACTCCAATTTGCTTACCGACCCAATAGGTCCACAGACGACGCAATCGCAACCACACTGCACACTGCCCGAACCCATCTGGACAAGAGGAATACCTATGTGAGAATGCTGTTCATCGACTACAGCTCAGCATTTAACACCATAGTACCCTCTAAACTTGTCATCAAGCTCGAGACCCTGGGTCTCGACCCCGCCCTGTGCAACTGGGTCCTGGACTTCCTGACGGGCCGCCCCCCAAGTGGTGAGGGTAGGTAACAACATCTCCACCCCGCTGATCCTCAACACTGGGGCCCCACAAGGGTTCGTTCTGAGCCCTCTCCTGTACTCCCTGTTCACCCATGACTGCGTGGCCATGCACGCCTCCAACTCAATCATCAAGTTTGCGGATGACACTAAAGTAGTAGGCTTGATTACCGAGACGGGACGGCCTACAGGGAGGAGGTGAGGGCCCTCGGAGTGTGGTGTCAGGAAAATAACCTCACACTCAACGTCAACAAAACAAAGGAGATGATTGTGGACTTCAGGAAACAGCAGAGGGAGCACCCCCCTATCCACATCGACGGGTCAGTAGTGGAGAAGGTGGAAAGTTTTAAGTTCCTCGGTGTACACATCACGGACAAACTGAATTGGTCCACCCACACAGACAGTGTTGTGAAGAAGGCGCAGCTGCGCCTCTTCAACCTCAGGAGGCTGAAGAAATTCGGCTTGTCACCAAAAGCACTCACAAACTTCTACAGATGCACAATCGAGAGCATCCTGTCGGGCTGTATCACCGCCTGGTACGGCAACTGCTCCGCCCACAACCGTAAGGCTCTCCAGAGGGTAGTGAGGTCTGCACAACGCATCACCGGGGGCAAACTACCTGCCCTCCAGGACACCTACACCACCCGATGTCACAGGAAGGCCATAAAGATCATCAAGGACAACAACCACCCAAGCCACTGCCTGTTCACCCCGCTATCATCCAGAAGGCGAGGTCAGTACAGGTGCATCAAAGCAGGGACCGAGAGACTGAAAAACAGCTTCTATCTCAAGGCCATCAGACTGTTAAACAGCCACCACTAACATTTAGCGGCCGCTGCCAACATACTGCCTCAACTCCAGCCACTTTAATAATGGGAATTGATGGAAATTATGTAAAAATGTACCACTAGCCACTTTAAACAATGCCACTTAATAGAATGTTTACATACCCTACATTACTCATCTCATATGTATATGTATATACTGTACTCTATATCATCTACTGCATCTTGCCATCTTTATGTAATACATGTATCACTAGCCACTTTAAACTATGCCACTTTATGTTTACATACCCTACATTACTCATCTCATATGTATATACTGTACTCTATACCATCTACTGCATCTTGCCTATGCCGTTCTGTACCATCACTCATTCATATATCTTTATGTACATATTCTTTATCCCTTTGTAGAAGGTAGTAGTTGTGGAATTGTTAGGTTAGATTACTTGTTGGTTATTACTGCATTGTCGGAACTAGAAGCACAAGCATTTCGCTACACTCGCATTAACATCTGCTAACCATGTGTATGTGACAAATACAATTTGATTTGATTTGAGAATGCCAAGAGTGTGCAAAGCTGTCTTCAAGGCAAAGGGGGGCTACTTTGAAGAATCTCAAATATAAAATATACTTTCATTTGTTTAACACTTTTTTGGTTACTATATGATTCCTCATGTGTTATTTCATAGTTTTGATGACTTTACAGTTTTTTACGATTGCTTACGCACTAAAATGTAACTTGTCCCACAATTAGCAAAACCTTACACTCAAGGAGCAAAACACAAGGCTAGATTTGCACAACTGTAAGCACATTGTCAAAACATTACACACAGTGATTTGCAAAACATTAAACACACTTGTATACATCAGACACAGAAGCATATCATGATGTCACTTCCTTGCAATTCCAAAGCACTGACTGTCAAATTACCACACCAATGAGCCAATCTGTTAAACACAGCCATCAGGTGCACAAACACATGATCGCTAAATTGTAGACACACCAATCAGGTTTAAGCACTATAAAAATGCAGCAGGTAGGTTCACCTGCTTTCAACCAAAATGGAAGGAGTCAGAAGAAGAGTGACGGTGAGAGGAGGAGTACACAGAGAAGGAGAAGGAGGCAGAGGCCGAGTCAGAGGTCGAGGAAGACCTGAAGCAGGAGGAGAACATGCACAAAGAAGAAGAGGACCAAACTTATCAAATGACATTCGTGCAACACTAGTGGACCATGTTGTGAACCACGGATTGACGCTGAGGGAGGCTGGACTGAGAGTTCAGCCAAATCTTAGCAGATATACAGTGGCATCTGTCATAAGGACTTTTCGACAGGAAAACAGGTAAAAGATCTGTCTACAGTTACAGTAATCAGCCGCTTATTGTATGGACCATATCAGCACTTGTGATACCCCTTCCTGTGACATTGTACAGTAAGTTACATGTATTATTCTCTACATAGGATTGAGGGTCGGGAACGACAAGGAGGATGGGGGCCCATATTCACGCAAGAACAAGAGAGAGATAATAAACATGGTTTTGGCCAATAATGCTATCAGGCTCAGAACTACAAGCCAACATTATCGGTGACCATGCCATTTTCAATAATGTCCATCGGGTCTCTCAGTCAACACTGGCACGCATCCTGAAAAGACATCAGGTTCAAATGAAACAACTTTATCGAGTGCCTTTTGAGCGGAATTCAGAGAGGGTCAAACGGTTGCGACATGAGTATGTGGAGGTTTGTATTGTTCACTTTAGCACTGTGATGTTGCATACTGCACACATGACTTTTTTACATTGACTGTATACTAGACCTATCCTGAACGACACAATCTTGTCTTTCACTGTATTTCAGGGAGTTTTGCAGATGGATGCTGAGGAAATCCTGCATGAATTCATATATATTGATGAGGCAGGGTTCAACCTCACAAAAGCAAGAAGGAGAGGCAGAAATATCATTGGCCACAGGGCTATAATCAATGTCCCAGAGCAACGTGGGGGTAACATCACCCTTTGCGCTGCCATTTCACAGCATGGGGTTGTCCTCCGTCATGCCAAAATGGGCCCTTACAACACACCTCACATTCTCACATTTTTGGACCGATTGCGCCACATCGTCACAGCAGGTGATGAAATGCACCAGATGCAATACACGGTAATCTGGGACAATGTGTCATTCCACCGCTCTGCTTTGGTCCAGAACTGGTTTCAACACCATCCACAGTTGACAGTACTATACCTTCCACCATACTCTCCGTTTCTAAACCCTATCGAAGAGTTTTTCTCTGCATGGCGGTGGAAGGTTTACGATCTCCAGCCCCAGGCTCAGGGACCCCTCATTCAGGCCATGGAGGACGCCTGTGACCAAGTCGACGCCGCAGCTGTGCAAGGATGGATTCGACATTCAAGACGGTTCTTCCCGCGTTGTCTTGCTAATGACGATATTGCTTGTGATGTTGATGAAATTCTCTGGCCAGATCCAGCTAGGCGAAGAGATAATGTATAGTGTGTTTACTGTAGTATTTTCTGTACAATATTGTCAGTTTTTTTCAGATTATTTTTTGTTTGTTGTTGTTATTTACTGTAATTGTAACCTGTACTGGATACAGTATTTTACGTTTGTCTGTTTGCTGAGCTAACAGTGTTATGCACACTACTGTAGTAGCATGAAAACTGGGACATGTTTTGTTGTGATTCTCCATGTTGACATGTTGACTGATTTGGGTATATGGAGAGAAATAAATTATATTTTCCTCAGTCTGCAGCATTGGTCTTGTGTAGTGTTTGTATAGTTCCACTTTCTCTGTGTACTTCATTTACAGTACTCTAATCACTAACAATTAGACTAAAAGTGTTTTAGGTTAGCAACAGCAGTGTGTAACTGGTTCAAAAAGATTGAAGTCATATGAAATGTGTGTTTCGTATGGTAACAAAATATTATTTTTATGAAGTCGTGTATAGTTTTGACAAAAGTGTTCCATTTTGCAAATGATCTGAAGTGCTGTGCTACTTTGGTGTAGGGTTGTGCTAATTGTGTGTAGTGTTTTGACAAACCGGGCCCTGTTTTCAAAATTGTGCTTAAACAATTGAAAAAAACTGTATTATTCTACAATGTAGAAAATAGTAAAAAAATTGAAAAACCATTGAATGAGCAGGTGTGTCCAAACTTTTGACTGGTACTGTATGTCCAAACTCCAGTCTCAAGTCAAATACACTACTTATATTTTGCACCAGATATGTTTGTGTGTGTGTATTCGTGCGGGTGGTGACAGTCACTCTTCCCTCAGGTTGCTGACCATGACCTTCTCTGTCATTGCTGAGTCTCTCATCTCACATGTTTGGCCCTCCACTCTGTTTCTCTCTTACTCTTTCTTCCTGTCACTCCCCTATGCCTCTCTTTCTCTTCCTTCTTTCTCCCTCTGACTGTGTCCAACTGCAGTATATGGCTGTCTACACTGCCTGTCGTCATTGGTTTTAACTGCTACAGTGCGTTCTGAGATGCAACACATTATCTATCTAGTCCATGTTTCCTAGTAGAGAGAGGTGCTTTCCAAGCACACATCAAGACGTCATAGTAGGGCACACTTACACACAGGCATGTTTAGTCTTCCGCAGAGAGCTTGTGTATTAATGTACTCTATATCTTCCTGTGAGAGCGTTTTATCTCGCTAGGAGAACACTCCCCGAAGTCCGGCAGCGGCAGCAGATCCCTCGCTGGAAGAGTCAGCCCACATCTATTATTTAACCAAGTTAAACCAGAAATATTAAGTCCCCAAAGGGCTGTAGATCAGCCTCACAACAACTGTGTTTGCAATAGGCTGCTCACAGTTAAACAAACTGCTACTACATGCAGCCTGGGATGCAGAAATATGTTAAATTCCAGGTTTCTTTACTTGCATGGTTTCCCATTTGTTTTAGTTAGCAAACAGCTACCCTTTTTGAGAGTCAACACATAGAAGACAATACAAAGTGTGTGTGTGCGTTCATGTGTGTGTCGTCACCTGAGGCTAGTTGGTATCTAAGGGCTGTGCTGTGTGTCTGTACGGTGTAATGTGTGTGATGTGTGTGTGTCTACCAGTGGAGGCTGCTGAGGGGAGGACGGCTCATAATAATGCCTGGAACGGGGTAAATGGAATGTGTTTGATGCTTTTGATATCATTCCACCTATAACACTCTTACCATTACCATGAGCCCGTCCTCACCAATGAAGGTGCCACCAAAACTCTTGTGGTGTCTGTATGTACGGTTTTACAACCGCTGTTTCCATTTGTAGGGCCGAATAAAATCCCGGTCGGAATCACTGAATCCAGACATTAATTAAGATAGAATTATTTTATTTATTATAGATCAAATGTTTTTTTTTCTTCTAGTAATAAAGTGGGATTTTAAAGGCGAAAGAATGAAACAGAAATGAAAATTGAAACCTGGATTAACAAAACAGAAAAAAACGGAATTTGGGGAAAAAGTAAACGGAATCAGGCAAAAAATATAACTGATTTTATATGGCTCTAGTGGAGGGGTAGTGAGCTGTGTTATGTAAGGGTGGAGGGGTAGTGTGCTGTGTTATGTAAGGGTGGAGGGGTAGTGTGCTGTGTTATGTAAGGGTGGAGAGGGAGTGTGCTATGTTATGTAAGGGTGGAGGGGTAGTGAGCTGTGTTATGTAAGGGTGGAGGGGTAGTGTGCTGTGTTATGTAAGGGTGGAGGTGGTATGTAAGGGTGGAGGTGGAGTGTGCTGTGTTATGTAAGGGTGGAGGGCTAGTGTGCTGTGTTATGGAAGGGAGGAGGTGGTATGTAAGGGTGGAGGTGGAGTGTGCTGTGTTATGTAAGGGTGGAGGGCTAGTGTGCTGTGTTATGGAAGGGTGGAGGGGTAGTGTGCTGTGTTATGTAAGGGTGGAGAGGTAGTGTGCTGTGTTATGGATGGGTGGAGGGGTAGTGTGCTGTGTTATGTAAGGGTGGAATGGTAGTGTGCTGTGTTATGGATGGGTGGAGGGGTAGTGTGCTGTGTTATGTAAGGGTGGAGAGGTAGTGTGCTGTGTTATGGAAGGGTGGAGGGGTAGTGTGCTGTGTTATGGAAGAGTGGAGGGGTAGTGTGCTGTGTTAT
The DNA here is from genome assembly GCF_029448725.1 of Salvelinus fontinalis. Classification (NCBI taxonomy): domain Eukaryota; kingdom Metazoa; phylum Chordata; class Actinopteri; order Salmoniformes; family Salmonidae; genus Salvelinus; species Salvelinus fontinalis. The sequence continues at coordinate 39,596,592 of NC_074690.1, forward strand.
GGAAGGGTGGAGGGGTGGAGGGGTAGTGAGCTGTGTTATGTAAGAGTGGAGGGGTAGTGTGCTGTGTTATGTAAGGGTGGAGGGCTAGTGTGCTGTGTTATGTAAGGGTGGAGAGGTAGTGTGCTGTGTTATGGATGGGTGGAGGGGTAGTGTGCTGTGTTATGTAAGGGTGGAGGGCTAGTGTGCAGTGTTATGGAAGGGTGGAGGGGTAGTGTGCTGTGTTATGGAAGGGTGGAGGGGTAGTGTGCTGTGTTATGGAAGGGTGGAGGGGTGGAGGGGTAGTGTGCTGTGTTATGTAAGGGTGGAGGGGTAGTGTGCTGTGTTATGGAAGGGTGGATGGGTGGAGGGGTAGTGTGCTGTGTTATGTAAGGGTGGAGGGGTAGTGTGCTGTGTTATGGAAGGGTGGAGGGGTGGAGGGGTAGTGTGCTGTGTTATGTAAGGGTGGAGGGGTAGTGTGCTGTGTTATGGAAGGGTGGATGGGTGGAGGGGTAGTGTGCTGTGTTATGGAAGAGTGGAGGGGTAGTGTGCTGTCTTATGGAAGGGTGGAGGGGTAGTGTGCAGTGTTATGTAAGGGTGGAGGGGTAGTGTGCTGTGTTATGGAAGGGTGGAGGGGTAGTGTGCTGTGTTATGGAAGGGTGGAGGGGTAGTGTGCTGTGTTATGGAAGGGTGGAGGGGTAGTGTGCTGTGTTATGGAAGGGTGGAGGGGTAGTGTGCTGTGTTATGGAAGGGTGGAGGGGTAGTGTGCTGTGTTATGGAAGGGTGGAGGGGTAGTGTGCTGTGTTATGGAAGGGTGGAGGGGTAGTGTGCTGTGTTATGGAAGGGTGGAGGGGTAGTGTGCTGTGTTATGGAAGGGTGGAGGGGTAGTGTGCTGTGTTATGGAAGAGTGGAGGGGTAGTGTGCTGTGTTATGGAAGAGTGGAGGGGTAGTGTGCTGTGTTATGGATGGGTGGAGGGGTAGTGTGCTGTGTTATGTAAGGGTGGAGGGGTAGTGTGCTGTGTTATGGAAGAGTGGAGGGGTAGTGTGCTGTGTTATGGAAGGGTGGAGGGGTAGTGTGCTGTGTTATGTAAGGGTGGAGGGGTAGTGTGCTGTGTTATGGAGGGTGGAGGGGTAGTGATCTGTGTTTTGGATGGGTGGAGGGGTAGTGTGCTGTGTTATGTAAGGGTGGAGGGGTAGTGTGCTGTATTTTGTAAGGGTGGGGGGGTAGTGTGCTGTGTTATGTAAGGGTGGAGGGCTAGTGTGCTGTGTTATGTAAGGGTGGAGGTGGTATGTAAGGGTGGAGGTGGAGTGTGCTGTGTTATGTAAGGGTGGAGGGCTAGTGTGCTGTGTTATGTAAGGGTGGAGGGGTAGTGTGCTGTATTATGTAAGGGTGGGGGGGTAGTGTGCTGTGTTATGTAAGGGTGGAGGTGGTATGTAAGGGTGGAGGTGGAGTGTGCTGTGTTATGTAAGGGTGGAGGGGTAGTGTGCAGTGTTATGGAAGGGTGGAGGCGTAGTGTGCAGTGTTATGGAAGGGTGGATTGGTGGAGAGGTAGTGTGCTGTGTTATGGAAGGGTGGAGGGGTAGTGTGCTGTGTTATGTAAGAGTGGAGGGGTAGTGTGCTGTGTTATGGATGGGTGGAGGGGTAGTGTGCTGTGTTATGGATGGGTGGAGGGGTAGTGTGCTGTGTTATGGAAGGGTGGAGAGGTAGTGTGCTGTGTTATGTAAGAGTGGAGGGGTAGTGTGCTGTGTTATGGATGGGTGGAGGGGTAGTGTGCTGTGTTATGGAAGGGTGGAGGGGTAGTGTGCTGTGTTATGTAAGGGTGGAGGGCTAGTGTGCTGTGTTATGTAAGGGTGGAGGGCTAGTGTGCTGTGTTATGGAAGGGTGGAGGTGGTATGTAAGGGTGTAGGTGGAGTGTGCTGTGTTATTTAAGGGTGGAGAGGGAGTGTGCTATATTATGTAAGGGTGGAGAGGGAGTGTGCTATGTTATGTCAGGGTGGAGGGGTAGTGAGCTGTGTTATGTAAGGGTGGAGGGGTAGTGAGCTGTGTTATGTAAGGGTGGAGGGGTAGTGTGCTGTGTTATGTAAGGGTGGAGGGCTAGTGTGCTGTGTTATGGAAGGGTGGAGGTGGTATGTAAGGGTGTAGGTGGAGTGTGCTGTGTTATTTAAGGGTGGAGGGGTAGTGTGCTGTGTTATGTAAGGGTGGAGGGCTAGTGTGCTGTGTTATGGAAGGGTGGAGGTGGTATGTAAGGGTGGAGGTGGAGTGTGCTGTGTTATGTAAGGGTGGAGGGCTAGTGTGCTGTGTTATGTAAGGGTGGAGGGCTAGTGTGCTGTGTTATGTAAGGGTGGAGGGGTAGTGTGCTGTGTTATGTAAGGTTGGAGGTGGTATGTAAGGGTGGAGGTGGAGTGTGCTGTGTTATGTAAGGGTGGAGGTGGAGTGTGCTGTGTTATGTAAGGGTGGAGGGCTAGTGTGCAGTGTTATGGAAGGGTGGAGGGGTAGTGAGCTGTGTTATGGAAGGGTGGAGGTGGAGTGAGCTGTGTTATGGAAGGGTGGAGGTGGAGTGTGCTGTGTTATGGAAGGGTGGAGGGGTAGTGTGCTGTGTTATATAAGGGTGGAGGGGTAGTGTGCTGTATTATGGATGGGTGGAGGGGTAGTGTGCTGTGTTATGTAAGGGTGGAGGGGTAGTGTGCTGTGTTATGGAAGGGTGGAGGGGTAGTGTGCAGTGTTATGGAAGGGTGGAGGCGTAGTGTGCAGTGTTATGGAAGGGTGGAGGGGTGGAGGGGTAGTGTGCTGTGTTATGTAAGGGTGGAGGGGTAGTGTGCTGTGTTATGTAAGGGTGGAGGGGTAGTGTGCTGTGTTATGTAAGGGTGGAGGGGTAGTGTGCTGTGTTATGGATGGGTGGAGGGGTAGTGTGCTGTGTTATGTAAGGGTGGAGGGGTAGTGTGCTGTGTTATGTAAGGGTGGAGGGGTAGTGTGCTGTGTTATGTAAGGGTGGAGGGGTAGTGTGCTGTGTTATGGAAGGGTGGAGGGGTAGTGTGCTGTGTTATGGATGGGTGGAGGGGTGGAGGGGTAGTGTGCTGTGTTATGGAAGGGTGGAGGGGTAGTGTGCTGTGTTATGGAAGAGTGGAGGGGTAGTGTGCTGTGTTATGGAAGGGTGGAGGGGTAGTGTGCTGTGTTATGGAAGAGTGGAGGGGTAGTGTGCTGTGTTATGGATGGGTGGAGGGGTGGAGGGGTAGTGTGCTGTGTTATGGAAGGGTGGAGGGGTAGTGTGCTGTGTTATGGAAGAGTGGAGGGGTAGTGTGCTGTCTTATGGAAGGGTGGAGGGGTAGTGTGCTGTGTTATGGAAGGGTGGAGGGGTAGTGTGCTGTATTTTGTAAGGGTGGGGGGGTAGTGTGCTGTGTTATGTAAGGGTGGAGGGCTAGTGTGCTGTGTTATGTAAGGGTGGAGGTGGTATGTAAGGGTGGAGGTGGAGTGTGCTGTGTTATGTAAGGGTGGAGGGCTAGTGTGCTGTGTTATGTAAGGGTGGAGGGGTAGTGTGCTGTATTATGTAAGGGTGGGGGGGTAGTGTGCTGTGTTATGTAAGGGTGGAGGTGGTATGTAAGGGTGGAGGTGGAGTGTGCTGTGTTATGTAAGGGTGGAGGGGTAGTGTGCAGTGTTATGGAAGGGTGGAGGCGTAGTGTGCAGTGTTATGGAAGGGTGGATTGGTGGAGAGGTAGTGTGCTGTGTTATGGAAGGGTGGAGGGGTAGTGTGCTGTGTTATGTAAGAGTGGAGGGGTAGTGTGCTGTGTTATGGATGGGTGGAGGGGTAGTGTGCTGTGTTATGGATGGGTGGAGGGGTAGTGTGCTGTGTTATGGAAGGGTGGAGAGGTAGTGTGCTGTGTTATGTAAGAGTGGAGGGGTAGTGTGCTGTGTTATGGATGGGTGGAGGGGTAGTGTGCTGTGTTATGGAAGGGTGGAGGGGTAGTGTGCTGTGTTATGTAAGGGTGGAGGGCTAGTGTGCTGTGTTATGTAAGGGTGGAGGGCTAGTGTGCTGTGTTATGGAAGGGTGGAGGTGGTATGTAAGGGTGTAGGTGGAGTGTGCTGTGTTATTTAAGGGTGGAGAGGGAGTGTGCTATATTATGTAAGGGTGGAGAGGGAGTGTGCTATGTTATGTCAGGGTGGAGGGGTAGTGAGCTGTGTTATGTAAGGGTGGAGGGGTAGTGAGCTGTGTTATGTAAGGGTGGAGGGGTAGTGTGCTGTGTTATGTAAGGGTGGAGGGCTAGTGTGCTGTGTTATGGAAGGGTGGAGGTGGTATGTAAGGGTGTAGGTGGAGTGTGCTGTGTTATTTAAGGGTGGAGGGGTAGTGTGCTGTGTTATGTAAGGGTGGAGGGCTAGTGTGCTGTGTTATGGAAGGGTGGAGGTGGTATGTAAGGGTGGAGGTGGAGTGTGCTGTGTTATGTAAGGGTGGAGGGCTAGTGTGCTGTGTTATGTAAGGGTGGAGGGCTAGTGTGCTGTGTTATGTAAGGGTGGAGGGGTAGTGTGCTGTGTTATGTAAGGTTGGAGGTGGTATGTAAGGGTGGAGGTGGAGTGTGCTGTGTTATGTAAGGGTGGAGGTGGAGTGTGCTGTGTTATGTAAGGGTGGAGGGCTAGTGTGCAGTGTTATGGAAGGGTGGAGGGGTAGTGAGCTGTGTTATGGAAGGGTGGAGGTGGAGTGAGCTGTGTTATGGAAGGGTGGAGGTGGAGTGTGCTGTGTTATGGAAGGGTGGAGGGGTAGTGTGCTGTGTTATATAAGGGTGGAGGGGTAGTGTGCTGTATTATGGATGGGTGGAGGGGTAGTGTGCTGTGTTATGTAAGGGTGGAGGGGTAGTGTGCTGTGTTATGGAAGGGTGGAGGGGTAGTGTGCAGTGTTATGGAAGGGTGGAGGCGTAGTGTGCAGTGTTATGGAAGGGTGGAGGGGTGGAGGGGTAGTGTGCTGTGTTATGTAAGGGTGGAGGGGTAGTGTGCTGTGTTATGTAAGGGTGGAGGGGTAGTGTGCTGTGTTATGTAAGGGTGGAGGGGTAGTGTGCTGTGTTATGGATGGGTGGAGGGGTAGTGTGCTGTGTTATGTAAGGGTGGAGGGGTAGTGTGCTGTGTTATGTAAGGGTGGAGGGGTAGTGTGCTGTGTTATGTAAGGGTGGAGGGGTAGTGTGCTGTGTTATGGAAGGGTGGAGGGGTAGTGTGCTGTGTTATGGATGGGTGGAGGGGTGGAGGGGTAGTGTGCTGTGTTATGGAAGGGTGGAGGGGTAGTGTGCTGTGTTATGGAAGAGTGGAGGGGTAGTGTGCTGTGTTATGGAAGGGTGGAGGGGTAGTGTGCTGTGTTATGGAAGAGTGGAGGGGTAGTGTGCTGTGTTATGGATGGGTGGAGGGGTGGAGGGGTAGTGTGCTGTGTTATGGAAGGGTGGAGGGGTAGTGTGCTGTGTTATGGAAGAGTGGAGGGGTAGTGTGCTGTCTTATGGAAGGGTGGAGGGGTAGTGTGCTGTGTTATGGAAGGGTGGAGGGGTAGTGTGCTGTGTTATGGAAGAGTGGAGGGGTAGTGTGCTGTCTTATGGAAGGGTGGAGGGGTAGTGTGCTGTGTTATGGATGGGTGGAGGGGTAATGTAATGTGTTATGTAAGGGTGGAGGGGTAGTGTGCAGTGTTATGGAAGGGTGGAGGGGTAGTGTGCTGTGTTATGGAAGGGTGGAGGAGTAGTGTAATGTGTTATGGAAGGGTGGAGGGGTAGTGTAATGTGTTATGGATGGGTGGAGGAGTAGTGTGCTGTGTTATGGAAGGGTGGAGGGGTAGTGTGCTGTGTTATGGATGGGTGGAGGAGTAGTGTGCTGTGTTATGGATGGGTGGAGGGGTAGTGTAATGTGTTATGTAAGGGTGGAGGGGTAGTGTGCAGTGTTATGGAAGGGTGGAGGGGTAGTGTGCTGTGTTATGGAAGGGTGGAGTAGGCCCCAATAAAATCGGCGTTACAGAGAACATGGACGGAATCACGGAATCCAGACATTAAAACGGAATTGAACAATATTCAAAAATGTATTGAACTTAGTAGGACATCAACGAAATGCATTTATTCGACAATTCAGTAATCTGCCCAAGATTATCATAAAACATTAACAAAATGCATCAGTGATTCACAGGAATGTCCCTGTCTATGTGCGTGTTTGTCTACCACTTTATGTAGCTGTTAGCGATGATGCTTATATTATGACAATAAAGTGTCATTCTGAGGGGGAAAACCCCCCCAAAAATTGGGAAAAACTGAAACCTGGAATAACAAAACGAAGAAAATGGAATTAGGGGGGAAAAATGTAAGGAATCAGGCAAAAAATAGAACCGATTATATAAGGCCCTACTTTTTCCTCAGTTCGAAGATTTCACTGCATATCACGGCTTGGCATGTTCTTATGGCAGAGATGCCTGACTGTGGAATCTCTTGTGACAGCCGTGTCATTTTCATGCCAACACACACACAGACATGCGCACAAGTGCTTTTTCATGCACACACAAGCTCACACCCACACACAGACACAGAGACACACACACTCTCTCTCTCTCTCTCTCTCTCTCTCTCTCTCTCTCTCTCTCGCTCTCTCTCTCTCTCTCTCTCTCTCTCTCTCTGTCAGCAGACAAGGTTCTCTCCCCACTCTACCAGTTCTCACAGAAACCTGACAGTATTCTGTATGAGTATGTACAATCCACTTAACCCTACTTGACTCCATGTGACCATAACTAGGAAGAATAACATGGTTGTGTGTGATTTAACAGTGTGAAAGAACAAACCTGACGTGTTCTACAGAGAAACCTTTATCGCCCGGGGTCCTCCTACGTTTTACTATGTCAACATTTTCTCCATGCTCACTTCCATGTCTAGGAATCTGAGATACGTTAGGGGAAGGTTTATATTGAGGTAGTGGTTGGTCCCTATCAATCTAGTGGAGGAATGGAGAGATGAATAAAAGAGAGAAGAAGACAGAAAGGACAGACACAAGCTGTCATTGTAAATAAGAATTTGTTCTTAAATGACTTGCCTCGTTAAATAAAGTTACAAAATATAATGATGCATGAGGTGAACCATCTCTCTCTGCATCTCTTTCGTTCTTTCTCCTCTCACTCTGCCCTCTCCCTTTCTCTGCAGATGACTCGTCCCATCCAAGTGAAACCAGCTGACAGTGAGTGTCGTGGAGGTACTTATCTTTTACTTTCCTTATCTCTCTTTCTCTCTCTCATTTCTCTCTTATTACATGACCTTCCATTTCTGTCCCTTTCCCCTCTTCATGTTCTATCTGTGAAGCTTATCCTTATTCTTCCTCTTTCTTATTCTACCCTGGCTTTAGTGTTCCTGTGTGCGTGCGTGCGTGCGTTGTCAGGAGGCAGGGTTGTAACTATGTAAATGTTCTCTAACCCAGTCCACCACATTAGCTGATAATAGTGTCTCTGTCTCTGCTGTTCTTGGCCCCTACCCAACAGTCGATTTTCTGCCCTAGTTTCACTTACAGCAGGCCTTTCTTTCTGCTGGGTGTGTGTGTGTGCGTGTGCGTGTGCATACGTGTGTGTTACCGCCCGCAGCGCTGATTTTGTTTGTTGAAAGAAATATTACCGAACCTACAGTACACCATGTCCTATACCTCTCCCTATAGTCTCTCTTTCAATTGTACATATTGATTATAAAGGAATCCCCACACTGCGGTCATTGGTGGTCTCTGTGGATGAACTGGCATTTTATTACGATCATAAAACGAACACTGGTTTTCTCTCAAATTGATTCATGTCTCTGGTCTGTGTGCACTCCCACCACACAATACTATTCAATCCAGAGCTTGTATTTATTCACAAAGTGTCTCAGAGTAGGAGTGATATATGATCAGATCCACCCTGTCTATATAAGCATTTTCATTATTGTCTTAAAGGCAAAACGGATCCTAGATCAGTACTCCTACTCTGAGACACTTTGTGAATACGGGCCAGCAGTGAGTGGAACATGTTAGCAATGCTAGCCTGATTCAGGTCTGTATCTGTATATTTATGGCATAACAATGATAGTCAGTGGAGTCGACTGTTAGAAGATGATAGGTCGTTCAGCTTCATGGACAGCTCCACAGCCACAGCTCCACATCCTATCAGAGCCCAGAGACAGGTTGTCAGGGGCAACAGCTGCTTCCCTCAGCCGCGAGAGAGAGAGTTTCAGAATAACTGTAGCTAAACACTCAGTATCAACAGCTTACCACAGTGGTCACCGGAACTGGTCCTACAGAGCTACAAGGTGTCCGGGCTCCTGCATTTAGAATAGTTCATGTGAATCCCAACCAACCACAGTTGGCTGTTTTTATGAAGAGGTTTGTCACCCCGAAAGAAAATCCATTAGCATGCAAATCCTATCTGGAAATAAACACACACACACATGCATGCACGGATACACACACTCGCACACACAATGCGGCTTAGGATCGAGAAGCTTCAGGAAAGAGGGGAAGATGAAAGAGAAGAATTAGAAGGAGATAATCAACCTCTCCTGGATTTATGAAGAGAGCAGTCCTCAAGCAATCAAGCTAGCTAATTAACTCTGCCTCCGACAAGCCCTATGAACTGCTATTGGTGTCTAGACACTGTTATGTAACCTATACCCTCTCCTCCGTCCATCTCTCCCTTCTCTCTTCGTCTTACACTGTCTCTTTTTACTCTCTCTCTCTCTCTCTCTCTCTCTCTCTCTCTCTCTCTCTCTCTCTTGCTGTGTATTGATGTTTTCCTTTGTCTCTGCCTCTCCTCTCTTTTGCTTTCTCTCCATTTTGCTCTCTCTCTCTCTCCCTCCTAACCCTCCCTCCCTCGCTCCATCTCTCTCTTTCTCGCTCTCGTTCCATCCGACAGTTATCCAGCATTACAACATCACTTCTGCTTTCCCAAATAAGAGAGGCTATTCTGGGCAAGGGGGCCTTCCGAATCCCAGCTTATGTTAGACACACACACAAGCACACACATACACACACATGCCCATTCGCAAGCGTATGCATACACACACACACACCCACATGCATCATTTTGTGCCGATTTCCAAGATTTAATGGCATTTCCTGTAGTATATTGTAGTATTTACAGTTAACTATAGTAAAGGAAAACTGTAGTATTTAATGTTTTTACAGATTGCAGTATACTGTAGTATTTATGCAGACTTTACATTTTAGTCATTTAGCAGATGGGCTTATCCAGAGCAACTTACAGTAGTGAGTGCATGGGAATCAAACCCACAACCCTGGCATTGCAAGCACCACGATCTACCAACTGAGCCAAACGGGACATGTATAGTAACTATAGTTTGAATACTGTAGTACATGAAAACTGTAGCATATACTATAGTAATTAAGGTAGTGTATTTGCAGACATTACTGTAGTATTTGCTATCATTTCTTATTTTATTATCTTTGACATATAAGTGGAGGTTTTCTCATTCAGGAAACATACTGGAGAAATACTCAAATACCAAATGTTCCATAACCTGTAGGCAGTGGTGTGTATTCATAGATGCCAAGGGAAGTGAGGCTTTTCCAAAAAAAGCACCAATATATATATTTTTTAAACAGTCATTTATCTTTCGTCTCTCTGTGTTTCATGAATCTCTTTCAATTCGCAAGAGGCTTACTGTATCTGTTAATGAGAAAGCATCCGAGCGAGCAAAACAGTGCATTGAAGGCAAGGGAACCCAGCGAGCATCTGGCCTCCATTGACAAAAAAGTATACAACATTTTCCAATCAGCTTTGAGCTAAACTGAGTGAGCTCAACTGTGAATGGTCCTGGCGCACCAAAAAAAAGTGTCAAGGGAAGCCAGCTTGGATTTGGCTTCCCCCCTATCAAATCCGATTGAGAGCATATGTCATTGACAGAATTTTTTTAAATTGTTGCATCTCGTTGTGTTGTTGTTCTCCGGTGGCTAGCTAGCCAGCTAGTTAAAATTTGCCCTGTCCTAAATTAGACTACTTAATTTGGACTACTTATTTGGACTAATGATTATGACGGCGATTCTGATCCAAGCATTAATTCATACATTGTTGTGCCCCTGGCCTGAGTGGATGGAAGTTCAATATGTACGATAACCAGATGTAGAAGGCTAATGTTAACTAGCTAACATTGCCCATGAATGGAAATTAGCCTAGCGAGCAAGCATTTTAGCTAGGTAGCCTAGGACAACAAAAAACAAAAGCATGTACTGTATGATAGAGTGATGAAAGAGAGGAGGATGGCTGAGGGTGAGTCAACATGTTTTTCTACTTGCCTGAACACGCACACACGCATCCAGAAATCAGAACCATGGACAGCCACATCATATTTAGCTTAAGTTGATTGGACTAAACTGTTTTTGGTATCTTTTAGTTGTCACTGTATCAGACTAAGCAGAGGTGATTTGATGATGTTGAAATGTTGAAGTTGAAATGGTGCTGGGATAGCGGCAGCACCTGTTTTCCTTGCGACTTGCAATAACACTCTTTGGTTCTAAATCAATAGTTGTTTAGTGGTCCGAACATGTAGGAAGCATTAACCTGCTTGACCAGGCTTTCGGTCATGTAACTGTCTGTTACTGTACATGCAATATGCTTTGTGAACTTCACTGGACAGATGTTGCTATCAGGTTTTGTGATAAATGAAAGGTTTGGTTGAATTTATTCTGCCACTGTGTCTTATTGTTTTCGTTGCCTTTAGGCCTGTATATCACGGTCGCAAGGCGTATGAATTAACAGGTTATAGAGCAAACAACGCAATTACTGGCTTCCCCAGTGATTTTACCCACGCACCGCTACTGCCTGTATGTCGGTAGGACTGGGGTCTGAACGGATAGGAAACACAATATTTAGTCAATACTTGGCATGTAAGTTTCTCAATTATGGGTGGCACAAATTGCGAGTGTTTTAGCGGACTGTAGTGTTTTTGCTGACATTACTGTAGTATTTACTATAGTGTTTTTAGCGGTATACTACAACATTCAAGGATCAAGGATCACTACAGTGTGTAGTAAAGTATTCCACGGTATACTACAGTTAATTATAGAATTCTACAGTAAGTAGTGTTGTATTCTTTAGTAAACGGTCGTATTTTTTTCATGTGGGAATGGACACACACACATGGTGTGTGGCACAAACCTTGTAGCTGAAGGAATATGTGTGTGTGTGTGTGTGTGTGTGGTGTGTGTGGGTTTGTGCGTGCATGCTTGCGTGTGTGCACATGCGTGTGTGTGTGTATTCATTCATTTCTGCCTTGTGCTTCAGTATGCACTATTCTGTGTGTATATGTGCCTGAATTTGTCTCTCTCTCTCTCTCTCTCTCTCTCTCTCTGTGTGTAGGGGGGGGGTCTGTCTCTTCTCTCTTTGGTGCTGGAACATCGAGTCCACAGTAGCAGGGCTTAGGGGAAGAGAGGAGCAGAACAGATGAATATAGGTCGATGCACTGAGCTGTTCTCCTCTCCTCTGAGCTCGTAGACTGTGATTATCTATACCTGAACACTGGAGAGACCCTGGGGAGGCAGCAGGATACATACACTGTCTAGATGCTTCCAGAGGTTACTGTAGTACAGCAACCATTCAGCCATCATGGGTCTTTATCTATGAACGCCAATGGTGGATATGCGCACAAATGCATCCATTAGACTGCTGCTATGAGATGAATCTAAAGAAATATCTCCCCCACAGGACCTTTGTATTTCAAGTTGGATTATATCTCCACACTGTCGGGGAACCTCACATTTCTTGTTTGCTTGACGACTCAATTCTTCCAATCTGTTGCTCTGAGGTTTGAAGAAAGTCACGTCGGTGGGCGTGGCATAGCGTTTGGGTAGGAGTCTGGGTAGCCAGGCAAATTTATTGTAGATCTTTGGGCCAAATTCTAATTTGCTGTAGTCTCGTTTTCATGTTACAATCATGTTGCCCATATACTCATTAATCTCTATGTGTGGGTTACACACACCCATTGTTCTGTGTACTATAGCCTACCCTTTCCCTGACAATGCGTGCCTGCACAAGTGAGTGTGTGAATGTGTGTGAGTGTGCGCGTGTGCGCACAAAGCCACACATTGCAGCCTTATTTGTAACCTCACCATATACTGCCTTATTCTCTATCACTCCCCCTCAGGAAAGATATTCATATGAACAGATACAGTATATCCCTAACCCTGCACCTTTCTAATCTCTTTTAAAGGGAGTGTATACACCCGGGTGGAACCTTTGATCGTAGTGAGGGGTTCTCCAGGTGTCAGGGGGAATAAGTAAGAGACGCACCCCTGTGGTTGAGAGGTAAATCACCTCCTCCACCGTCCATGGATGTAGTGCGTTGCTCCCTCACCTTTTTCAATTTGAGAAAACACAGATAAATTCAAAATAAATGATATTTAAGTACCACTAAAATTCCATTCAAATTATAAAATGACAAACTAAATACATATGTAGGCTATAGCAGCCTATAGGTAGGTAAATGGTGTTTTCCTCCCTGTCGTTCTCTCTGGCGGTGGCACGAATGATGAATAACTGTCTGTTGGCATGTGTGCAGAGGCCCGTTGGTCGGAGGCTTGACCACTTTGCCGACCACTTTGCCGACCACTTTGAGCGGGCCAAATCCGACGTAACAAGAACAGACAGACGGTAAACTCTACCAGGGATTGCTAAAACGTGTGTCCTCAAAACATTTTGTCATGGACTTGGGGCTCTTACAATACGCATTTGAACTCGCCCTACTGTCTGAGTGCTTAGTTTACAGAAACGTACCGCCTCTATTGTATATGCAGACAAACTGATCACGCCAACCAGATCTAGCATCCAAATTCACCGTGTCTTCCTTGATGTTCATGAAATCAAATCAAATGTATTCATATAGCCCTTCTTACATCAGCTGATATCTCAAAGTGCTGTACAGAAACCCAGCCTAAAACCCCAAACAGCAAGCAATGCAGGTGTAGAAGCACGGTGGCTAGGAAAAACTCCCTAGAAAGGCCAATACCTAGGAAGAAACCTAGGGAGGAACCAGGCTATGAGGGGTGGCCAGTCCTCTTCTGGCTGTTCCGGGTGGAGATTATATCAGAACATGGCCAAGATGTTCAAATGTTCATAAATGACCAACATGGTCAAATAATAATAATCACAATAGTTGTCGAGGGTGCAACAAGTCAGCACCTCAGGAGTAAATGTCAGTTGGCTTTTCATAGCCGATCATTAACAGTATCTTTACCGCTCCTGCTGTCTCTAGAGAGTTGAAAACAGCCGGTCTGGGACAGGTAGCACGTCCGGGTAACAGGTCAGGGTTCCATATCCGCAGGCAGAACAGTTGAAACTGGAGCAGCAGCACGGCCAGGTGGACTGGGGACAGCAAGGGGGGGGCGCCAACCCAGACAGGAAGATCACGTCAGTGACTCAAACCACTCAAGTGACGCACCCCTCCTAGGGACGGCATGGAAAAAAATCTCCACGGACCCTTCTTGCGCAGTTGAACCCAGAACGATATGTGACCACTTGGTTATGGCGTTGTCCTTTCAGCACCATGATTCAAAGGGCGCTCGAATCGCTTCAAATAATCCACATCCAGATGTTGTATCCGCCTAATAGTCCTACTCATCACTTACTATTGTTTTTACAAATAGTCGATTAGCACTTCTCACAATGGTGCTCGTTTAGTAAAGTTAGAGCACAGCGGAATCAATTTCTCGCAAGATACATAGGCTAATGAATAATTTGTATTTTACATAACAGACCCATAACAGCCTACTGTAGCGTAGTAGGCCTATAATATGTTACACCAAAAACACCTCCGCAGTTATTTCTCATCTGAAGCTGAATAATCCCATTTATTTCGTCATGCGGCCAAAGGTGAACAGCGCGCACTGCAGGCTCTGCTTTGATTGAAACCAAATAGACCTAGAAGAAAGGCTATTAGTTCGCATACAGTTTGGACATTTCACGGGTAAAACGTGAAGAATCGTCATGTCTGATTGAAAGTGATAATGGCCTATTTTGGTGTTTGAGGGTATTAAAAATAGAACGTTTACGATGTTAAATATAGAACACAGAAGACGCGTGGGCATAGGCAGACGTTGCAATTAGAGGATGCATTTTATGCACCTATTTTATAATGATATTTAATCTGTCAGTACAAACTTTGATTGAGTAATGATAATATAATTTTTTTTTTCTTTTTTAATTGCACTCCCTCACCCCAAAAAAATAGCACCACACCACTGACACCATCCATGTCAAAAATGATGAGATGCGTGTGTATGAACGCAGCTATCTCTGTGTTGGATATAGTTGTACTTGATTAATTCGCTTGGGGAAATGATTGGTTACAATGTGACATTAAAAACATTGCCTTCAGAAATCATTCACATCTGTTGACTTTTTCCACATGTTGTGTTACAGCCTAAAAAGGATTCAACTGAGATGCTGTGTCACCGAGCTACACACAGTACCCCATAATGTCAGTGGAATTATGTTTTTAGAAATTATTAGAAATGAATCAAAAATGAAAAGTTTAAAGGTCTTGAGTCAATAAATATGACTTTTTATTTTTCGTTTTTTATTTTTTTTGTTTATTTTTTTACAATCTCTAGGACCCATTTCTCAATACTTTCACTTTTTCAAAACTCTTCACACAGTGAACACAACAGCAGTCTATGTGGGCTAAACTGTGAATCATTTTTCATTGCTTTGGCACAAAATGCTGTAACGGCAGCCTTCCTTCTCTTCAAGAGAAGAGAAGGTGTAGCAGGGATCGGACCAACACGCAGCGTAGCCAGTGCTCAACATGTTTAATAGACGAAAACAGTGAACACTTAACAATTACAAAATGTGCCAAACCGATACAGCCCTAGCTGGTGCAGAGAAAACACAAAGACAGGAAACAACCACCCACAATCCCCAACACAAAACAAGCCACCTAAATATGATTCCCAATCAGAGACAACACAAAACACCTGCTTCTGATTGGGAACCATATTAGGCCAAACATAGAAACAGACAAACTAGACACACAACATAGAATGCCCACCCAGATCACGTCCTGACCAACACTAAAACAAGCAAAACACGCAAGAACTATGGTCAGAACCTGACAAATGCATTCAATGACTACATCAAATCAAATTGTATTAGCCCCCAACCAACAATGCAGTTTCAAAAAATATGGACAAGAAAAAGAGATAAAAGTAACAAGAGTAGCAGTAAAACAACAATAGCGAGACTATATACAGGGGGGCACCGGTACAGAGTCAATGTGCGAGGGCACCGGTTAGTTGAGGTAGTATGTACATGTAGGAGTTATTGTTAGAGTTATAGAGTTATCGAGGTCCCTATGCATACACTGTAGATGACAACAACAGACGTCTGTCAAATTTCATGAATTCTTTTCTCACTCAGACACAACCACCACCAAATGTACCTACAGGCCAATTTGCACATGTTTACATACACTTTTCAAAACTGTTACACTTAAGTTCAAAACATAACATAACACAAAATTGAATAAGACAGCAGCAATTTGCTACATTTCTACAGTAATATGTATTGAAATATATTCCAAATCTAAAAAATGAAATACTATCAAAACAATTACACAAACCACAGCTGATTCCCATTGTAGTTGAAAACCTACCCAGGTGTTAGTCTTTCAATTTCATTACCATCTATACAGAAGGGGACACCTTAGGAATAATGCTGTACTGTAATGTTACCATGGACCCAGCCAGAGATAGAGAAGTGGCTGACAGAGGAAGAAGAGTGGCTGGGAGAGGGAGAGGGAGAGGAGTATGTCTGCGTGGTGGAAGAAGACTGGGAGGAAGATCAAGAGCTGTAGTCTCAGATGAGATTAGGGCTGCTATAATTGATCATGTAATAAATCATGGTCTATCAACGAGAGAGGCTGGTCTGAGAGTGCAGCCAAATCTGCAACGCTCAACCGTGGCATCTATTGTGAGAAATTTCAGGCAAAACAACAGGTAAGATGTGCATTCTGAAAGGACATCTGACTGAACTGCACATTACACAAGTAAATTGAGCAAAGCCTCCAAACCCACTTGTGTGTAATTGTATTTCTGCTTAGAACCCAACGGTTACCTCCCGCAGGCGGGAGAGGTAGGATTTTCTCTGCTGTGCAGGAAACTGCAATCGTTGATATGGTCATCAGAAACAATGGCATAAAACTCACAGAGATTCGGGACAGAGTGTTGGCAGACAACATTACATTTTGAAATATTCACAATGTAAACATAACAACTATTTCTAGAGTCCTGAAACAACATCACGTCAGGATGAAGCAGTTGTACACTGTCCCCTTTGAGAGGAACTCTGAATGAGTCAAGCAGCTCAGGATCAATATGTCCAGGAAAGATGACTATAAAATACAGAACTGGTTTTGAACAAAACCAAACAGGGCAGAGGCACATAATGGCATGTTTTTAGGTATAATGTAAACTACCGTAATAGCCTAACTCATGTTTCCTTGTAGATTTATTTGAGAGAATCATGGAGATTGAAGCCAGGCAAACACCCAACATATTCATCTTTGTGGATGAGGCTGGTTTCAACTTGGCCAAAACACGGCAGCGAGGAAGGAATGTGATAGGGAAAAGAGCCACAGTGGATGTCCCGGGCCAGAGGGGTGCCAACATCACAATATGTGAAGCAATGTCCTATGATGGATTGCTGTTACACAAACCGCTAATTGGGCCATACAACACCGAGCGTCTCATTTCATTCCTGGACGACCTCTATGGAAGGGTTGTGCCAGGTGACGAAAGGGTTGCAGTGAGGCGAAATCAGCCAACGTTTGTAATTGTGTGGGACAATGTGTCATTTCACCAGTCCCGTGCAGTCACAGAGTGGTTTGCAGCCCATCCCAGGATGGTGTCACTTTCCCTCCCACCTGACTCTCCATTCCTCAACCCCACAGAGGAATTATTTTCCTCATGGAGGTGGAAGGTTTATGACCACCATCCACATGATCAAATGTCCCTCCTGGACGCAATGCATGCTGGATGCCTGGACACATCTGCAGAAGATTGCCAGGGATGGACGAGACATGCCAAAAGGTTCTTTCCTAGGTCTATTGACATAAGATGTGATGTGGATGAGAACCTGTGGCCAAATGCAGAAGACAGGGTTGACTATCATTGCTACTGTATCTGTATCAGTAGATGGTGTATATACAGATCCTTGTATTTTAGAATCAATGCCAAATGCCAAAAAATGACAAAAATATTGAAGCATATTGCATCATGTCTAATTCATTCCTGTAACATATGCTGCAGTGAATTCTAAACAGTAGAGAGGTGTCATTCTTGTTTTGGACGGACATTTTACATTAGAATACATTGTGTAATGCTACCTGTTGTTAGTGTTGTTTTAGGTCATTGTTTTATGAGTGACAACGTGTGCTTGTTGGGTGACAACCTTTGCTAGTGTTATGGAAGAATGAGTTGATTTGAGACGTGTATGAAGTGTTTTGGTAGTTTTAGTGCATTTTGGATGAAATGAAATTAACTGCTGTGCCAAGCTGAAAGTTGGTTAGGAGAACTGTGTGAAGAGTTTTGAAAAAGTGACCTAAGTATTGAGAAATGGGTCCTAGCGATTGTAAAAAAAAAAACTAAAAAAAAATGTAAACCCCTTTGTTGTGGCAAGTTCAGGAGTAATAGTTTTATTAATGAGTCACATAATAAGTTGCATGAAATCATTCTGTGTGCAAAAATTATATTTAACATTGTTTTTTTATGACTACCTCATCTCTGTATCCAATGCATACAATTATCTATAAGGTCCCTCAGTCTAGCAGTAAATCTCAAACACAGATTCAACCACAAAGACCAAGGAAGTTTTCCAATGCCTCGTAAAGAAGGGCACTTATTGGTAGACGAGTATAAAAAAAACAACTGACATGGAATATCCCTTTGAGCATGGTAAAGTTATTAATTACACTTTGGATGGTGCATCAATACACCCAGTCACTACGAAGATACTGGCGTCCTTCCTAACTCAGTTGCCGGAGAGGAAGGAAATCGCTCAGGGATTTCAACGAGGCCAATGGTTACTTTAAAACGGTTACAGAGTTTAATGCCTGTAATAGGAGAAAACTGAGGCCGTGTCAACAACATTGTAGTTACTCCACAATACTGAACTAAATGACAGAGGGAAAAGAAGGAAGACTGTACATAATACAAATATTCCCAAATATGCATGCTGTTAGCAAAATGGCACTAAAGTAAAACTGCCAAAAATGTGGCAAAAACTTTACTTTTTGTCCTGAATCAAATCAAAATCAAATCAAATTGTATTTGTCACATGCGCCGAATACAAAAGATGTAGAACTTACAGTGAAATTAAGAAAAAACGGAAAAAAGTGTTAAGAAAGTACTTTCTAAAGTAAACTGAAGTAAAAAAATAAATAACAATTAAAAATTAAAAATGTAAAAATGTAAAAAGTAAAAATAACAAATAATTAAGGAGCAACAATAAAATAAACAGTAGCGTGGCTATATACAGGGGGTACAGGTACAGAGTCAATGTGCGGGGGCACAGGTTTGTCAAGGTAATTGAGGTAATATGTACATGTAGGTAGAGGTAAAGTGACGATGCATGGATGATAAACAGAGAGTAGCAGCAGTGTAAAAATGTGGGTGGATGGGGGGGGGGGGGGGGGGGGGGGCAATGGAAAGCATTATGTTTGGGGTAAATCCAACACAACACATCACTGAGTACCGCTCATCATATTTTCTAGCATGGTGGTGGCTGCATCATGTTATGGGTATGCTTGTCATCGGCAAGGACTAGGGAGTTTTTTGTATAAAAAGAAACGGAATAGAACTAAGCACAGGCAAAATCCTAGAGGAAAACCTGGTTCAGTCTGCTTTCTAAAGACACCGGGAGACAAATTCACCTTTCAGCAGGACAATAACCTAAAACACAAGGCGAAATATACACTGGAGTTGTTTACCAAGACGACGTTTAATGTTCCTAAGTGGCCTACTTACAGTTTTGACTTAAATCATCTTGAAGATCTATGGCAGGACTTAGAAATGGCTGTCTAGCAATGTTCAACAACCAACTTAATTTAAAAAAGATTGATGTGCAAATATTGTACAATCCTGGTGTGTAAAGCTCTTAGAGACTTACCCAGAAAAACTCACAGCTGTAATCGCTGATTAAGGTGATTCTAACATGTATTGACTCAGGGGCATCCCTGGGTATGATTACTTATGTAAATTAGATATTTCTGTATTTCATTTTCAACAAATTAGCAAAAATGTCTTAAAATATGTTTTCACTTCGTGATTATTGTAACGGGTGTCGTCGTCGGAAGAGACCAATGCGCAGCGTTCTTTGAGTTCCACATAATTTAATAACAAAGTGAAACTTAGAAAGGACTAAACCATAAAGAATAACAACGACCGAACAGCTTCGATGTGCAAACTCCCTGCACACAAACAAAGAACAAGATCCCACACAGAAGGAGGGAAAAGGGCTGCCTAAGTATGATCCCCAATCAGAGACAACGATAGACAGCTGCCTCTGATTGGGAACCACACTCGGCCAGAAACAAAGAAATACAAGACCTAGAAATAAAGAACATAGAATGCCCACCCAAATCACACCCTGACCAAACCAAATAGAGACATAAAAAGGCTCTCTAAGGTCAGGGCGTGACAATTATGGGGTGTTGTGTGTAGATGGGTGAGAAGAAAGAAACTATTGAATCCATTTTGAATTCACACTGTAATACAACAAAGTGTGGAGTAAGTCAAAGGGTACGAATACTTTCCCGAAGGCACTGTACTGTATATGTAAAGTTCTAGTATGCATTAAAATGTGAGCGTAACACCAGATGGAAGGGGAATAGGATATTCCATAGGATTCGGCTGTGTATCAGTACCGCATAGGCCTTTGATGGTTGTTTTACATCATGTGTGCCAATATCATCCAGAGAACTACTTACAATAGTGATATGAACATTATCACAGCAAAGGCACCTGTTTTGCATGTACAACTTGTCCTCCACCAACACAAAGTCACTTTTAACTTGTTTCATAGCTTTCTAACTTATTTTACCCCAAGAAGTTCAAATGTTATGATAACACCCGAAGGCAGCAGACAGACTGCTGTTGCTCCACACCGTCAGAGAGATGGAGGGCAAGGTGTTTACTGCTACACCACCGTCCTTAGATACCAACCAGCCTAAGGCCAGAACACACATACGTACACACACATACGTGCACAGTAACACACGTACGCAAACACGCGTGCGTGTACACGCGCACACACACATACGCATACACGCGCGCAAACACACACACACACACACACACACAAACACACACACAGCATCCCCATCTCTCTTTGATGTCTCCCCCACACCCCATACACACTTCAAACACTAAAACACCTTTGAACCTAGGAGAAATTTATGGAAATGGTCAGTAATGGCATTTGGAGTGGGAGTGAAGTTTGTTGCTTTAAAGACATCTAAGCAAGCACTGTCTGCAACTCAAATTTCTGATGTATTTCGTTACTTTTCATAATGATTTTTCAGATGTTTTGCCTGATTTTGTTTGGCAGAGAATTTGACGCATAGGTTCTGATTTAGCACAAGCTAGTCCTTAATTATTCAGTACATGAGTATCCATGTCCATCATGACAGCACCTAACTGCCTTGCCCGCCTGTACTGAACGCATGCATTAGTCCACTGAGCAGAAGCCTAGGCGTTTGCTCTGGGAGCTAACATAGACAGATCTCAGACAAGGGGAGAATCTCAACTGCATTTCCTTGTTCCTCTCCTGATTCCCATTAGATGAAAAGGTCAGAGGGGAGGGACCTCTGACCTTATCATCCAATGGATTTTGAGAAGGAGGTGAGGAGAGAGGACGCAAGTAATCAAGGAAATGCAGTTGAGATTCTCCCAAGCTTACTCATCACACTAGTTAGGCCAATAGTTATACTTAATACCAGACCCAGATATTGTAGGAGAGATGAGAGAGATGAGAGATTCATGGTGGTTAGGCCTTTGGAAGCTCCTCTTCTCCTCTCTTCTGCTCCGGTTACGTTCCCTCTCTGCTCCATCGCTATCAGTTTCTCCCAGGCCTTTGGAACAGGGACTCATCTCCCTGGCCTCAGCACTGATACCAGATGGCCCTAAGCCCTGTGTGGAGATGAAAGCACACATGCATGCACACAGACACACACACGCACAGACACACACACACACACACACATACACAAACATACACAGTCACACGCTGAGACCGAATGTGCCAACACTAAATGAGATGCTAGAGTCTGAGATGGGAGATTGGAGTTAGCTAAGTGTGCACTGCTACTGCGGGGGTGGGGGAGGATAAAAAGAGGTTCGGGGAGAGAGAGCGGTGTGTGTGTGTGGGAAGGGGGAGGCTTTGTAAGGAAAAGGAAGAGGGGTGATGTGAATATGAGCTGGGCTGGAAAATGGAAGATCTCGCTCGAATTGTGCTTTTGGGGTCAGCAGTGTGTGTGTGTGTGTGTGTGTGTGTGTGTGTGTGTGTGTGTGTGTGTGTGTGTGTGTGTGTGTGTGTGTGTGTGTGTGTGTGTGTGTGTGTGTGTGTGTGTGTGTGTGTGTGTGTGTGTGTGTGTGTGTGTGTGTGTGTGTGTGTGTGTGTGTGTGTGTGTGTGTGTCAGTGTGGAGATAGGGGGAGGGGTGAGAGGATGATCTGACTTGAATTGTGCGTATGAATCTTTCATCCTGTTCTCTACACTCGTCTGATGCTCTCTGATGCGCTCTGAGCTCTGGTGGGGGAGAGGAGCATTTCACAGTCTGTTTTTAGTTTCTAGGACAGAGCAGATGAGAACACACACACACTTGCCTACACGCATGCACACATACGCATGCACGCACGCACTTACGCACTTATGCACACACACACACACGCACACACACACACACACACACACACACACACACACACACACACACACACACACACACACACACACACACACACACACACACACACACACACACACACACACACACACACACACACACACACACACGGCCCTGAGCCCCTAGGGCCAGGATTTACTAGTAAAGCGTTTAATGAATGAATTGATGAGAAGCAGCTAATGATTGCAGTGGAGTGACGAGGGGCATTATCCTATCTACCGCATATGTTTATGATAGAGAGAGAGGAAGGGATGCAGGGAAATAGAGAAAGTCAGGGACAGAGGAAGAGAGGGAGAGAGAGAGAGAGAAAGAGAGAAAGAGAGTATGGGATAAATAGAAGAGTGATATAGAGAAAGGAGTGACCAATACAGATAGAGATATTACCACAAAGAGAGAGATAGAGAGTGAAAGTGGAAGAGAGAGAAACGAATTCTCCTATAGAGTTTGGTAATCACGCTGTAGAAGAGTCTAGGCTCCAGTAGCTCTCTACTCTCATCTAATCACTCTTGCCCCCATAGACCCTCCGTGTGATTTACATTACTGATGCAACGCCTTGCTCTGGGTGTATTTGTGTGTTTCACACTCCTGATGCAACACTTGCCACAACCAGCGTATGTGTGTGTCAATTTCTCTCTCTGTCTTCGGTTTGTGAATATTTACTTATCGGTTTGTCTGATTTATGTGTTCAATGAAGTCAGCAGGCGTGCTGATCGCAGCAGTGGCGTGAGGGGGCGGATGATGTCACACTATTGTGTGTGTGTGTGTGTGTGTGTGTGTGTGTGTGTGTGTTTGTGTGTGTGTGAGCTTGTTCGCGCTTCAAACTTTAATGTGCCAGCCCACCACTTTCTGTTGGTCTGATAACACGGATCCCTGAAGTCATCAAAAAAACACAAAGCACAGCAGGCCTCCGCTTTCATGTCGCCGTATTCAGAACCCAGAACACACACACACACACACACCAACTCCCACCGCCCCCTTTTACCACACACACATAGCCCTCACCCCTTCTGACCCCCAACACACACACGTGTCTGCCACCCCCGCACATGACAAATGCTCTAGGCCTAATGTTGGGTTTATCCACTGATTACATATGAAAGTAAATTCATGTCTGTGTGCCTAGTCCTCTGCATTGTGTGTATGCATATGTGGGGTTAGTATGTGTGTATCAAAGCAGGCTATGGTACAGTCCTCTAGCCTATAGCCCAGTTACGGTATGAACCTTTACACAGAGCTGTCTTGGCAGAGACAACTCTGGGTGCTGCTGGGATAGAGCAAACACTCACTCTTTCTCCTAGTCTCATTTCCTTCTCTCTCTTCATTTCTCATGTCCTTGTTGACAGTACAGACTACAGTATTTTTGGGCTGTGCCTCTGACCATACGGCTCTTCCTCTTGTCCCTCCAGAGGACAGGAAGCTGTTTGTGGGGATGCTGAACAAGCAGCAGACAGAGGAGGATGTGTACCGCCTATTTGAGCCCTACGGCGCCATCGATGAGTGCACCGTACTAAGAGGTCCTGACGGAAACAGCAAAGGTATATGAACCTTTCTTTCTTATTCTCTCTTACTTTATCGCTTTCAAACACACTTGTAGGGGATACTCTAGTAGATTCCATGGCATTAGCTAGGGTTGTTGGGTTGAATATGCACAAAAGGACGAAATACTTTCTCTTCATCCATCATTCTAGCAACATTTTGTAGTCAGTCTGACACCAATCTTATTGATAGACTCGGATGATCTGCCGATGTATTCCAGGACAGAAATGTTTTACATATTCCATTTTCTGTCTGTCTCATACCTGTCTCTCATGTCACAATGATGTTGTTCTGCCTGTATACACACACACACGCGCACACACACACACACACACACACACACACACACACACACACACACACACACACACACACACACACACACACACACACACACACACACACACACACACACACACACACACACACATTCTCCCGATGTGTCATACCTGCATCTCCCAGGTCAGAGTGATGTTCCGTCTGTGTGACAGCTGACACAATGGCTTGACTCTGCAGTGACAGAAGTCATTTCACACACCACACTGAGATATATACCTGACAGGCATCGCATGAGAGCACACACACACTGGTCACATACCACAGCAATATTGTAGTCAGGACTGTGAAGACACTATCGCTCAAAGAAGCGAAAAATGTGAGTGAGGAAAAGAAAAGAGTGTGAATACGACACTCGTTTTGAGAGGAAAGCGAGACAGCTATACAGACTCTCTCAACTTCCTTCTCTCTCAATTCAATTCAATTCAAGGGGCTTTATTGTAATGGGAAACATATGTTAACATTGCCACAGCAAGTGAAGTAGTTATAATATACAAAAGAGAAATAAACAATAAAAATGAACAGTAAACATTACACTCACAGAAGTTCCAAAATAATAAAGACATTACAAATGTCACATTATGTATATATTATGTATGTATTATGTATATATACAGTGTTGTAACGATGTGCAATTTCTCCTACCCCATCTCTCTCCCTCCCACTAACCCCTCTGTCTTTCTCTGTCCCTCTCTCTCTCTTGCTCGCTCTCTTTCTTTCTTTCTCTCTCAATTCAAAGAGCTTTATTGGCATGGGAAACATATGTTTTCATTGCCAAAGCAAGTTAAATATAAAATAAACCAAAGTGAAATGAACAATAACAAAAAGAACAGTATTACACTCACAAAGTTACAAAGGAAAAGAGATATTTCAAATGTCATATTATGGCTATATACTGGACAGTGTGATAATGATGTGCAAAGAGTTAAAGTACAAAAGGCCAATAGGTCATACATCTAGCTGCTGTGATGACACACTGTGGTATTTCACTCAATAGATATGGGAGTTAAACAAAATTGGATTTGTTTTAGAATTCTTTGTGGGTCTGTGTAATCTGAGGGAAATATGTGTCTCTAATATGGTCATAGAGTGCCTGGCAAAAGTATTCACCCTCCTTGGCGTTTTTCCTATTTTGTTGCGTTACAACCTGTAATTTAAAATAATTTTTATTTGGATGTCATGTAATGGACATACACAAAATAGTCCAAATTGGTGAAGTGAAATTTAAAAAATGACTTGTTTAAAAAAAGAAAAGAAAAAGAAAAGTGGTGGGTGCATATACAATAGTATGTGTATAGTGTATGTATTCACCCCCTTTGCTATGAAGCCCCTAAATAAGATGTGGTGCAAGCAATTACCTTCAGAAGTCACATAATTAGATCAATCAAGTCCACCTGTGTGCAATCTAAGTGTCACATGATCTGTCACATGGTCTCAGTATATATACACCTGTTTTGAAAGACCCAGAGTCTGCAACATCGCTAAGCAAGGGGCACCAACAAGCAAGCGGCCTATGAAGACCAAGGAGCTCTCCAAACAGGTCAGGGAAAAAGTTGTGGAGAAGTACAGATCAGGGTTTGAACATCCCACGGAGCAGCATTAAATCCATTATTAAAAAGTTGAAAGAATATGGCACCACAATAAATCTGTCAAGAGAGGGCCGCCCACCAAAACTCACCGACCAGGCAAAGAGGCAACAAAAAGAACAAAGATAACCCTGAAGGAGCTGCAAAGCTCCACAGCAGAGATTGGAGTATCTGTCCATAGGACCACTTTAAGGCGTACACTCCACAGAGCTGGCTTAACGGAAGAGTGGCCAGAAAAAAGCCGTTGCTTAAAGAAAAAAATAAGCAAACATGTTTGGTGTTCACCAAAAGGCATGTGGGGGACTCCCCAAACATATGGAAGAATGTACTCATATGAAACTATGAAACTAAAATTGAGCTTTTTGGCCATCAAGGAAAATGCTATGTCTGGCACAAACCCAACACCTCCCATCACCCCGAGAACAGCAGGGACTGAGAAACTGGTCAGAATTGAAGGAATGATGGATGGCGCTAAATACAGGGACATTTTTGAGGGAAATCTGTTTCAGTCTTCCAGAGGACAAGACCCTAAGCATACTGCTAAAGCAACACTTGAGTGGTTTAAGGGGAAACATTTAAATGTCTTGGAATGGCCTAGTCAAAGCCCAGACCTCAATCCAATTGAGAATCTGTGGTATGACTTAAAGCTTGCTGTACACCAGCGGAACCCATCCAACTTGAGGGAGCTGAAGCAGTTTTGCCTTAAAGAATGGGCAAAAACCCCAGTGGCTAGATGTGCCAGGCTCATAGAGACATACCCCAAGACACTTACAGCTGTAATTGCTACAAAAGGTGGCTCTACAAAGTATTGACTTTGGGAGAATGAATAGTTATGCATGCTCAAGTTTTCATTTTTTTTGTCTTATTTCTTGTTTGTTTCACAATAAAAAATATTTTGCATCTTCAAAGTGGTAGGCATGTTGTGTAAATCAAATGATACAACACCCCCCAAAAATCTATTTTAATTCCAGGTTTTAAGGTGACAAATTAGGAAAATGTGAAGGGGGTGAATACTTTCACAAGCCACTGTACATTTGGCAGGAGGTTAGGAAGTGCAGGCTTAGATTCCACCTCATTTTCTGGGCGGTGTGCGCATAGCCTGTCTTCTCTTGAGAGCCAGGTCGGAGGCCTCTCTCAATAGCAGGGCTATGCTCACTGAGTCTGTACATAATCAAAGCTTTCCTTAATTTTGTCAGTCACAGTGGTCAGGTATTCTGCCACTGTGTACTGTCTGTTTAGGGACAAATAGAATTTTAGTTTGCTGTGTTTCTTGTTAATACTTTCCAATGTGTCAAATTATTCTATTTTTGTTTTCTCATGATTTGGTTGGGTCTAATTATGTTGCTGTCCTGGGGCTCTGTTTGTGTTTGTGAACAGAGCCCCAGGACTAGCTTGCTTAGGGGACTCCTGTCCAGGTTCATCTCTTTGTAGGTGATGGCTTTGCTATGGAAGGTTTGGGAATCGTTTCCTTTTATGTGGTTGTAGAATTCATTGGCTCTTTTGTGGATTTTGATCATTAGCGAGTATCGGCCTAATTCTGCTCTGTAAGCATTATTTGGTGTTTTACATTGTACACAGATGATATTTTTGCAGAATTCTGCATGCAGTCTCAATTTGGTGTTTGTCCCATTTTGTGAATTCTTGGTTGGTGAGCAGACCCCAGAACAACCATAAAGGGCAATGTGTTCTATAACTGATTTAATTATTTTTAGCCAGATCCGAATTGGTATGTCAAATTTGATGTTCCTTTTGATGGCATAGGCCCTTCTTGCCTTCTATCTCAGATCGTTCACAGCTTTGTGGAAGTTACCTGTGGCGCTGATGTTTAAGCCGGGGTATGTATAGTTTTTTGTGTGCTCTAGGGCAATAGTGTCTAGATGGAATTTGTATTTGTCGTCCTGGCAGCTGGACCTTTTTTGGAAAACAATTATTTTGTCTTACTGAGATTTACTGTCAGGGCCCGGGTCTGATAGAATTTGTGCAGAAGATCTAGGTGCTGCTGTAGGCTGTCTTTGGTTGGGGACAGAAGCACCAGATCATCAGAAAACAGTAGACATTTGACTTCAGATTCTAGTAGGATGAGGCCGGGTGCTGCAGACTGTTCTAGTGTCCTGCCAATTCGTTGATATATATGTTGAAGAGGGTGGAACTCAAGCTGCATCCCTGTCTCACCCCACGTCCCTGTGGAAAGAAATGTGTGTGTTTTCTGCCAATTTTAACTGCAAACTTGTAGTTTTTGTACATGGATTTTATAATGTCATATGTTTTTGCCCCAACACCGCTTTCCATCAATTTGTAAAGCAGACCCTCATGCCAAATTGAGTCAAAAGCTTTTTTGAAATTTACAAAGTATGAGAAGACTTTGCCTTTATTTTGGTTTGTTTGTTTGTCAATTAGGGAGCGCAGGGTGAATACGAGGTCTATCGTATGGTCATTTGGTAAAAAGCCAATTTGACATTTGCTCAGTACATTGTTGTCACTGAGGAAATGTACGAGTCTGCTGTTAATGATAATGCAGAGGATTTTCCCAAGGTTGCTGTTGACGCGTATCCCACGGTAGTTATTTGGGTCAAATTTGTCTCCACTTTTATGGATTGGGGTGATCACTCCTTGGTTCCAAATATTGGGGAAGATGCCAGAGTTGAGGATGAAAAAAGTTTTTAAAAGTATAGCCAATTGGAATTTGTTGTCTGTATATTTTATCATTTAATTTAGGATACCATCAATACCACACACCTTTTTGGGTTGGAGGGTTTGTATTTTGTCCTGTAGTTCATTCAATGTAATTGGAGAATCCAGTGAGTTGTGGTAGTCTTTAATAGTCAGTTCTAAGATTAGCATTTGATCATGTATATGTTTTTGCTGTTTGTTCTTTGTTATAGAGCCAAAAAGATTGGAGAAGTGTCTTATCTATAGATCTCTGTTTTGGATAGATAACTACGTATTTCTGTATAGTTTTAGTGATTCACCATAGTGAAGGCGTAAGGCTCAGGTTTTCTGTGTCTCTATGTTTTTGGTTAGACAGGTTTCTCAATTTCTTTCTTAGGTTTTTGCATTCTTCATCAAACCATTTGTCATTGTTGTTCATTTTCTTAGGTTGTCTGATTGTAATTATTTGATTTATCTTGCTCTCGCTCTCTCTAGGTTGTGCATTTGTGAAGTTCTCTACTCATTCTGAAGCGCAGTCTGCCATCAGTTCCCTGCATGGGAGTCAGACCATGCCGGTAAGTACAATACACGCAAACACACACACACACACACACACACACACACACACACACACACACACACACACACACACACACACAAACACACACACACACACACACACACACACACACACACACACACACACACACACACACACACACACACACACACACACACACACTGATCCATGCTGTGTTCCTCTCTCTAGGGAGCGTCGTCCAGCCTCGTGGTGAAGTTTGCAGACACAGATAAGGAGAGGACCATACGGCGCATGCAGCAGATGGCTGGACAGTTTGGCATCTTCAACCCCTCTGTCGCCCTACCTACGTTCAGCAGCTACAGTAGCTATGCACACGCCGTAAGCACATACACACACACACGCAATTTGGTATTGGTCACTCTGACGCCTCACTGACAGCTTGCTTTCATTCCACTTCTCCCTCCCTCTCTCCCCCTTCTTCCCCCGATCCACCTCCTATCCCTATCAGTTGATGCAGCAGCAGCAGGCAGCGGTGATGGCCGTGTCTCAGGGGGGCTACCTAGCCCCCAGCCTCTCCTTCCCCTCCGCCCAGATCCACCAGTTGGGGGCGCTAGCAATGAACGGTCTGCCGCCCAACCCCCTCAATCTCGTGTCAGGTCAGTCATGTCGGATAAATCAGCAATATGCGTGACGAGTAAGGTGGGAGACCTGGAAACTCATGTTAGCTCCCAGAGCTAGTGCTAGGCTGTAGCTCGGTGGGCTAAGAGTCTCGAGGTGCTCAGACAACCTGGGTTCAATACCGGGTCAGTTACATATGAGTCTTGGAAATGTGTGATATCACATTTCACTTCACAGTCCTGGGATCTATCGCTCTGACTGGGGGTAGTTTTTAGGCTTGGGCGATATACCGTTTATACCGTATATTTAAAAAAATATTATACAAAATTAGGGGTTGGGGGGTGCGTGCCATGCCACTGCTCATAACTATAAGAAATCTAAGATGTGTCAAATAAGTGATACCCAGCTCAGGGGTCCAGCTATGCTTGTGGTTTGCTAACTGGCTGCTAAGTGGCTCGATGTCAAGACCAAGCATCTTGGTTACAGCAGAGGCATTCAATCCCCTCCTGAATCAAGATCCCTGTTGCTTTAAAAAAATGGCCCCTTGTGTGCACTTCCAGTAATACCGTAAACCCTAGTAAGACACAGAAACGGTATAAAAATCTAGATACCGCCAAACCCTAGTAGTTTTACAATTCACCGTTGATCCCACAGAATCAATACAGTGTAATTCTGCACTGGAGACACATTATAGACAGACTGCCTTTGTATTCTTACTTAGTCTACTGTAGATGTTTGTATCATGGCACAAGGCGAGGCCCAGATGCAGATGGTTGGAGTCTTACAATGTTTATTAATACAAAAGGAGTAGGCAAGAGAATGGTCGTGGACAGGTGAAAGGTCAAAACCAGATCAGAGTCCAGGAGGTACAGAGTGGCAGACAGGCTTGTGGTCAAGGCAGGCAGAATGGTCAGGCAGGCAGAGTGGCAGACAGGCTCGTGGTCAAGGCAGGCAGAATGGTCAGGCAGGCGGGTACAGAGTGGCAGACAGGCTCGTGGTCAAGGCAGGCTGAATGGTCAGGCAGGCGGGTACAGAGTCCAGAAACAGGCAAGGGTCAAAACCGGGAGGACTGGAAAAAAAGGAGAAAGCAAAAAGCAGGAGAACAGGGAAAACCGCTGGTTGACTTGGAACATACCAGACAAACTGGCACAGAGAGACAGGAAACACAGGGATAAATACACTGGGGAAAACAAGCGACATCTGGAGGGGGTGGAGAATAACAACGAGGACAGGTGAAACAGATCAGGTGTGACAGTTTGACATTTCTCCCTCAAGTCAGTTGTGATCAATGAATTGCTTGAGAGAGTGTTCACACCTGGTTTCTAGGTTTAAATCAGTTTCTGGGAACCAGCAGACAATGTGGTCTATAAACTATGTACAGGAAAAGACCTTTAGTGAAATGTATTCTACTATGGTTGTTACAGTCTCTCTCTCTCTCTCTCTCTCTCTCTCTCTCTCTCTCTCTCTCTCTCTCTCTCTCTCTCTCTCTCTCTCTCTCTCTGTCTCTCTGTCTCTCTGTCTCTCTGTCTCTCTGTCTCTCTGTCTCTCTGTCTCTCTCTGTGTGTGTATTGCGCCAAATTGGAGTCTGGTTTTATAGATCACATGGTTCGTATTACTGTGGGGGAATCTCTGTGGTCCTTGAAAGTGTATCATGTTTTATAGTCCATTAATGAACAGATACTGTATCTCGTTAACGCTTTCTATCATTCTCTCTCTCTGTCCCTTCCTCCCTATACTCTACTGTATTGCTCTCACTCTGTCTTTCCCTCTCTCTTACACACACATCGCTAAAGACTATCCTATCACAAATACTGTACACAGAATCGTGCAGGCGAATTACAATGCAAATTGAAGGCCCTAGCCGTCCCGAGGCTGTATCAGTTTAGGACAGACAAACATCCAATCCATTTCACTGTGGGAGAATGTCTTTATTTGTCCCAGCTGTAGATAAGGCAGTGAGCAGTGAGCACAGTGAAATGCCCCTGCTGCTGCCTTAGTGAGCAGAGCCGGGTTGCTCTGTCTTACAGCAGCATATCATTGTGTTGCCATTCTGACATCGCAGAGTGATTTTATCACCATGTGAGCTTTGAGATACCTGCTGTTACACACACACACACACACACACCCACACACACACACACACACACACACACACACACACACACACACACACACACACATGCACACTCTCTTTCTCTCTATTCTGTATATCCCTCTCTCTCCCTTTCTCTCTCATGCACATTAAGTCCAATCCTTGTGCCGTGCAGTGAACATTTTTGTCTCCGGTGTAGTGAATTTTCATTTCCCCCCTGCAGGTCTGAGCTCTCCTCCATCCGCCCTGCCCTCCTCCCTGACCAGCCTGGTGGCCCCAATGATGAACGGGTACACCGGCCTCACCCACCAGGCTAACGGGCACCCTCTAGAGACCCTCTACACCAATGGCCTGCCGACCTACTCCACCCAGAGCCCTACTGCTGCAGACACACTGCAACAGGCCTTTACTGGGGTACAGCAATACACAGGTACAGTACACTACACATCTCTGATCTCTAACCCTGACCTTGATACCTCCAGGTCTTCACCAGAGTCTGTTGAATGTGACTGATGAAATATTATCAACTCAATCCCCACTCTCTTTTCTTTTTCACTTCATCCCCCTTCATGCCTGTCTATCGCTCTCTCCTCTCTCTCTCCCTTTCTCTCTCTCCTCTTTTGTCATTTACTTCTCTTCTCTCTCTCTCTCTCTCTCTCTCTCTCTCTCTCTCTCTCTCTCTCTCTCTCCTCTTTTGTCATTTACTTCTCTCTCTTCTCTCTCTCTCGGTCTCTGTCTCCCTCACACTTTCTCTCCTCTGTAGCCATCTACCCAGCAACTACACTCACCCCTCTAGGTCAGTCACTTTCACAACACCCTCAGGTCATTGGCCAACAGCAGAGGGAAGGTGAGGGTGAGGAACTATATTTACTAATTCTTCATCATCATGATCATCATTGTCAACAACATCATGAGTGTCGTCATCATTGTGATTTTGTGTGTATTAAAAATGGACTGCACCATCATGATACTAGCGTCAGTGCCTCCAACTGTGTGTGTCTGTGTGCCTGTGTGTCTGTCTGTGTGTGTCTGTATTCCAGGACCAGAGGGCTGTAATCTGTTCATCTACCACCTGCCCCAGGAGTTTGGCGATAACGAACTGATGCAGATGTTCCTGCCCTTCGGCAATGTTATCTCCTCCAAGGTATTCATGGACAGAGCGACCAATCAGAGCAAGTGTTTCGGTGAGTGACACCACTTCTAAACAATCAAAACAAGCACCTAGCTGATTGACACTACCACTGACCATTCCGAGCATCTGTCTGTGTCTGTATGTATGCAGGCTTTGTGAGCTTTGATAACCCGGGCAGTGCCCAGGCTGCCATCCAAGCCATGAATGGTTTCCAGATTGGTATGAAGAGACTCAAGGTGCAACTCAAACGTCCCAAAGACGCCAGCCGCCCCTACTGACACCCCCCAGCACAGGTAAGATACTGTCCACTATTATACATAATATAATGAAGTTACTAGTGTTGTTATCGATGCTGTTTCACCCTGATTTTAGCTGCCTTACATTGATCAAAAACTGCATAGCAAAGTTATACTTCACAGTAGTCTCTCGAGTCAGGTTCCAGTGTTTCTCTTTCCCTCTCTTCCATTCCCCTCCCTTTCTCATGATCTGTATTTCTCGTCCCTCTTCTTTCCACTTTCCCCCTCTTCCTTTCTCTTCCCCCATAGGTTTAATCAGAGGTATGGAGGACGTCTTTGATTGAATAAGACATTTTGTGTTGAATAAGACATTTTGTGAAAGGAAAAAACAAAAAAGTGATTCTGTTTTTAAAACAATGGAAAATAGACTTCATATGGGAGTTGGGAAGACATCTCTTTTTATCTTCAATCATATCTGACTGGCAGAGGAGGACTCACAGCTCTGCACCAGTGAAGGTTTGGCATCACAGATGAGAGAGCAATGGGATGATGCATAGGATAGAACAAGACATTCAAAACAAACAGAAAACTTTTTTAAAGATACAAACACACAAAAAAAACTATTTAGAATCTTTGGAGACTTGAGAGTGAAGAAGAACACCACAGACAGACTAAGAAACATTGTTAAAAATAATATGGATTTATGATGAACTCAAAGAGGAGTCTAGTGAACAAAAAGAGACTTCAGGTTTTTCCTACCATGTAATGGACAAATGAGGGTTCAAACTTGATCTGAGGATTCTAAGTATATCTGGAAAAAAAGATTTCTTTCTCTGTGAGTCCTGAACCTGCTCTTTCTCAAGTTTCCATAGCAACCGAGCAAACTGCACCCCCTTGGGATCTGAGGACCAAATGTTTTTCTCTTTAACAGTCTTGTACAAAATACTAACAATCATATAATACAATACAGTATAATGTTTAGTCTAGTACAAACTAACAATCATTAAATACTTAAATGCAGTATTCTACCTTTAGTTTAGTACACATAACAGTGACAGAGAAGTACTTCAGGTCGGCATTGGATTATTCACCATCAGTGTACTGCTGACTACTAAGGAGTATGTAAATGTAAAATGGGATCATGTAGAATTCAGTTTGAGAGGTTAGTGAGGAAGAATGTTGCCCCGAGCTCTATCTGTGGGATGGAATACATTATGAAGTGTTTGTTTGTTTGTTTGAAAGCCACCTTTTATCATCCTTTTACTGATAGGCTACACTTTCTCTTTGGGCACTCAGTTTGACCCTTGAACTTTTAGTTTTGTCTCCCTCTGTGCAGCAACCACTCTGAGCCTCCATTCTATTCAAAGTTGCCCATAGGCACAGATGTAGGATTAGCTCACTTTGCCCAAATACTAACCTTAAGCATTAGGAAGAAAATGCTAAAGGGGCTATGTCATCCTACTTCATTCTATTCTGCCTATAAAGCAAAGGCTATTGGCTCACATTCCGTTTCAGAAGCTTACTACAGTTCTCGGCTCAGGGGTTAAAAGGTCTCGAGTCAGGTGTGCCTAATGTTCGGATGAGATTGTCCATAGAAACTGATCTTAAGTCAGTTTTCTGGTTAAGGTGGTTAATGGTAAAAGTTACAATTTGGGGAGGGCCAGCTGATCTAAGACCTGTGTGTCCACTTTGATTAGCCAGTAGATTTAGCAGGATAGATTGCTTCGTTCATTGAGTCTGTTGACAAAGAAAGTATTTGTGTATTTACATTTCAGGGATTATTTTAACTAGGGCCAGGAGTATTTTCTGGTCAGGTCAAATGCTCCGGAAAAACTCCTTTAACTTACCATAACACAAAAAAACACTAGTACAGATGTAGGATCTTAATTTGAGCCAGTTTTCTACAGCAGGAAAATAGTCCTGCAGCAACAGGACATTTTAATTATTATGTGGATTATACTGTAATTAATGGACATTTTTGTAGAGGTTGATAACATTTTTAGTAAGGGAAAACCAAGTCTGAAATTTCAAAGTAGAAATGACAAACTTCAGAAGCCTTTTTAAACCTCAAATGTACCGCATTGCAGGAAGGTTCTCCTGCAACAGGGTGATGAAATTAAGATCCTACATCTGTATGGCACAGGTTAGAATTTGTTTATGGCTCAAGCTATTTTATCATTGTCTAACTTCACTGTGACTTTTTTTTTTCAACATATATAACTATATGGCTCATATCAATTTGAGCCTGCATTGCAGTACTATTCACACTCATAAAACAGGACTAGCTTTTCTAAAGTAAGTCAGACTCCTCTCACATAGATGCTCATGCTAGAAAGCCTCCCCTCACGTAGATGTGTGCCGTTTTGATGGAAAAGACTGGTTGAATCCAGCCAGTTATCTTGTGAGGGGAGGCGTCATCGTCAGCAGCACAGAGCGGTGCAGAGTTAGAGTAGAAAGCCTTCTGATCCATTTGAGTCTGACTCCATTACATTTTAAGGAGGTGCCTGCAGTCCCCTCTCGCTTGCATTTGGGTGAATGTTTTATTCAGTATGAAGAGAGGGAGTGGAGACTACTTTACTGGGAGTAGACTTCAAATCTGCTTTTAAAGAGCTATACAAGGTCAAATGTTGAGCACAAGTCATTCTTTGTGCTGTGCAGGACAGGTTGGGAATTCTGTCACAGTACCTCCCTCAGGGAACACAAGAAACCAATGGAGGAACATCAAAACACACTCTAGAATACATTGGAGGATGATTCCAAGAGACACTCAAGGATGGAGGGAGGGAAGGAAGGGATGTTTTCCATCTTTTTCCTTCATTTTTTGGTCATCACATATTCAATAGTGAACCATATTTTCACTAACTCCTAGTGAATGTTACTGCCTATATTACTTACAGACCATTCCTGACCCTCATATAAGTGAAGTTGCCAAGTAATGTTTAATCGTTCTATGAATTCTAATATGTACATTTAATTATCTTGTAACATTCCTGGCCAGTTGGCAGCCGAGCGATAAATATGAAGTAGCTATTTTAGTTTAATCGACATTAGTTTATTCACTGTGCACAGAATCCTAAACCAACCAGAAATATGGATAGACCAATGCACATTTGTATTTATTTTCATGGATTTTAATCATTGCCTAAATCTAGCCTACTTATCATTAGCTAACTGCCAGCCTATTCTATTTTATCTGCATGTCGTTTCCTCTCACAAATATGTATTCAAAGGAAGAAAGTGGCATTTTGATTAGAGTCAAGGGTCAACTCCATTTCAATCACTTGTCAGTTGAACTGGACATTATAACTTCTCTATAGGAATGCAGATAAATTCCTATGTCGACTGTGAAGACAGCAATGTTGGTTTTGATGATGCCTCTGTGAAATGTTTACTGACCAGCAGCCTCTCACCACTGTTCGCAGCCTAGATATCGAGAATTTGTAATTTGTCAAATTGCTATGGTCTGACAGGCTTTAAGCCTTCTCGGGATTATATTTCTATGGCAAGCAGAGCTTGGCCTGCGACTGGTGCAGGAAGACAGTCAGTCTTATGTTTGATTCAGATCCTGAGGTAACAGCAATAGTCCTAGTTGCACTAAGAGACAAGCCGTGCACTACAGTAACCTGACAAGTCCTTTGACCTTTGCTTGTCCTGTAAACATAAAGCAGTAGCCTAAAGGCTAAACGAATGCTATTATTGCCAAGCAGCTGGTTGTAAATGTACTTGTATATTTCTATGTTCTATTCAGGTTCTGGGGTTATATGCTTTTTCAGGGGTTGGGGGACATAAAGATAGTTTACTGTGCTTTTTCTATATACATTTATTAACAATTACCTGAATGAAGCCATGTTACTTTCTATCAAATGACTACCCACTGGGCAAAAAATGGTTGAATCAACGTTGTTTCCACGTCATTTCACCCCCCAAAATTAAATGTGATGATATTGAATCAACGTGAAGAACTGATTGGATTTGGAGAAAGTCATCAACGTGAGGTGAATCTTGTCTTTTTTTCACCCAACCTTTATCCCAAATCCAATGACATGGTGATCTTTTTTGTTGATTTCAGGTTGAATTCATGTTTGTTGACAACTCAACTAAATGTAAATCCAAACTTGACGTTTAACTGATGTCTGTTCTCAGTGGGTACATGTATACTTAACATTCCTACTGCACTACCTCTATAAGGTGATGTGTATAAATCTTTTTTAAAAACAAGACCTCAATTTTCATTTTAAGATGATGGATTTTCATGTGTTTACTGCCAAAATCCACCTTCGTCCATTCGTACTGCTCAACTGGAGGCTTGGATGACGGGAGGGAGTAGGGGGTCATGACATTCTTATGAAGGACGCCGTATGATCATGTACTATGTTTTGAATGCAGTGGGAAAATACAATATAGCTTGATGTAAATAGGAGATCTGTTTTATTTCATAATCTTGTCAGCACACAAATCTTTTCAGGTAACGGGGCGAGGAGGGGAAGAGGGATGGAGAGGGGGTGTTTATGGAGATACTGTCAGTGGGTGGGGTTGACATTTGAAGATGGTGTCTAACGTCAGTGGTTTCTTAGCACAATATACAAAATGTATAGTCGATTGAGAGACAGGGACAAGGACACTTGTGGGTAATGCTGAGGGTAGAAAAGGTGGACATGATGATGTCTGAGAAACCACAGCTCTCTTATCCTGCCCATGTCTCTCCTATACTTGCTGCTTTGACAATTACAATTTTCATATGGTTTAATTTATTTACTTATTTATTAGGTCATATTTAATCAAATGTGTCCTTCTATTTATTATTACCTATCATTATTATGATATTTATTTTTATTTCATGTATTTTTTTTCTTCAGATATCAATGATACAGATTGCTTACTGGGACTTTTTTTCTCTTTCTCCTTTTTCAATTTTACAATAAAATATTCTAATAGTACCTTAATCTCATCTCAAAATCCTTTCTGCAGTGATCATTAACCCCAGCTGTGAATAAATGTGTTTTTGCTGCCCTCTGCTGTTTACTATCTACCAGTTTACAATGCATTACATTACAACGGGCCAGTGGCACCAATTTCTCAACATAAAATAAAGTATGTTATGGGATTATTATGGCACAGTTATAGCACAACTTGAAAAACATAAGAACATATTTTTTTCCCATAACTTGTTTTGCACTGCATGCGCAGACTGGATAAGTCTGGTAATAGCCAACAACCTACAGTATATATGTCACACAGGCACCAGTTATTTGATTTAAATGGACTATAGTGCCGCCTAGGGATCTACTACCCACTCATCATTAAATTAGAGCCAAACCATGCCACGCTGCTTTTCATTAGTGTCGTGCATTGATGGTATATATTTGTAAATATATATTTTTTTGTATTTGCATGTCATGGTTAATTAACAAAAACAAGTATTTGGGAATGATCTGTGGGGGCCTAATGCACACCCTCATACTCGCTGACAGACGGAACAAGATACTATTTTCACTCTATTGAAATATGTTTTGTATCAGTGTAGATATGGGAAGGGTGTTATGCTTAAAAGCCAGGCAACAGAAATACAGTACCATTCATATTTCAGTAAGATTAGAAGTGTTGCCACTTTAGTTTTGAGGTTTGCGTTGATCCTGCGCATTGTGTTTCGGGGTGGTTGGGGATTGTAGTTTAAATACGTTTAACTACAAGCTAGTATTGCATTCCAGTGAATGGAACACACGTTCGCCTAAAAACTACTCTTCCCGTTTCAACTATTGCTGAGTTCACGTGTACGAAATGCCTCATGGGAATTATATTCATA
Organism: Salvelinus fontinalis; assembly: GCF_029448725.1. Lineage (NCBI taxonomy): Eukaryota > Metazoa > Chordata > Actinopteri > Salmoniformes > Salmonidae > Salvelinus > Salvelinus fontinalis. Next base: position 39,635,019 of record NC_074690.1, read on the forward strand.
ATCAGAAAGAAAGTGCCATTTCATCCATAGTGAAAGGATTTCTTAAAGACTACAGTAACCAAGATGCTAAGCGTAAATTGTCAACATAGAGCTGTCAAACAACACAAACGCCATCTTGACAGCAGCCTTAAAATGGCAGAAAAATGCCAGGGAGAAACCGAACTACGGACAGGGTTTATTTTCTTATTTTGAAAAGACTGTCCCTTCCCTGTTTTGCTAAAAACGTAGCTAGGGGGTTGATGGCCAGTGAGAGAGACGAAATACGTTAAAATGGATATCACGACGGCGGTTTTCAACGCGGCCAGAGATGGTAAGCTGAAACTTATCCAGAAGTTGCTGAGCAACAAAAGTCCGGAGGAGTTGGAAGCTCTCGCCGAGGAGAAAACGCAGGGAGGCACACCTCTCCTCATTGCTTCTCGACACGGACACTTAGAGGTTGTGGACTATTTGCTTGAACATTGCAAAGCTAACGTGGAACTAGGAGGCTCGGTGAACTTTGACGGCGAGACGATTGAAGGGGCTCCCCCGCTATGGGCGGCTTCGGCGGCTGGTCACCTCCCTGTCGTCCGCACACTTCTCAAACACGGTGCCTCTGTCAACAACACTACGCTGACCAACTCAACGCCCTTACGCGCTGCCTGCTTCGATGGTCACCTGGAGATTGTCCGTTACCTGGTGGAACACCGAGCCGATATGGAGGTAGCCAACCGCCATGGCCATACCTGCCTGATGATCTCCTGCTACAAGGGCCACAAAGAGATAGCAAAGTTCCTCCTGGAGCGTGGTGCAGATGTCAACCGTAAGAGTGTGAAAGGCAACACTGCTCTCCATGACTGCGCTGAGTCCGGTAGCCTGGACATCATGAAGATGCTGCTGAAATGTAATGCCCGCATGGAGAGGGACGGCTATGGCATGACCCCTCTTCTAGCTGCCAGCGTCACGGGGCACACCAACATTGTGGAGTACCTCGCCCACCAGCCCCGCTCTTCACGAGAAGAACGCGTTGATGCACTCGAACTCCTGGGGGCCACCTTTGTAGATAAGAAGAGAGACCTCCTGGGGGCTATGAGATACTGGAGGAGAGCCATGGAGCTGAGACAACCCGCTGACAAGGTGGGACTCCTGGCCAAGCCCCCTCCGGGTCCCCCTGTCCCTGCCTACGACTGTGCCCGAGAGGTGAGCACAGCCGAGGAGCTGGAGGCTCTGATCACAGACCCCGATGAGATGCGGATGCAGGCCCTGCTGGTCCGTGAGAGAATCCTGGGGCCCTCGCACCCCGACACCTCCTACTACATCCGCTACAGAGGGGCCGTCTACGCCGACTCTGGTAACTTTGAACGCTGCATCAGCCTGTGGAAGTACGCCCTGGACATGCAGCAGAGTAACCTGGACCCCCTCAGCCCCATGACGGCCAGCAGCTTCCTGTCCTTCGCTGAGCTCTTCTCCTTCGTGCTGCAGGACCGGGCCAAAGGTACACTGGCCACTCGCGTCACCTTCCACGACCTGATGGGGGTGTTGGGGAAGAGTGTGAGGGAAGTGGAGAGGGCGGTGGCCCAGAGGGACAGCCCGCCCGAAGCCCCCCAGTTCACCAAGGCCCTGTCCATCATCCTCCACCTGGTGTTCCTGCTGGAGAAGCTTGAGTGCACCACGGAGCAGGAGCACCAGAAGAAGCAGACGGTGTACCGCCTCCTGAAGTTGAACCCGCGGGCACGGAGTGGCTTCACCCCCCTGCATATGGCTGTGGACAAGGACACCACATCGGTGGGCCGCTACCCTGTGGGTCGCTTCCCCTCCCAGACCGTGGCCTCGCTGCTGCTGGAGTGCGGAGCGGACGTGGACTCCCGGGACTGCGACAACAACACGCCCCTGCACGTCGCTGCCAGCAACGGTTGCCCGGAGATCATGGCGCTGTTGGTGAGGGCAGGGGCACACTTCGATGCCACCAATGCCCAGAGGAAAACGGCGTACGAGCTGCTGGAGGATCAGAGCAGTGGACACCCGGCCCTCTACCCCCTCAACTACGTCACTCTGCAGTGCCTGGCGGCGCGCGCCATTGAGAGGCACAGACTGCCCTACAAGGGCCTCATCTCAGAGGAGATGGAGACCTTCATTGAGCTGCACTGACCCCCCCCCCCCCTCTTAAGATCCCCACACTCTCCCTCAGACCCCTCTAAGCCACCCAACAATGACCCCCTTCACCACACCTCACCCATGTCCCACCTGACTCCCCTCATTGTCACCATACCCCAGCCCACCCCCTTTCCCCATGGCCTTTCCCCTCTCAGTACCCCTTCTAACACCAGACTATTAGCTCCGTCTCAGACCAAATCGCAGCAATAATCCTCCTGGCTTCTAAACGTTACACTAACAACAGACTGGGAGCATTTTAACTGTGGCTAGATGCATCCGGTCAGTGCTCTCTCTTTAGGTTATGGGCAATTCCACGGTAACAGAGTGATGCTGAGATTCAGATTTTTCACTTTTAAAATGTATGCCAAACAAAAAACTATGATAACAAAGTTAAACAATCCATATAACGCAATTGCACAAGGCATACTTTTAACAATTTCCACAGAACATTTTATAAGAACATATTTACTCTTAAGAACAGTGAAGAATCTGAGTCTCAGCATTGCTCTTTTATTGTGGATTTGCCCTTATCTGTTATTAAGACATGGACACTTTCTAAGTGCTAGGTTGCTATTTGTTTGCAGGTGAGGGGAAAAAAACTTTGGACTTGATTTTAGGATTTGATGCTTTCTCTTCTCCTGTTTCTCTTGATAAGCAAGGAAGACTCCTCACAGAAAGGAAAGTATGGCAGTGCCTATATATGTATTGGGTGGTGGCTAGTTTTAAGGTGGGAATGGAAGCTGTATTACTTGATAGTACATGATCAAATATTGACAGTTAACTGCATGAGAGGCTTAAGAGTGAATAGGATAGCTTGTTTGTTGTCTTGTTTTGCAAGGTTATCCAGAAGCCTCCTTTGAACAAACAAAGTACACATTGTATGCTTGGCTGCCTGGTATCGATGTATTTGTTTTTAAATAATTCATTTTTGCGTTATTTAATCCTCCGCACCCCATATCTTGACATTTTAAGGAGTGTTTGAAAATCCATTTTGTGCCAAAACTCAGCCTTATATCGTTTCTCTAAACGTGTAATCTTACAGGTTAGCCTGAACCTAGTGAACTTGCTTACTACAAATGGAGCAACTCACAGCTGTAGAACGCAGACTTTCTCATAAGGATACAGTTTTGTTTTAGGCTAGCCTTCATCTCTTCTTTAGCTCTGTGTTTTTAGACTGTGTGTGTGTGTGTGTGTGTGTGTGTGTGTGTGTGTGTGTGTGTGTGTGTGTGTGTGTTTTACAACCTGGTCAATGTCTTGAAGTCTCCCTCTGGACAACTTGGACAAAGTGGGAGAGGAAAGCTGGAGATTGCTCTTCATCTCCTCCTGAGTGAATGTTTCTGTTGATCCCAGTATCAGATCATCTATTCTAGTCTGTCTACAGTCCATGCAGAACAATTGGGAGTCTATGCAGTCGCTCAGTGTGACGATATCAAAACCCAGGGGGGATCCGATTAACCACAGATGCAGGTGATAAGGATGAGGAACAAATCGCACCCAGCATTTTAGTCTTCTTTTTTTTTTTTACAATTTCAGTTTTGTGTTATCATACATCAGGGGTGTCAAACTCATTCCACGGAGGGCCTTGTGTCTGCAGGTTTTTGGTTTTTCCTTTCAATAAAGCCCTAGACAACCAGGTGTGGGGAGTTCCTAACTAATTAGTGATGTTAATTCATCAATCAAGTACAAGGGAGGAACGAAAACCCGCAGACACTCGGCCCTCCGTGGAATGAGTTTGACACCTGTGTCATACATGCTTTCTTTTATTTTTTTTCTGTTTGTCCCTTATGTAACAAAAAAAAAAACACCTGATTGAATGCACTTTGAAAAACCTCCCTGAATCCTAAAGTGTCACTGTGCAACATCCAGGCTATGGACTCTTGCAGCCTCTCTCTCAACTGATTGATTCATTTAACTGATGATGATAACTTCAGAACAGAACTGTGTTGAGATACTTGAATAAAATTCAGTGTCCCTGCAGCAAGTGGGTTTGTGTGTTGCCTAGGGAATGCTTTGAATCTCCTTTGTGTCTCTCTTCCCTCTCCTTTTCTCTGTCTGTCACTGTGGTGGTGTTGTACCTGTTGAGCTTTTGAGAAAAGAGGTTTATTTTTCATAGGAGTCTTTTAGGTGTTAGGCTAATGTTACAAACTCTGACGTGAGTGCAAAATCTCAGTGCGATACAGTACTCCAGTCCCAATTCAATTATGGTATTTTTAATTGCTTCTGATAACTGCTTAGTTCACACTGTTAGAACAATCCACAAGCCGCTGTTCATTAGCAGTGGACTGTAATCTCCTCTCACCTTTAACCCTCACTGTGTTCCTGTCTCTACTGTGTAGAGCATGTACAGGGCTGGCTAGACTAGCACCACCCCAGTGCTCTGCTGTGAGACGGCTGGGTAGAGTGTATATGAAAGGGTAACAGACAGCTGGACTAACTAATAACACTGACTCATATTACGGAGGCCCTTAGATGGATTGAAATAGGTGTGATGGAAGAACACACTGTCCCTCCCTGCTCGACGGGTTCCCATGCAGCTTGCTTATTAAAGCTAGGTGCCTAAACTTAAAGGCCCAGTGCAGTTAAACTTGATTTACCTGTTTTTTCTATATATTTCCCACACTGGTTGGAATAATATTATGAAAAGGATAATGCCCTTTTACTCTAAGAGCTGTTTGAAAAGACCGCCTGAAATGTCTTCCTATTTTGGTGGGATGGAGTTTTGGTTACTAGACCAATAAGAAAGATTTCCAAACCTCTCTGCAAAAAATTGTTAATTTTCAGTTTTCCCCTCCCTACTCCCAGATAGTCCTAGCTAAATTCTTGCTTGAGAAATTGCTCTTTGCTAAGAAGCTATTTTTGTTTATTTTTTACCGTTTTAATTGAAAACTATCACAGTAAGGTACTTAATTTTTATCCTGAAATGATTTGATATTGAGTTAAAAATGGCTGCATTGGGCCTTTAACTGATGCGGATTCAAGTTTGAGCTCTGAGCCTTCCGTGCTCGTTTGGTTATTTCTACGGGCCAGGAAAAAAATCAGGGCTCTAGGTATAGTCTATTGCCAGGTGTCCTAGGCATTTCCCCTTGGTCAGGTCACATGGTAAGGAATAACACCTGACTAAATTTACCCCCCCCCCCCCCCCTTTTCCACAGCACTTTGCAAATGACCTGAGTGTCATATTTTGGTTGTCACCGCAGTCCAATGCCTGTGGCTTTTAGGCGTTAAAGTACCTCTATATTTCTATTATGTTTCTAAAATTCCAGTAAAAACGAGACTGTATCCCTTATATTTTATTACTTGTATTTTTTTTCCCTTAAGTGACAAACAGAACATACTCTTTGTTCTCCCTTTCTTACTCTCTCTCTGGTTACAGAACGTGAGGTGTAAAAATCTTGATCTTTCGGTGGGCCAAGCTCTTAAAGTATAAATAGAGTGCAATCAACGTCACTGCGGGGCAGTGGTGGAGACCGGGCCATTTCCCCTGCTATTTTAGGGTCCTTTCACCCCAGTCTCTCCCCTGTAAACAGGCTTACACTAAGGTAATACACACAGTCAGTCAGGTCACTGGATGACTGGCAGGGACAGTGTCCTGGAACCACTCCAACGAGTTTGGTCCTTCGTTGAACCAATTTTGTAAAATATCTATGTTTGACTCTACTGCACATTAGCCTATTAAAACTTCTGATTATTGATCATCACATTTATGATATTGCCATGTTTTACTCTGCGCTTCCACTGCCTACAGTTGAATCGCTATGGGGCTATCCCTCATGTTAGTGATTTATTATTGTTATTCAGTGTTAAACGGTCATTGTTGTTGTTAAATTCACAGTTAGTATCTGTTTTCTTTGAAAGGTCAGAGGCCATGGAGTTGAACTTTCGAGAGGTCACAGGTGTGTCAATAAACCCCAGCCTGAAACAACAACCCCCAGTCCCTGACCCCCTGCTCCCCTGTGGCGTCTGCAGATCAAATGGAACTGGACAGGTAGAAGCAAGATACTGTAGCTGATGCTCTTCTCTGCCCATAGACCTATCTGGGCCAGTCAACCCCTAGAAAGTAGAGAAAGGAAAGGAATCCGAAGCAAACAATATGCTAATTTCTCCTGCAGCTAGCTCTCTGGCATGCAAGGTGTTTCCACCATAGGCCTATTCCTGACACCTAGGGTTACAATATATTCAAGTTAAATTCAGTCAGTAAGGAATTATTGAATTGAGAATTTGCATTCACCTCCTGAGTTGAGCTGATCTGGAAAGGAATTCCCACCGAACCTGCTGACTCCCTTTTGGCTTAGGAGAAGGGCTAGGGTTTCGATTTATGACTGGACATAGTGCATATGTGCTCAGACCCCGTTTAGGAAACAGCAGTAGACTGGAAGGTTACTGTTATAGATAGTCTCACTTGCCTGACTGACGCTCCACCAGTGGCTGTGGGACGGGACTGTTTTGTAGAGGGCCTTCATCTTGAGTAAAAGATAAGAGGCTGATATTTTGTCATACATTCCATCAAGTCTATCGGTATATGAGTCCCTTTTGGGTATAGTGTAACTAACTTTAACATTCTGTCATGAATGTTTATCTTATTAAAAAACATTTTCCCATCTCAAGAGGTTAATTCAAAAATGACAATAGTAATTGTCTAAATGAAGTAACATGGTTGACTGTGACAGGGTTGGTTCTGTCTGTTTATGGGTAACAGGGTTGACTTGTTCTGCTTGAACCCATTCAGTTTTCCACCACAAAACACCTGAAAATTGTCAAAAAATATTTAAGCAGCTCACCTGATTTTACAATGATTTGACTATTAGATATTCAATGTTCCTTTTGGGGAAAAAAATGTTTTAAAGGAAGAGTTTGACCATGTTGAAACGAGAGGTTAGTTCACGTAACAGGGTTGACTTTAAAATTAGGGACAGTTTTTTTTTGTTTTCCTTAAAATGAATCACTCATCACATGAAATATCTAGAGAAAATTATTTTTTAAGCTAAACAAATTAACTAAGGCTTTACACATTTTCCCACCAGTGGTGTGTTTCCACGAAATGGACTTGTTGCGGATAAAAATCTGTGCGTGATGATGTAGTGCACACAAAATGTACTTTTTCGGGACGTTTTTCATGTACCTAATACAAATCTAAAGTTCAATATGTTTTCATCACATTTTCAACTCTACCTATAGTTTTTCATAAATAAAAAAAACGAAATAGAAAATGTGCCTACTCTGGTCTTGTCACCTGCGCTCTAGCCAACAGCGTGCAGATATAGTGTGGGTAGACTGTGCAGATTGTCTAGCCCAGTGCTTCCCAACCAGGGGTACTGGGAGCCATGGGGGTACTTGGTCAATCCACAGGGGGTACTTGAGAAGACTTATGAGACCATAGGCTTACTGGTCAAATAGACATGAGCGGGTACTTCAGGGGTACACCGGGAAGAGCAAAATTCAGTTGTTGGTAATGTAACCAAAAAAGTTTGCGAACGGCTGGTCTAGTCTACATGATGAGTTTATTATGGATAAGCGGGAATATTTGTTTTTATCAAACGGCAGTCAAGTATTGATCATCATGTCACCAGAACGCTCTATATTTATTGGAAAGCAGCATCAAGCTCACCACTGTGCACTCACTACCCTGTGAAGTTCATAACTTATTTAATCTGTAGCTTAATAAACTACATGGTTTCCTGAGTCGTATTTGGAGGACCACACACCATATCATCGCGTGACTCCACATTTACTTCGATATGATGGTTATTATATCAATATTTGTGCATTAAGGCGTTTCCACCGCCATTTCCCTCATAATTAATTTTACCGACACAAAAAGATCCCACCATGTTGAACCAACAAATTATCTGTCTGCATTTATAAAATTACACCGAAACTTCCAATTTCCATCACAGCTGTTGTGATTTTTATCTAAGCCCACAGGAAAGTGTGTGTCCTCAGGTCTGGAGGGATGCAAAAGTCCTTCTGCCACCCAAGAATAGCAAAGCACGGCTCAAATAGCTGACCAATCAGTCTGTTACCAACCCTTACTAAACTTTTGGAAAAAATGGTGTTTGACCAGATACAATGCTATTTCACAGTAACTAAATTAACAACAGACTTTCAACATGCTTATAGGGAAAGGTGTTCCAAATGTAGGCCTGAGGCACTTAGTCTACACAAATGACTGATGATTGGCTTAGAGAAATTGCTAAACTTATGGGAGCTGTTCTGTTAGACTTCGGTGCAGCTTTCGACATTATCGATCATAATCTGATGCTGGAAAAACGTATGTGTTATGGCTTTACATCCCCTCCTATATTGTGGATCGAGAGTTACCTGTCTAACAGAACACAGAGGGTGTCCTTTAATGGAAGTCTCTCCAACATAATCCAGGTAGAATCAGGCATTCCCTAGGACCCTTTACTTCATTCAATCTTCACTAATGACCTGCCACTGGCACTGAGTAAAGCCTGTGTGTCTATGTACTGTATGCTGATGACTCAACACTGTACACATCAGCTACCACAGCAAGTCAAATCATTGCTACACTTAAACAACGAGTTTCAGTATGGCAATAAATAAGTTGGTCCTAAATATTTAAAAAACTTAAAGCATTGTATTTGGGAAAAAGGATTCACTAAACCCTAAACCTCAACTAAATCATGTAATGAATAACGTGGAAAAGTATCTAGTTGAGGAGACTGAACTGCTTGGAGCAACCCTGGATTGTAAACTGATGGTCAAAACATATTGCTGCAACGGTGGCTAAGATGGGGAGAAGTCTGTCCATAATAAAGTGCAGCTCTGCTTTCTCGACATTGTTATGAAAAAAAGGCACTTCTGTCCCTAGTTTTGTCACACCTGGACTACTGTCCAGTCATATGGTCAAGTGCCACAAAGAGGGACACAGGCAAATTACAATTGGCCCAGAACAGAACAGCACGGCTGGCCCTTAAATGTACACGGAGAGCCAGCAACTCTCCTGGCTCAGGGTGGAGCCTGCTTGTCTTTGTGAGAGTTATTGACATGCTAAAATCACCAATCTGTCTGTTGAAGCGACCAGCGCACAGCTCAGACACCCATACATACCCCACAAGACATGCCACCAGAGGTTTCTTCACAGTCCAGAACAGACTACGGGAAATGCAAAGCACTACATAAAGCCATGAATACATGGAACTCTATTCCAAATCATGTAGCTTCGTCAAGCAGTAAAATCAGATTTAAAAAACGGATAAAACTACAATTTATGGAACAGCGTGGACTGTGAAGAGACACGCAGGCACACACACACACACACACACACACACACACACACACACACACACACACACACACACACACACACACACACACACACACACACACACACACACACACACACACACACACACACACACACACAGCATTCACAAACACATGCTAGCACACACTACACGCACACGGCAGTGTAAAGTACTACTTAAGTAGCTTTTTTGGGTATCTACTTTACTCAAACATTTATATTTTTGACAACTTGTACTTTTACTCCACTACATTCCTAAAGAAAATGATGTACTTTTATATTCTTTACATTTTCCCTGACATCCAAAAGTACTTGTTACATTTTGAAGGCTTAGCAGGACAGGAAAATTGTCCAATTCACACACTTATCAAGAGAACAAGTGGTCATCCCTACTGCCTCTTATATGGTGGACTCACTAAACACAAAGGCATCTTAGGTAAATGATGTCTGAGTATTGGAGTGTGCCCGTGGCTGTCCATACATTTTCAAAACATGAAAATGGCGCAGTCTGGTTTGCTTAATATAAGGAATTTTAAATGATTTATACTTTTACTTTTGATACTTAAGTATATTTGAGCAATTACATTTACTTTTGATACTTAAGTATATTTAGAAACAAATGCTTTTAGACTTTTACTCAAGTAGTATTTTACTGGGTGACTTTCACTTTTACCTGAGTAACTTTCTATTAAAGAACCTATACTTTTACTCAAGTATGACAATTTGGTACTTTTTCCTCCACTGCACACACATACATTTTAAATATTGTTATTTTGCTGTATTGTTTTTGTATTGTAGATATGTTATGGTAGAGTAGTGTGTAATAATGTGTTATATATTGTTTTATTGAATGTAATTGTGATTGGACTGCATGAAGAGTAGCTTCTGCCTTGACAGCAGCATATGGGGATGTGGAATAAAATACAAAAAAATACTTTACTCGCATAAAAACTGTGCATAGAAATGTGGGTAGTGATGGTGAAAACTTGGAGAAAACTTGACGTTAATTGGGCTAAAGTATTCCTAGTCGCAGAGAGCACACAGACCACTTTTGTCTTTGCCACAATAATCAAAAATATTGAATTTTGCTTGTGGTCTATATTAAATACGACTTCAATTAATATAACAGGCTTTTAAAAGTAATATTGGTGCACAATTTCTACTTAAAATAGGGATGCAAAAGGCACTCATTTCGTGGAACAACCCATATCAGACCTCTGATTAAACCTTTCTGTTTATAGGCAATAGGTATACACTTCGTACATTATATATAGAGCAGACACGTTTCTCTATTACATGTGTTAGAATGGCATTCATTTGATTCATTATACTGTATACGTTATGAACGTACAGCACTACTGACTAATGTAAGACAATATGGAAAGCTGATGTAACTACAGTGGTACTTCTCTTTTCACCCACAAGGTGTCAGCAGTAACAAAGGAAATACAGCTTAGCCTCCTTTGTTCGAGAGCAGCTCAGATGGTCATATTCAGTCATGCCAGACAAGAGACCTGGTCCAAAAACCAACCCGGTACCACCTGCCATAGCCCCTACCACCTCCACTAGCCCCCAACCTTGCTGTGTTAGCAGACCTGAAGGAACTGGATAGATAGCAATATGGCATTGGCAATGGCTCCCCTAAACGCCTCTTCATCTAATTACCTTCTACCCCTGACATTAAAGAGACTACATGGATACATTATGGTTAGGTGAAGAGATAAACACAAATAATTGGTCTGGTGAAAGCAGATTATGCTTAGATGATGGAGAAAAGACAAGGTGTGTGTTAGTTGGGTTGATTCTGTGTCAGGGCATGCAGGTTTGAATATGTGTGTGTGCTCCGCATCTCACTCATATCATGAACTGAAAGGTTGTGTGCGTGTTTGTATGCGTGTAAACAGCTAAAGTCGGGAAAGTTTTGCGCTCCCTCTAGTGGATAGATCTACATAAACAAGCCTGGTATCGTATAATCTGTCGGGAAGGAATGGGATGCGTGGGCTAACGAGCAGCAGTAAATTCCGGTGTTTGGGTTTTTCGTCTCTGGTTGTTTGGACAAATTACAATTTCGCAGGTGTTAGCGTCTCTCGAATTTCGGAAGAGGAGGGGACATTCAGCCCATAATTTGCAAAGATAGAGAGTGTGAAGCTCCTCGTTCCGGTCCCAGTTCCTCGATCTAGCATATCTTGATCCATTTTCTCAACAAGTATGGACCCAGAACTTAATCGAGCAGCTGACCAATTACATGAGACTTTATTTCTGGGTTAACGAGATTTCGCCTCCCTCAAGAGCTTCAACATCCACCTGGTTCTCTGCGTCTCCTCTGGCCCAGTGTCAAGACGAGACAACACTTATTCTCCTTTTTTACGAGGGCAATATGTTTATAGGTTTGACTGTTATATATCTGACTCTGAATATTAAATTCTATAAAAACACTTAGGCTACTTCTATGCATATTTTCATAGTTCAAAAGGACCTACTTTTGCAACAAAAAAAAGAAACGACATGCGGATGATTTTCATTGGAGAGGTGAGTTGTTCTAATGAGACAGTTTGAATGCTACTCCAATGAATGGAACCCTAATGATTCTTAAATTAAATTCTGAATATCTCCCTTGTTCTCATTATTATATAATCTCATCTAGTCCCTCATGACATGTAGAGCTCACTCTAACATACAAGTTACAGTAGACAGGCTTCCTCAGCAACAGCAGCCATCTCTTTAGCACCAGTCAGCGGTCCACTGAGATGACAAAAAGGTTTGGGTGATGAGGGGGATGCGGTTGCTATTGGAGATTTTGACTCCATCACGTCACGATGGGAGGGAGGGGGAGCTCATCCGTGTGTGAGAGAGCGAACAGGAGAGAGGGGGGAGAGGGAGGAAGGGCATTGAGGAGGAAGACAGTGAGTATCAATTGACAACGAGCAGTGTCTAAAGCCGCTCGACCGGAGATGGTCCCCCCAAACACGGGCGCAGAATAGTGGTCCTGCAAGGCGAGAGGACAGCCGAGGACGCCGGCGATGCATGCGTTCACTGCCGAAAAATCTAACCTTTCAGAGGATCTCTCCTGTCAAATGGGATTATTATTTCTGTCGGGGGTTAAAGGGAAGCTGCCAGCTGCAAGTCCATGCACATTCATTTATCCGATCAAAAACAAGACGGAGCACTCACTTTCTCCATAAAGGTAAATATGAAATCGATTAAAAATAGGTTGTTTTGCCATATGCACGAGGGATTCGTTTCCTTTATGTATTATTAAACACCGCGCCCTGATCGGTATTGCTCGGTAGGCAGTTTGGCTGTCGTGTGCTCGGCTGCTGTTTACAGACTCTATTTTAAACATATGGGTCAATTTGGATCATTTCTCCTTCAAACAATAATACTATGTTTTGGGTTACTTTAGACTTTGCATGCAACTGTTGAGCTTGGGTTTTCTGGTTGGGAATAATATCATTTGCAGGTTGTCGTCGGCGGTACCAAGCCTTCTTGCCACCCAGCTTCTCTCCTGCGCCTCATTGTTCACCAGAGAGGCTTTATAAGGGACCCCTCGCTGGTTGGCGATATGTCACCCCTTTGTTCATCATCAGTTTGTTTTGACACCAGCCGGTGCTTTCGGCACGTCTGTCATCGTATGTATTCTTTATTTATTCTTAATAACCAATCGCGCCTATATTATGCTAGTTTTTTGTTGTTGTCCTTTATAGGCATATCTCGAGCGTCAGTTCACCCAATTGCCATAAATCGGGCGATGACATGACACCAGGTGGCGGGGCGGATAGTCTATTTAGATTACTCTACAGACTATTGGGTCGCTTCGCCTATTAGGCACCTGCTTCTTCCATTAGCATTGTTGGAAAAAAACATTAAATATTCACAGATTTTTTAACACATGTTAATATGATGTGTTGACCCATTTAAAAATCATATAAGGCCAGAAAAATGCGAGGACACTTTCAGGAAGCATCTATGCCTCTGAAATATAATGCTGGCATCGATTTACCTTGACACATTTTCGCAGGGTGTGCTTGCATTGACAAAAACAAGCGCACCTTGAATACTTATCTAGCCACCATGCTTTTTTTGGTGTTTTAATTCCTTACAGACAATGCAACCACCAGGCCTTCAGGCAGCAGTTTGGATAGATCCTATCATATCAAATCCAAGTTTAGGCTTAATTGTTCCCCCCCCTTCCTTTCTCTTAAAACAGATGGCCTCTTCATCCCTTGAGGGGCATCATATGTAGGCTGGTGTTCATTCCAACCACTTTCCACATCTCTAATTGGTTCAAATTCACACCCATTCATATTCTGAATTAGATTTTCATTTTAAACTGATAGATGTCTACTAAATATTTAGATCTGGCAAATGAGACACTATGACCAGCTATATATTTAGGCTTTTTTTTCTCCATCTTTTTTTCACAATTTCCCTGTAAAGAGATGAAGACATCATCAGACACACAAAGTTACTTCGACAGCAATACAGAGAAGTATTTTTACAGTTACAGTGAGGTTACATGTTAGTACTCTGTGTACTGCACTTCTAGTAGGAGCTTTCTCCCATGAACCATCTCTCTCCCGGATTGGTTTTTGGTGACTTTTTTTATGGGTAGACAGATACAGCTGGTGAAACCAATGCCTCTGGGTAGGCCTGGGTCTTAGATTGGTTCTGAAGAACTTGGGTCTGGTTCTCGGTAGTCCTCAGTATAAAATATTAACCGATCCTGTGCAAGAAACCTGAGAAGCAACACGCTACATACCAAACAGATAGGATTGGGTTTGCAGTAATCCATTTCCAATTTGAGTTTTCTCTCCATCACTTGGCTTCAATCTCTTTCACGTCGTCGTCAGCTCCGTCAGATACGCATCAAGATCATGTCAACGTTGAAGTGATGAGTGAGCCCTGTGGAAAGTTGGATTTCAGGTCAGAGTGCACTTTCTGCTGCTGTGTCTCCCCAGATCCTGGCGGGCAGCGTTGATTTAAAACAGCTGAGCACACGCTTCTATTTCTATTCTTCCTCCTCATGTTGTGTCTTTAAGTCCTGTGGGCTGCTGCTGGTTAGTCAGAGGCCCATGTTCCTGGTTATCTGCCACCCCAGGCCTTGTGCATGTCAGGGGCACCAGCGTGAGGGTGCGTGAGTCAAAAGGCTATAATAAGATGTTACTTGTCTGTTAAACAGTTTATCCCCAGTACCATCCAGACTCAGAGGAATCTTTTGTTGCATCTTTCAATATTGTAGCAATCATGCTCTTGGCATATTACACTACCGTTCAAAAGTTTTGGAGTCACTTAGAAATGTCCTTGTTTTTGAAAGAAAAGCAACATTTTTTGGGGTCCATTAAAATCACATCAAATTGATCAGAAACACAGTGTAGACATTGTTAATGTTGTAAATGACTATTGTAGCTGGACACGGCAGATTTTTAATGGACTGGCAGCTTCATTAAATAGTACCCGCAAAACACAAGTCTCAACAGTGAAGAGGCAACTCCAGGATGCTGGCCTTCTAGGCAGAGTTCCTCTGTCCAGTGTCTGTGTTCTTTTGCCCATCTTAATCTTTTATTTTTATTGGCCAGTCTGAGATATGGCTTTTTCTTTACAACTCTGCCTAGAAGGCCACATCCCGGAGTTGCCTCTTCACTGTTGAGACTTGTGTTTTGCGGGTACTATTTAATGAAGCTGCCAGTTGAGGACTTGTGAGGTGTCTTTCTCAAACTAGACACTCTAATGTACTTGTCCTCTTGCTCAGTTGTGCACCGGGTCCTCCCACTCCTCTTTCTACTCTGGTTAGTGCCAGTTTGCACTGTTCTGTGAGGGGAGTAGTACACAGCATTGTACGAGATCTTCAGTTTCTTGGCAATTTCTCGCATGGAATAGCCTTCATTTCTCAGAACCAGAATAGACTGACGAGTTTCAGAAGAAAGTTCTTTGTTTCTGGCCATTTTGAGCCTGCAAACGAACCCACAAATGCTGATGCCCCAGATACTCAACTAGTCTAAAGAAGGACAGTTTTATTGCTTCTTTAATCATAACAACAGTTTTCAGCTGTGCTAACGTAATTGCAAAATGGTTTTTCTAATGATCAATTAGCCTTTTAAAATGATAAACTTGGATTAGATAACACAACGTACCATTGGAACACAGGAGTGATGGCTGCTGATAATGCGCCTCTGTACGCCTATGTAGATATTCCATAAAAAATCTGCCGTTTCCAGCTACAATAGTCATTTACAACATTAACCATGCCGACACTGTATTTCGGATCAATTTTATGTTATTTTAATGGACCAAAAAATTAGCTTTTCTTTCAAAAACAGGAACATTTCTAAGTGACCCCAAACTTTTGAACGGTAGTGTGTATCACAATGCCCACTGCCATGTGGGTTAATCCAACAGCACTGCAGTCAGTTCTCCTGTACACGGAGCAAATAGTTTGCAGGTTTGTTTCCAGTCAGATCCAGCGACCAGAACCTTAGACGTAGTTTATATGCTCAGAACCTCTATACTTCATCCAAAAATGGGGTTTATAAGCACACCAAACAATACTTTTTTAGTTTTTACACAGCTCTACAGGACCTCCTTGGTAGATTAGAAGAGAGGAGAGGAGAACAGAGGAGAGAATGAGTAGAGGAGTGTGGCGTCTGAAGTGTACTGTGGATGAGTGAAAGCTGTCAGATGGGTTGGGACTTGATTGATGCCCTTCACCAGATGAATCAGAGATTGTGATGTGTCAACACAGATGAATAATGCACACTGCTTCGATATACCTCTCCTTTACCTCTCTATCCCATTTCTCTCTCTTTTATCTACCTTTCTCTCTCTGTTTTTTTCCTCCTCTCCTCTCCTCTCCACCCTGTCCTTTCATGTTCTTTCATTCATGTTTTTCTCCTGTCTTCTCTCCTCTCCTGTTATTTCTCTCTCCCCTCTCTCCTCTTTCTATCACTTCCACCTCCCCTCTCCTTTTTTCTCCTCCCTCTCATTTTCCTCTCTCCCCTTTCTCCCTCTCCTCTCCGTTCTACCATCTCTCCTCTTTCCCTATCTACTGTTACATTAGGATTTTTCATTTTGCAATATTCTTCCTATCAGATCTTTATTCTAGCTCTGTTGAAGAAGCAATGTATATGTTAATGTGTTGATTTGCAAGCCACTGTGAAACGCTCTAAAGTGGAAGTGGCGAAGTGGTTGCACTGAGGTGCTGTTGCTGCTGTGTCACCGAGTGGCAGAAGTTATAAAGGGCAGGGAGATTGAGTGACAAGATGGCTGACATGATAGAAACTTGCAGACTGTCTCATCAGACGTGGAATGAAGGCTGTGGTTGGCAAGAATATTCTAGAACGTTCTAAAGAATGCTGATGAATTTGCCTGTTGTTTTGGGCAAGGGCAGTTTTGGGAAAGAGAATAAGCTTCTTTGGTTTTGGGCTGTAGAACAAGGCTATTTCCGTTGTACAAAGAAAAGAAAATCCTCTTTCTGATTGAGAATCCCTTTTTGGCTCAAGAGTAAGGCTAGTAAACTCATTAATGTCTCCTGGATGGCTGCCGAGACCTAGAAGAAAAGAGAAAATTAATCAGTATCCAGACAGTAATGACTTGTTTTGATGAAATCTGTCCATGTTAATGCTTTGACCTCAACTGTGTCACTATCAGCTATGGATTATGGCTACTGCTGTCTACTATGGTCTGTCTGTACATGATTATTTCATATCCCTATCTGTGTGGGCTGGGCAGATTTCAAAGGTTATGACTCTATTTGCATAACATCACCTCTCACGACTACAGGTCAGAAGGATGGAGACGATTTGGGTCCTGCAAGAGTGGTGGGGGCCAGATATTGCGATTATGAATTGATATTTTCAAACACGGGTGAAAACGTGGTAATTCCATCCGGCATGGTTTAAACAAGTGTCAGGGTAGAGAACATCACTTCTAAAATGAGATCTTAAGAATGAATAAGAACTGTGCTAACTGAATACAAAACCAAATGAAACAAATCTGTTCCAACATTGTTATAGGCTACAATGATAGTATATAGGCTTATTACAACTACATATTAATACACATACATGTTTTACATAATCATCAAAATATAGTATGCTATAAGCACTTATTAATTAGTAAACGAATAACATTGAGTTCCTAATTCCTATTTTACCATTATGAGTTCTTAAATAACCTAAGTTAATTATTTATTCAGGCAGCCATAAGCTACAGATGGAATAGGAAGCTTATAACTGTGTAATTATGTATACACTCACCAACAAGTTTATTAGGTACACCCATCTACTACTGGGTTGGAACCCCCCTTTACCTCCAGAACAGCCTGAATTCTTTGGGGCAAGGATTCTACAAGTCGGAAAAGTTCCACGGGGATGTTGGACCATGCTGACGGGATGGCATCACGCAGTTGCTGCAGATTCGATGGCGGTACACCACCGCCAACAGCCTGTACCGTTGACACCAGGCAGGATGGGTCCATGGACTCATGCTGCTTACGCCAAATCCTGACTCTGCCATCAGTATGATGCAACAGGAACCGGGATTCGTTGGACGAGGCGATGCTTTTCCACTCCTTAATTGTCCAGTGTTGGTGATGGCGTGCCCACTGGAGCCCCTTCTTCTTGATTTTAGCTGTTAGGAGTGGAACCCATTGTGCTTGTCTGCAGCAATAGCCCATCCGTGACAAGGACCAACGATGTTTGAGTTCCCGAGATGCTGTTCTGCACAACACTGTTGTACTGCGCCATTATCTTTCTGTTTGTCGCCCCCCCATGTTAGCTCGCACGATTCTTGCCATTCTCCTTCGACCTCTCTCATCAACAAACTGTTTTCGCCCACGGGACTGAGACTGGATTGGATTTTTGTTTGTCGCACCACTCTTGAGAAACCCTAGACACTGTCGTGCCCAGGAGGGCGGACGTTTCTGAGATACTGGATCCGGCGTGCCTGGCACCGGCGATCGTACCACGCTCAAAGTCGCTTAGGTCACTCGAACAGTACTTGAATACCTCGATGTCTGCCTGCCTGCTTTATGTATGTGATTCACTGTATGTCGGAGCGTTCCATTTTTGTGAACCATTTTAGTGTGTCATAAAAAGACAGTATGATAACCATTATTCAGTCTGATGGTAGTTGGTATGCACCAGGCTGGCTGAGATGTCTGGCCGTTGTGAGGACGGGGGCGATTTGTCAGTCTGTTATCTTTGGCAGCTCTTTAATTTGTCACAGACACACACACACTTGCCCACAAGTGCGCACGGACACGCACACACTGCACACGCACAGCGGCAAGGACACACACACACTAACAACAGAGAGCACGGACATGCACGCAACCCACACTTGCGCGGCTGCAAAAACACACTCATGCACACACGCACACACACACACACACACACAAACACTCTCTCAGTCTCCCTCTCACTGACAGACAGGACAGAACCATCGAGCACAATGTCTGTTTTTCTACGTCATTACTTTGGCTTTCAATTCGATTCACATCTTTTCTGTCCCTCAAGGCAAAACTCATTTTGGCGTCACAAATCTCTCATCTCTATCAGGAACCAATGCAATGAAGGGCTCGTTACTAGTAGAATTGCTCAAGATGGGTGCATGACACAGGAAGTTGGTGGCACCTTAATTGGGGAGAACGGGCTCGTGGGAATGGCTGGAGCGAAATGACTGGAATGGTGTCAAATACATCAAACACATGGTATCTAAATATAATCATACACTTTAGTGCACCTCTAATGAGTATCTATGTATTATTATAATTTTTTCCTGCGGTTACAATGATGTTAGCCTGGGTGCCAGTCTGCTCCTGCTCTCATGTTTGCCTTGACAATGACAGCAATGGAGTTGGCAAGTGCACAAACAGATCTGGGACCAGGCGACAATGACATCAGTGTGGTTGTTAATTTATGCGAGACCATGTAGCCAGCAGCGCCAGGGATAATTAGATCTCAGAGGAGAGGACAGGGATCATGTGACCAGGCCTAGCCAGGTGTCGCCATGACAGTGTATGTCACCATGACAGTGTGTGTACTCAGGAGGGACGGAGCTGGGGAAACATACACATGTTATACCAAGGAATTAATACACAGAATATCGATGACAGAGGTTTTACAATTAGAATAATCTAAATCTAGCCTGCATGATCTGGACAGCAGGGGCCAAAAGCACTAATGAATGAAGTAGGCTCTGCCTACACATTGCAAATAAAGGAAAGGGGGATACCTAGTCAGTTGCACAGCTGAATGCATTCAACCGAAATGTGTCTTCCTCATTTAACCCAGTGACTTTTCGGTTATTGCAGTGCCTATCTGATAAATAGTCCTCATCTTCCTGAAAAGCTTG
The DNA here is from genome assembly GCF_029448725.1 of Salvelinus fontinalis. Taxonomy (NCBI): domain Eukaryota; kingdom Metazoa; phylum Chordata; class Actinopteri; order Salmoniformes; family Salmonidae; genus Salvelinus; species Salvelinus fontinalis. The sequence goes on from NC_074690.1 coordinate 39,654,766, forward strand.
AGATGTGTCTCTAATAATGACATGAAAGTGAGTGAAGATGATCAAGGCTGTCTCTGTCGTCAGGGAGCTTCTATTGTTCTTTCTTCCATCTCTTCTCCCCTCCTCCATTGGCTGCTGTTGCTCCCGTCAGAAGCATCTCAGGTTTCACTGCGTGGCTCGCTTGATGGGTTTTTAATCGTTCATTTGCTCAGGAATGAGGGGAGGCCTGCTTCACAAATGGCACCCTATTCCCTATATAATGCACTACTTTTGACATTTTGACAAGGGCCCATAGAGCTTTGGTCAACGGTAGTGCACTACATAGGCAATAGAGTGCCATTTGGGATGTAGACGAGAGCTCTGAGGAGTATGGCGGCCGCTCAGCTCAGCCTGGACATCTTATTAACTCCCCTGAGAGACACGACAGACAGGCAGAACAGAACAGAACTGACTGAGCCTCTACTGTAAAACTAAAATGGAGGGCGCGGGTGGGAGGGAGGCAATGATAGAGAGAGGGACAGAGACAGAGAGAGACAGGGCCCGGTGCCATCTTGGTTATTAAAAACATGGAGGGAGAGAGAGAGGGTTCGTCACTAGTTACCACAGCCACAAAGTCATAAACCCTGCCTATTTCAACCATTTATCTTCTTAAAATGTGATTTTAAACCTAACCTTAACCCTAACCTTGACCACACTGCTAACCTTGTGCCTAACCCTAACCTTAAATTACATTTCTACGACATAGCCATTTTGACTTTGTGGCTGTGGTAACTGGTGGAAACCAGAGAGAGTGAGTGATGTGTGGGGGGTGGATTGATAGATGGATACATCTATTATCACAAACATACCAGAATATTGCATAAACATGTTATTAAAATACACTATTTTTCACTAGTCTATCTGACTACTCTTACTCATTGAGTCAGTAGGAGTACTGCCAAACAGATCACCATCCTCATGAACTGCATGTAGCCAGTCGTATCTAGAATCCAGTATGTACTACATACTGTATTCTATTTAATTGTGCTCTGTGTACTCTGCTGCCTCCAGCATGGATCCAGGTTTCTGGCAGTACGAATACTGCATAATAAATGATCACCTGCATGAGTTGCATGTAGCTAGATATGCAGAACATACAGTAGGTACTGTACCTACTGCACCCAGCTTGTATGGAGGTATCTGGCAGGCTCAGATATGGTAATTGACCCACGAGCTGACAAGGTCTCAGCCATCAGGCTGCTTAATGAGCCAATGAACAGACAGACAGAGTTAGACAGACCAAGGGCCTGTTTTAGTGATAGAGATAGCAGGGATGTGGAGGTTGACAGGACTGCAGTGTGTCTCTGGTTGTCGGTGGGGGAGATTTGCCTGTTTCTCTCTGTTAAAGCTGTTTATCCCCCAAGAAAGTTATGTTTAGTCATAGGAATTAGCATAATCTCTCTCTGTCGGCGAGAGTGTGTTTTAGTGTGGGTGTGTGTGTATGGATACGCCTATGTGTGAATGTGAATGTTGTGGTAATGATTATTGTTCATGCACAGCTGTATGTGATTAGAAACTTCTCTTTACAATTGTGAGAACATTTCAGGTCCATTTCCGTTAAGCATGTTGAAAACAGCAATGGTTCCCGAACGATTTTCAGGTGTGGCCCACCTAAAGCTAATGGCAGTTTTTGGCCACCCACCAGCAGTGTGTACATACTGTATTTATATATATATATACAGTGGCTTGTGAAAGTTTTCACCCCCTTCAATTTTTTCATATTTTGTTCGCCTTACAACCTGGAATCAAAATAGATTTTGGGGGGATTTGTGTAATTTGATTTACACAACGTGCCTACCACTTTGAAGATGCAAAATATTTTTTTGTGTGAAACAAACAAGAAATAAGAACAAAAAAATGAAAAATTGAGCGTGCACAACTATTGACCCCCCAAAGTCAATACTTTGTAGAGCACCTTTTGCAGCAATTACAGCTGCAAATCTCTTGGGGTATGTCTATATAAGCTTGGCACATCTAGCCACTGGGGTTTTTGCCCATTCTTCAAGGCAAAACTGCTCCAGCTCCCTCAAGTTGGAGAGGTTCCGCTGGTGTACAGCAAGCTTTAAGTCATACCACAGATTCTCAATTGGATTGAGGTCTGGGCTTTGACTAGGCCATTCTAAGACATAAAAACGTTTCCCCTTAAACCACTCAAGTGTTGCTTTAGCAGTATGCTTAGGGCCATTGTCCTGCTGGAAGGTGAACCTCATCTCAGTATCAAATCTCTGGAAGACTGAAACAGGGTTCCCTCAAGAATTTCCCTGTATTTAGCACAATCCATCATTCCTTCAATTCTGACCAGTTTCCCAGGCCCCGTCTATGAAAAACATCCCCACAGCATGATGCTGCCACCACCATGCTTCACTGTGGGGATGATGAGTGGTGTTGGGTTTGCACCAGACATAGCGTCTTCCTTGATGGCTAAAGAGCTACATTTCTGTCTCATCTGACCAGAGTACCTTCTTCCATATGTTTGGGGAGTCTTCCATATCCATTCCACATGCATTTTGGCAAACACCAAACGTGTATGCTTATTTTTTTCTTTAAGCAATGGCTTTTTTCTGGCCACTCTTCCATAAAGCCCAGCTCTATGGAGTGTACGGCTTAAAGTGGTCCTATGGACAGATACTCCAATCTCCGCTGTGGAGCTTTGCAGCTCCTTCAGGGTTATCTTTGGTCTCTTTGTTGCCTCTCTGATTAATGCCCTCTTTGCCTGGTCTGTGAGTTTTGGTGTGCGCCCCTCTCTTGGCAGGTTTGTTGTGAGGCCATATTTTTTCTATTTTTTAATAATGGATTTAATGGTGCTCCGTGGGATGTTCAAAGTTTTGGTCTTTTTTTATAACCCAACCCTGATCTGTACTTCTCCACAACTTATTCCCTGACCTGTTTGGAGAGCTCCTTGGTCTTCATAGTGCCACTTGCTTGATGGTGCCCCTTGCTTAGTGGTGTTGCAGACTCTGAGGCCTTTCAGAACAGGTGTATATATACTGAGATCATGTGACAGATCATGTGACACTTAGATTGCACACAGGTGGACTTTATTTAACAAATGATGTGACTTCTGTAGGTCATTTGGTTGCACCAGATCTTATTTAGGGGCTTCGTAGCAAAGGGAATACATATGCACGCACCACTTTTCCGTTTTTTATTTATTTGTACGAATTTTGTCATTTCACTTCACCAATTTGGACTATTTTGTGTAAGTCCATTACATGAAATCCAAATAAAAATACTTTTAAATGACAGGTTGTAATGCAACAAAATAGGAAAAACGCCAAGTGGGATGAATACTTTTGCAAGGCACTGTATATATATTTTTTTTTTGTTTTACCAAGGACCGACTAACCCTGTTGGGAGCCTTGACCTAAAAGGCACCAGCAGCTAACCTCTATCTGGGATCACTTTGAGTACAATAACTCATCTCATTCATCCTAAAATCTGTCCTCCTAACAGCATATCATCTTCCCTCTTCACTGTGATGTTAAAAGGTTAAAAAGGGATCATCCGGGAATGACCAAACCTAGGTTACCACGGCAACAGACGCCACAAGGTCACCATCATATTCTGGACCAATCCGTTTGATTGGAAAGTCATATTTATCCAATCTGCATTATATGCTACAGTCTGCCATAAGGCCACCACTTCAATTGAACAGCCATATTGCGGTTTTTGCCTATTCTGCATATAAGGCCTGGTTGCGTGTGAATAAATTGTTTCCCTTCCGCTCTTGTAATCCGGCCTATATGTACTTTAATACCATTTGGTGATAAGTTTTCCTGCCAGTCCATCTGTTAGCTTCATTCTGAGGGCACACACTGTCAATGAGCACATGTCACTCGTTCTTCTGTGTCCCCTTTTAGCTGAGTAGGCTTACAGTACAGTACAGTACAGTGCACCACTCCTTTGGAGGTATTGTGACCAGTGACCACATCGCTGCACTAAGCACTTGACTACACCACCTATGCAAATCAGGTTAAACCCTTTGGTGGGTTTGTGTGGGATGTTTGGGTCTGATATGGATAAGGTCCCTGGTTCGAGTCCCTCTTTCACTGGGCAATAAGAGGAGGCATGTACAGGTACTATGAGTATACCTTGAGAATGCAGCCAAGAGAGTACAGTTTGTACAGTTTTTGACAACACAGCTACAGCCACTGCTGAGCTCAGCCTCAGGCAAGGAGGTCTAAAGGCTCCTGTTATGGTGACTTAAGTGGTTGACAGGAAATCGAATTCTGAAATTGGTTGAAGAAAAACGAGGCGTATAGCATACACGCGTGCACGCACACACTTGCACGCACACAAAGTCACTCAGGAAGTATAACACACAGTCGTTCTAAGCCCTACAATGCCCATTCCGCCTCATCAAACCCCAGGGAGGGACGATCACTAAATGCAGCATCCACCACAAGCCAAGCTTAAGTTCCCTACGGTTGTGAGGGAACTTGTTTTTTTTCTCCCCATATTCATTCTCGGAAGTATGATTTGAGGATCACTCATCCTGGCTCGTAGCTTAACATGAGTAAATGGGGTAATCTCTTGACGGCTTCTGGTTCCGAATGTTTGAGGTTGATAACGTTCCTCATTCCCAAAACATTCCTTCCTGTAAGAACTGGTATTAGTACGTCGAACTAATATGTTATTGCCAGTGGGAATAGCTAATACTTCGGATTTCTAAATACTGCTATATAACTCAGTGGGAAGGAACGTTAATATCGACGGTTTGTTCAGGCACCCTGGTCTGTAGCTTCATTGGTATGCAGCAAAGTGAACAGTGCTTGTACTAGGAGACTGACGGTTATGTCGTTTTGTCAGAAAGGGCTTGGATGACTTGTCAAGTGGGGATCACAGGAACATAAAGACAGCAGCTCTCCTGCTAAAAACGTAACCGAGGCTGATGCAGCAGCACCCGCCTGCCGTAAGCCGTGCCTCATCCTGCGCCACTCTCATCCCTGGCTCCTCCTCTCTCTGTGTGTGTGTGTGTGTGTGTGTGTGTGTGTGTGTGTGTGTGTGTGTGTGTGTGTGTGTGTGTGTGTGTGTGTGTGTGTGTGTGTGTGTGTGTGTGTGTGTGTGTGTGTGTGTGTGTGTGTGTGTGTGTGTGTGTGTGTGTGTGTGTGTGTGTGTGTGTGTGTGTGTGTGTGTTAGGGAGAGAGAAAGTGAATGTTGTGCTTTGCTTTGCTTTCCCTGAGTGTGTCAGGGAGTGTGTGTGTGTGGTGTGGGTGTGTGTGCGTGCGTGCGTGCGTGCCTGCCTGCCTACGTGTGTGTGTGTGTGTGTGTGTGTGTGTGTGTGTGTGTGTGTGTGTGTGTGTGTGTGTGTGTGTGTGTGTGTGTGTGTGTGTGTGTGTGTGTGTGTGTGTGTGTGTGTGTGTGTGTGTGTGTGTGCGTGTGCATGAATGACTGTCTCTTTGCCAACAGGGTCTTGGGTCATGTAGATCGTGCTGCTCCAACAGCCTGCTCCACCACCAAAGGAGCTTCTATAGCCAACAAATACACATTTCCTGTGATAAAAATGATTTGTATTGTATGGAACTATACATGTGTGTATATGAATGAATAGTTTCACAATATGTGTACTGTATACATACTACAATATGAAATCTCTAATGAAAGAGAAGCACCCTCCAACATTGTGTGTGTGCATGCGTACTACTGTATATGTGTGGTTTTGTGTATCCTTATATTCTGTCACTAAACTCAGCAATCTGTTCAACTGTATTGGTCTAAAGAGACTATCCTGTAGCTATTAACTGCTGTAGCTAACTATCTCCCAGCTACTGATGGGCTGTAAACCTACCCAAGGAAACCGATCCTGCCTGTGATCTCAGATCTCACTGGCTGCTTTGTTGTCATGGAGACAGGGCCCGTAGAGGCTGCCTCAGCCCGACTGTGGTGAAAAGCATGCTGGGTAAGAGGGAGGGGGAGGTGATACAAACAAAACATGTTATCTCACCCACAGTGGAACGGGAAAGGGTTGTTTTCCTCAGTTCAATGTGTTGATGCTTAGAATCATAATAGAGTAATTTCCCTTGATTTGGTCTTTAGATTCCCCACGAGGTATACTCCATGTCTGGCAAACTGAAGATAACTTAACACTAACCGGGGTGGGGCTCACACAAAGGCTGTGTGTGTGTGTGTGTGTGTGTGTGTGTGTGTGTGTGTGTGTGTGTGTGTGTGTGTGTGTGTGTGTGTGTGTGTGTGTGTGTGTGTGTGTGTGTGTGTGTGTGTGTGTGTGTGTGTGTGTGGGGGTGTGTGTGTGGGGGTGTGTGTGGGGGTGTCTCTGTGTGTGTGTGTGTGGGTGTCTCTGTGTGCGCATGTGTTCGTGTGTGCGTGCGTGCGTGAATGTGTCTGTGTGTCTGTCTGACTGTCTGTGTGTGTGTCGTTGTGAAGTCACACATACCCGCAGGTCATGTTGACTCATTCCCTCCTTCCTGTGTTGTTGCAGGTCCGCTGGATGGTCACACTGAGGATTCCACAGAGCAGGCCATGATGCCTCAGCCTCAGTCAGGGCTGTAGAAAACACACAGAGGTAAGGACACACACACATACAGTCGTGGCCAAAAGTTTTGAGAATGACACAAATATTAATTTTCACAAAGTCTGCTCCCTCAGTTTGTATGATGGAAATTTGCATATACTCCAGAATGTTATGAAGAGTGATCAGATGAATTGCAATTAATTGCAAAGTCCCTCTTTGCCATGCAAATGAACTGAATCCCCCAAAAAACATTTCCACTGCATTTCAGCCCTGCCACAAAAGGACCAGCTGACATCATGTCAGTGACTCTCTCGTTAACATAGGTGTGAGTGTTGATGAGGACAAGGCTGGGGATCACTCTGTCATGCTGATTGAGTTCAAATAACAGACTGGAAGCTTCAAAAGGAGGGTGGTGCTTGGAATCATCTTCCTCTGTCAATCATGGTTACCTGCAAGGAAACACATGCCGTCATCATTGCTTTGCACAAAAAGGGCTTCACAGGCAAGGATATTGCTGCCAGAAAGATTGCACCTAAATCAACCATTTATCGGATCATCAAGAACTTCAAGAAGAGCGGTTCAATTGTTGTGAAGGACGCTTCAGGGCGCCCAAAAAAGTCCAGCAAGCGCCAGGACCGTCTCCTAAGTTGTTTCAGCTGCGGGATCGGGGCACCACCAGTACAGAGCTTGCTCAGGAATGGCAGCAGGCAGGTGTGAGTGCATCTGCACGCACAGTGAGGCGAAGACTTTTGGAGGATGGCCTGGTGTCAAGAAGGGCAGCAAAGAAGCCACTTCTCTCCAGGAAAAACATCAGGGACACCCTGAAACCATTCATGTGTGGGGTTGATTCTCAGCCAAGGGAGTGGGCTCACTCACAATTTTGCCTTAGAACACACCCAAGAATAAAGAATGGTACCAACACATCCTCCGAGACCAACCATCCAGGAACAGTTTGGTGACAAACAATGCCTTTCGAGCATGATGGAGCACCTTGCCATAAGGCAAAAGTGATAACTAAGTGGCTCGGGGAACAAAACATCGATATTTTGGGTCCATGGTCAGGAAAATCCCCAGACCTTAATCCCATTGAGAACTTTTTTATGTATTTATTTCATCTTTATTTAACCAGGTAGGCTAGTTGAGAACAAGTTCTCATTTACAACTGCGACCTGGCCAAGATAAAGCAAAGCAGTTCGACACATACAACAACACAGACATACAGTCAATAATACAGTAGAAAAAAGTTAAACAAAAAGTCTATATAGAGTGAGTGCAAATGAGGTAAGACAAGGGAGTAAAGGCAATAAATAGGCCATGGTGGCGAAGTAATTGCAATATGGCAATTAAACACTGGAATGGTAGATGTGCAGAAGATTAATGTGCAAGTAGAGATACTGGGGTGCAAAGGAGCAAGATAAATAAATACAGTATGGGGATGAGGTAGATAGATGGACTGTTTACAGATGGGCTATGTACAGGTGCAGTGATCTGTGAGCTGCTCTGACAGCTGGTGCTTAAAGCTAGTGAGGGAGATATGAGTCTCCAGCTTCAGTGATTTTTGCAGTTCGTTCCAGTCATTGGCAGCAGAGAACTGGAAGGAGAGGCGACCAAGGAGGAGTTTGAATTGGGGGTGACCAGTGAGATATCCCTGCTGGAGCGCGTGCTACGGGTGGGTGTTGTTATGGTGACCAATGAGCTGAGATAAGGCGGAGCTTTACCTAGCAAAGACTTATAGATGACCTCGAGCCAGTGGGTTTGGCGACGACTATGAAGCGAGGGCCAACCAACGAGAGCGTACAGATCGCAGTGGTGGGTAGTATATGGGGCTTTGGTGACAAAGCGGATGGCACTGTGATAGACTGCATCCAATTTGTTGAGTAGAGTGATGGAGGCCATTTTATAGATGACATCGTCAAAGTTGAGGATTGGTAGGATGGTCAGTTTTACGAGGGTATGTTTGGCAGCATGAGTGAAGGATGCTTTGTTGCGATATAGGAAGCCGATTCTAGATTTAATTTTGGATTGGAGATGCTTAATGTGAGTCTGGAAGGAGAGTTTACAGTCTAACCAGACACCTAGGTATTTGTAGTTGTCCACGTATTCTAAGTCAGAGCCGTCCAGAGTAGTGATGCTGGACGGGCATGCAGGTGCAGACAGTGATCGATTGAATAGCATGCGCACACGCATGTGCACAGTTTTACTTGCATTTAAGAGCAGTTGGAGTCCACGGAAGGAGAGTTGTATGGCATTGAAGCTTGTCTGGAGGTTAGTTAAAATTAACACTTGTGGTCAATCCTCAAGAGGCAGGTGGTCAAACAAAAACCCACAAATTCTGACAAACTCCAAGCATTGATTATGCAAGAATGGGCTACCATCAGTCAGGATGTGGCCCAGAAGTTAATTGACAGCATGCCAGGGCAGATTGCAGAGGTCTTGAAAAAGAAGGGTCAACACTGCAAATATTGACTCTTTGCATCAACTTCATGTAATTGTCAATAAAAGCCTTTGACACTTATGAAATGCTTGTAATTATACTTCAGTATTCCATAGTAACATCTGACAAAAATATCTAAAGACACTGAAGCAGCAAACTTTGTGAAAATTAATATTTGTGTCATTCTCAAAAATTTTGGCCATGACTGTACTCATGCAGATACGCATGTGCACAAACACTAATGATGGGGGGGGGAAATCAATACAATTACATATCGGGATATTATTTTTGACGTTATATCATATCGTATTGACAATTCCGCAATATAATTCATGCAATAATTAATGCAATATAACTCTTTCATAGCTTGTTCTCCTGTTTATTTTTAAATTGGGAGCCCTTTTCTTTTCAGAAGTTTTATTTCCGTGACTGATCAAAACTTGTTTTCTCATGGCTTTGTCTTGTCCCTCTGCAGTAGACAGACTGTATATACTGAACAAAAATATGAACACAGCGTGCAATAATTTAATCGGTTTTACTGAGTTACAGTTCATATAAGGAAATAAGTCAATTGAAATAAATAAATTAGGCCCTAATCTATGGATTTCACATGACTGGGCAGGGGCCCACCCACTGTCCAGGCCCAGCCAATCAAAATTTGTTTTCCCTCACAAAACGGCTTTATTACAGCCAGAAATACTCCTCAGTTTCTGGGTGACTGGTGACTGGTCTCAGACGATCCTGCAGGTGAAGAAGCCGGATGTGGAGGTGCTGCGGTTGTGAGGCCGGTTGGACATACTGCCAAAAACGACGTTGAAGGTGGCTTATGGTAGTGAAATGAACATTAATTCTCTGGCTCTTGTGGACATGCCAATTTCTCTTGTGGGGATGCCAATTGCACGCTCCCTCAAAACTTGAGACATCTGTGGCATTGTGTTGTGTGACAAAACTGCACATTTTAGAGTGGCCGTTTATTGTCCTCAGCACAAGGTGCACCTGTGTAATGATCATGCTGTTTAATCAGCTTCTTGATACGCCACATCTGTCAGGTGGATGGATTATCTTAGCAACGGACAAAGGCTCACTAACAGGGATGTAAACAAATTTCTGCAAAAGATTTGAGAGAAATACGCTTTTTGTGCTTATGGAACATTTCTGGGATATTTGATTTCAGCTCATGAAACATGGGACACTTTACATGTTGCATTTATATTTTTGCTCAGTATAAAATCGTGAGAATCATGAGAATCGCAATACATATCGTATAGGCACATAAGTATTGTGATAAAATTGTATCTTGAGGTTCCTGGCAATTCCCAACCAAAACACACACGGGCACACACACACACACACACACAAACACACACACACACACACACACGGTTGTTGTGATATAGTGCATTCAGAAAGTATTCAGATCCAGAGGCTTTTTTCTCATTTTGTAACATTACAGGCTTATTCTAAAATTGATTACATAGTTTTTCCCTCATCAATCTACACACAATACCCCTTAATGACAAAGCAAAAACAGGTTTTTAGAATTTTTGGCTAATTTATTTAAAAAAAAACTGAAATATTACATTTACATAAGTATTCAGACCCTTTACTCAGTACTTTGTTAAAACATCTTTGGTAGCCTCAAGTCCTCTTGGGTATGACGCTACAAGCTTGGCACACCTGTATTTGGGGTGTTTCTCCCATTCTTCTCTGCAGATCCTCCCAAACTCTGTCAGGTTGAATGGGGAGCATTGCTGCACAGCTATTTTCATGTGTCTCCAGATATGTTCGATCAGATTTAATTCCGGGCTCTGGCTGGGCCACTCAAGGACATTCAGAGACTTGTCCCGAAGCCACTCCTGCGTTGTCTTGGCTGTGTGCTTAGGGTCATTGTCCTGTTGGAAGGTGAGCGCTCTGGAGCAGGTATTCCTCAAGGATCTGTCTGTACTTTGCTCCGTTTATCTTTGCCTTGATCCTGACTAGTCTCCCAGTCCCTAACGCTGAAAACCATCCCCACAGCATGATTCTGCCATCCACTATGCTTCACTGTAGGGATGGTGCCAGGTTTCTTCCAGGCGTGACTTTTGGCATTCACGCTAAAGAGTTCAATCTTGGTTTCATCAGACCAGAGAATCTTGTTTCTCATGGTCTGAGAGTCTTTAGGTGCCTTTTGGCAAACTCTAAGCGGGCTGTCATGTGCCTTTTACTCAGGAGTGGCTTCCATCTGGCCACTCTACCATAAACACCTGATTGGTGGAGTGCTGCAGTGATGGTTGTCCTTCTGGGAGGTTCTCCCATCTCCACAGAGGAACTCTAGAGCTCTGTCACAGTGACCATCTGGTGCTTGGTCACCTCCCTGACCAAGACCGTTCTCTCCCGATTGCTCAGTTTGGCCTGGCTGCAAGCTCTAGGAAGAGTATTGGGGGTTCCAAGCTTCTTCCATTTAAGAATTATAGAAGCCACTGTGTTCTTGGGGATCTTCATAGCGGCATAAATTATTTGGTACCTTTCCCCAGAGCTACGGACATTTCGTTCAACCTCATGGCTTGGTTTTTGACATGCTCTTTCAACTGTGGGACCTTATATAGACAGGTGTGTGCCTTTCCAAATAATGTCCAATCAATTGAATTTACCACAGGTGGACTCCAATCAAGGTATAGATACATCTCAAGGATGATCAATGGAAACAGGATGCACTTGAGCTGAATTTCGAGTCTCATAGCAAAGGGTCTGAATACTTATGTAAAGTAGGTATTTATTTATTTTTATTTTGAATACATTTGTAAATGTTCTAAAAACCTGTTTTCGCTTTGTCATTATGGAGTATTGTGTGTAAATTGCTGAGTTTTTGAAATGTATTTAATCCATTTTAGAATAAGACTGTAATGTTACAAAATGCGGAGAAAGGCAAGGGGTCTGAATACTTTCCGAAGGCACTGTATATGGCCCTGCTCCAAACACCCTCTAGATGTGATGTATGCTATAGTATATGCTCTCTGTAGGTACAGTACAGTAAGGGACATGTGTGAAGGGTGAACATAAGAACCCAGAGGAAAATCTGACATGGCTTCCCAGCCAACAGGGTCAATGCAGGGGTAGTAGAGATGAGATTAGTTTTACGGCTTTAACAACTGTTACGACCGCTCCTGGCAAGGCCTGCAGTACAGTATGTAGATGGGACTGTTTTCTCCATTCCCAGACTCACAGTAAACCCGTTTGTTTCACTGTGTTAATGGACCACAGCCCGGGCAGCTGGTGCAGCTGGGGAACAGGTAATGTGGGGAAAGAGAAGGATCAAAGGTTTTGATAGCAGGTTAAATACAAGAGGGAGGGCGAGGCAGGGGAGGGGGAGACAGGGAGTTGGAGGGGGGTGAGACAGGGTGGGAGGGGTGAGACAGGGGAGCCTTGTGGGGAAATGAGGGATTAAAGGTTGACATAGATATCCAGTTAAATACAATAGAAGGAGATGGGGAGGAAGAGACAGGGGACAGGGAAGGTGAAGCCGGGGAGAACAAGATGGGGAGACGGGGATGAGACAGGTGATGGGTTGGACGGGTAAGGGGGATATAGAAGTAGACAGGTGTGAGATGAGAAATTGAGATGAGAGAAGGGTAGACCAGAACAGGGGCTTGATTAGAGTGACAGACCACTCAAGATTGAATCAGATCAGTATCAAGTCACCATAGTGGGAAAGAGAGATTTCCAAGAAGGAATTTATTCCATTGACTTTCTACAACCCTTTTACAATGTTACCCTACTGAGTCAGCCCAGTTCAACAGGACCCACATGCTTCTTATCATCCATTGCATCATGCTGATGATGCTAGCCAATAAATTCAGTTTCTTTAAGAGGAGACTTGATCGTGGTGGATGGAATGGCACTTGGACGATCTCTAATTAGGTTGTAGCTATTAGGTTATTGAATTGAAAAATAGATCCTGAAAGCTCTTCGATTCCCTATCTATTAGGAACTTCTCTCCAAGCCTAGATAAGAGAGAGGGGGAAGCAGGGAAGTAGCGCTCCATGAATAATATGTCAGATGGACAGATACGTTTATAGACCGGTTATATTTAGAGCCCAGACGGGTTAAAGAGCCAGGCTCCAATGCCTTTAAGCGTGTCAGATAAGAGCTAGAGAATTCCATATACGTTTTAATATGGAACTCTCGACCGGAAATGGTAGAAAATCCCTGTATTAGGGAACCACGTTCAACACTTTCACTGGACGTGGGAAACTGTAGATAACTGTGGGAAGTGTAGGATGTGTGCGCACGTGCTTGTCTGCACACTCGTAAGCGTGTGTGTTCCTCTAATCCGTATGTATCTATATAAGTCTGTGCGCACTTGTGTCTGTGTCTCTCTGTGTGTCTTCCATCCGTTCTGAACAGGATGAAACAAAGAAGCCTGTCTCATTTGGTTTCACACCTGTGTTCCCACACTGGGGGGGGGGGGGGGGTGAGGTAGGAATAGAGGTAGAGAAGGAAAGAGGGAGGGATCGATGCGACTGGAGGAGTTATTGACTCCTGGATGGGGAGCTTCTGCAGAGCTCGGCTGAATGTCTCCTCTCCTGTCAGGGATACAAAATCCTCCCCAGGCAAAGAAGAGCCAGGCCTGATCCCCCTGGTTGGACTAGGATTACCCACAGGACGTCTATTATAGGGGGCCTTTGCCATCTAACATTATAGATATTACGCTCTTATTGAATATTGCACGGTGCCGGGATGGCATAAACACCCCTTCTGCTTCAATATCGTCTTTGCTGGAGTGTTTCCATATTAGGGTTTTATGTGTGGTTTATATGTTTATTTGTGGCCAGTGGGGAAAGACTGTGCCAGTAGAAAGGCTAGAAGAACAGTGGGTGGAGAGACTGAATACAATGTCTGTACCGGGCTCAACACCTTCCTTTTATTCATGGGTATTTACTGTATACACATGCGGAGGCTTGCTTGACCTGTCAATCCAAAGTCAAAAGTGATTTTTATTCAACTGAGCAAATCCGGTATGATCATCGACTCTGTTTATTGTTCTTCAAAAGGATATTCTCTCCCTCGTACTTATTTGAACACATTTGTTTGTATTGCTTTGTTTGTTTTTCCACAGAGTGCCAAGCCCTGTTGAGTGAAGTCCCCCCCCAACCCCCACCTCCATCCCCAGTCGCCGGAGTTACCATGGTTCCCCCCAGTCCGGGTGGAACCGTAGCCCAGTCCAGGGTGCCTCGCCCTGGGTACGGCCTCTGCCTCTACCCCCCTTTTTTGCTGCCACTGCTGCTGGTGCTCACTTCCCTGCCTAACCTCTCTGACGCCTTAGGTAAGTAACACGTTACAGATGTATGTTTGTGTGGGTGTGTTAGTTCATGTGTCTGTATAGTATGTCCTCCAATTGGTCGATTTGTTTATGTGTAGGTTTGTCCGTTTTTCTGCATGGCCGTCGGTGCATCCTATCTCTCTATCTCACTCTCTCTCTATCCCTCTCTCTATGCTGACAAGCGTCTGTAACAGTGTGTTGTGTTGGTCAACGCTAGCTGCAGTGAGTGGTGACGTGGTGTTGGGCTGGAGGTGGACCGGTGAAGGTGTGTCTGCCTGTCTGTTTCTGCGGTGATGGGTGTTTAACAAGATCTGTCAGGTGGTTTTGTCACACTAATAAGCAGCACACACACGTCGGCGCTTGTCCGATCGTCGCCTTCATTAAAGCATGTCAACAGATGTCTTGTCTTAAGGATCGACAGCAAGACAGGTGAACAGAGAACACATCTCATTTTAACACTGCAGCACGGAAAACGCTACGGAAGTATGTGGCACTGAAGAGCATGAATGGTTTTTGACACTGATGAGCAGTGAGGGGATGTCAGCCTATAGTTAGTCATCACATTGAGGGTACTGTATGAAAGCATGTCTTGATATGTCTTACAGTTCTAAATTTAAAGGACAGTGTGTTACCTAGAGGTATTATTGCGAAGTGTTGCGCTGTGACTCAAAGAAAATAACATCCCAAAAAGAGCAGTCTGAACCACCATATTTCTTACACTGATGTTAATATTTGTTTTGGTTGGTGGCTAGGACCTTGCGTTTTTCTTGACCATGTAACCTGGCCAGGAAAAACTCTGGACCCTAGTTATAAGCCACTTCTGTAATTGGTATGGATTTACAGTGAACCTGAGTGATCTGGTCAGACTTGTCCAGACGAATGTAATTTCCAGCCTCCAGTCATAGTGGGGGTGATTATAGTATCATGACACCCACTTGCTACCTACTGACGCACATCTGCACATTACACCTTCCCAGCACTGCTATTAGATAATCATAGCCCTGTGGTGTTTCATTATGATAGGCCAGATATATGTAAGTCTTAAGTCTATCATTATATCCCACAGGCAGCCAGGGAGTCAAGGAGTCAAGGCTACTCAGTCTTTAAAGGGACGGACTGCATTCTTGACTATCCTCACCAAATTCGGGGGGATTTTTCATGAAAGGAAAACCAATATGTGTGTCTTGTTTGAATCAGAACCGAAGGCTCTAACCAGAACAGAATGCAGCTGGAGGCCGGTAGTTGTACCCATGTAATTAGAATTGGTTCTAGTGTGCAGTGGGAATAGCACAATAATCTCTTTGAAAGTGACAGTGCAGAAATGTGAACCAATGTTGAATGTGAAATCAACCCTCACAGCTCCCCAAAGTACTGCCTGTTCCCAAGTGCAACACTTCACAACTGACAGAGTGTGTGACGTGTATGGTAAAAAAAAGCTCCAATAATACGCCGTTTCCCCCTCCCCCCCCGAAAAGTATTGTTGAGGTTTCTCTCGGTTTCTGCTCAGGCACTTTACCTCACAGCTCAGAGGTGGGCTGGCTGCTGTGTGACTGTTACTCACTGAAGTGTGAAGTTAGCAGGGGAGGGATAAAAGCCAGAGAGATTTTCTGTCTCTCAGTGATTTTGGGGAGTTATTGCAGTGTGTTTTTTTCCTTCTTCAGCTGCTCTGCCTCTCTATTGTAGAACTGAATCAACACAGACAGAGCTGGACCAGTGATGGAGTGAGTGAGAGACGGAGGTGGGAGAGCGGTAGAGAGGGAGGAAGGGAGGTTGTTATGGTGAGGGTCAGGCCGGCTTTGACCTGGTGGATAGAACTGATTCCTCCACTGAGGAGGAGTTAAGCTGGCTGCCATGGTAACAGACACAGAGGGATAGAACTCTGGGCTTGCCGAAGAAGAGTCTGACATTCTAAGATGGGCAGAGAGACGTAGGGAGGGAGGGACAGTATGAGGCAGTGTGCGAGAGAGAGGAGAGATAAACGTATGAAGTAGCTTGACAAGATTTTAGCACAGTGGAAATGTAATGGAATTTTTGTGCCTGAAATAGATTTTTATTCACTGTTAGTAATAAGCATTACTGCATTCTGGAAACTCTAGCAGCCGACATGACACTTTCTAAAACTAGACCGTTCAGATCAAGCAAACTTTGTTCTAAAACTGCGTAAAACAGTTAGAACTGGGCTTTATAAATATGAAGGGTATAAATGAAAAGCCAAATGTATGTACTAATGCAATCCCTAAATCCTTGTACTCAAAATTGTCTCATTGTTTCATTGTAATTTACTGCAGAGGCTGAAAAGGGTATGTGTGATATTAATACATTAAAGCCAATTATCTGCTGTGAATTTCCACGACACCTTTTCATACACCCGTGTAGCACCCACCCATGTGTTCTCACAATCTGTGCTGCATAGTGGAGTAGCGTGCCCCAGGGTAGTGAAAAAACCTTCTCCTGTGAAGCTGAAGCACATCTTTTATAGATGACACACAGGAAGTCCTTGGTTATGTCCTCTAAATGATAGCCAGGAAGTGGACTGTACTTAGCGGCCAATCACCATGTCCATCACGACTCAGTGATGTCATGTCTCTCTCTTCCTGTCCACGGCTTTTGGCTAGTTGGCATCTCTTGAGTGAGAGCTGTCTATCTTTGGGTAGATCAGTTGGTAGAGCGTTGTGCTTGCAATGCCAGGGTTGTGGGTTCGATTCCCACGGGGGACCGAGTATAAAAATGGATGCACTTACTGTAAGTTGCTCTGGATAAGAGCATCTGCTAAAATGTAAAATAGGTTTAATGTAAATTTACATGGGGAAAATATTAAGCAAAATGATTTAAGTACCATCGTTCTAATAATGTTTAATGATGTGGATGTGTCTGTCTATCTAATGGTTTATGGATCCATTAGTTGTTTGTTTTCTGAGCTGCATTATGTCTTGGACTCCTGGCTACAGAATTTCCCTATGAGGACAATATTTAATTGATTTGAATTGTCTGTCTATCCCAGCGGCGCCCAAGTTTACCAAGATTCCCGGAGACCAGATTGGGGTGTCGGGAGGCGTGGCCTCATTCGTGTGCCAGGCGTCAGGTGACCCCAAGCCCATGGTCAACTGGAACAAGAAGGGCAAGAAGGTCAACTCCCAACGCATAGAGGTGAGCTCACTCCATTCTCCACTCTGTAAAGATCATATTTGTCTATCAGCAATTTTATAGGGGTTTTGTTGTACCAGCTCTTCTCTTCTTGTTTTTATTCCCCTGAATACTGGCCTTTTCCTTTCGTTCCCAATTGGTCTCCTTCCTGGTTACTCACCTGGTTTCTGTCTCTTCCTGGTTCTTTGTCTTGGTTTCTGTCTCCTCTTGTTTTCCTCCTCATTCCAAACTGTTCCTGACTGTTTCTCCGCTGGCTGTTTCCTGACTGTTCCCTTTCTCCTCCTCTCCCCTAGACGATAGAGTTTGATGATGGAGCGGGGGCCGTGCTGAGGATCCAGCCTCTCAGGGCCCCCCGAGATGAAAACGTCTATGAGTGTGTGGCCCGCAACAGTGAGGGAGAGGTGGCCACCACCGCCAAGCTAGCCATCATACGAGGTGAGTGAGTGTGTGTGTGTGTGTGTGTGTGTGTGTGTGTGTGTGTGTGTGTGTGTGTGTGTGTGTGTGTGTGTGTGTGTGTGTGTGTGTGTGTGTGTGTGTGTGTGTGTGTGTGTGTGTGTGTGTGTGTGTGTGTGTCCATAAGAATAGGAAACAAACAAACATTTTACCAACTGTGGACATTTGTTAGTCCCTACAAGGTCAAATGCTATTTCTAGGGGGTTTAGGGTTAAAGTAGAATTAGGGTTAGAATTAGGTTTAGGAGTTTCGGTTAGTTTTAGGGTTAGGATTTAGGTTTATGGTTAAGGTTCGGTTTTGGGGTTAAGGTTAAAATTAGGGTTAGGGTAAGGTTTAGGGTTAGGGAAAATAGGATTTTGAATGGTTATAAATTGTGTGTCCCCACAAGGTTATTTAAACAAGACTGTGTGTGCATGTGTGACTGAGTTCCTCTGCATGACCATCTTCATTACAGTATAATTGCTAACATGCATTGATCAAAGTAGCCTTGTGGCTACAGTCAGTGAAACAGACGTGTATGTGGACCAAACTGTGAATCATTTTTCATTGCTTTCACACAACATGCATTCAATGATCACATTCTCCGAAATCCATGAACTCTTTTCTCATTCGTACATCCGCCACCTGCAAAACTATATATTTGCAGCACGTGTTTTCAAATGCTAACACACTGTTTGCAAAACTGTTAAAAACACATTCAAAACAGAATGATGGCAAATGGCGTGCATGTCTGCAGTAACCAGATTGAAATATATAGAAAATCTCAGCAGAATATATAATCATTCCAAACACAGCTGATTGCAATTTCAGCTGAAAGCAGACCCAAGTGTCCTGTTTTTAGTCTCGTTACCAAACAGACAAAAGAGGACTTCTTCGGAATAATTTAGTTTGGAAACATGGATCAAGGAAGACAGGTTGTTGGGGAGAGAAGAGTGGCAGGGTTGGAATCAGACATTCCAGAAGATACTTTCCAAGATGCATCGCCAGAGAAGACATACGATGTGATGTTGATGAGAACTTGTGGCAAAATGCAGGAGAGAGGGAGAACTAGAACCCTCACAGTACTGTACAGTATGAGTGATTATACTATACATGTTGATGAGAACTAGAACCCTCACAGTACTGTACAGTATGAGTGATTATACTATACATGTTGATGAGAACTAGAACCCTCACAGTACTGTACAGTATGAGTGTTATACTATACATGTTGATGAGAACTAGTACCTCACAGTACTGTACAGTATGAGTGATTATATTATACATGTTGATGAGAACTAGAACCCTCACAGTACTGTACAGAATGAGTGATTATATTATACATGTTGATGAGAACTAGAAACCTCACAGTACTGTACAGTATGAGTGATTATATTATACATGTTGATGAGAACTAGAACCCTCACAGTACTGTACAGTATGAGTGATTATACTATACATGTTGATGAGAACTAGAACCCTCACAGTACTGTACAGTATATGAGTGATTATACTATACATGTTGATGAGAACTAGAACCCTCACAGTACTGTACAGTATGAGTGATTATATTATACATGTTGATGGGAACTAGAACCCTCACAGTACTGTACAGTATGAGTGATTATATTATACATGTTGATGAGAACTAGAACCCTCACAGTACTGTACAGTATGAGTGATTATATTATACATGTTGATGGGAACTAGAACCCTCACAGTACTGTACAGTATGAGTGATTATATTATACATGTTGATGAGAACTAGAACCCTCACAGTACTGTACAGTATGAGTGATTATATTATACATGTTGATGAGAACTAGAACCCTCACAGTACTGTACAGTATGAGTGATTATATTATACATGTTGATGAGAACTAGAACCCTCACAGTACTGTACAGTATGAGTGATTATACTATACATGTTGATGAGAACTAGAACCCTCACAGTACTGTACAGTATGAGTGATTATATTATACAATTTGATGAGAACTAGAACCCTCACAGTACTGTACAGTATGAGTGATTATATTATACATGTTGATGGGGACTAGAACCCTCACAGTACTGTACAGTATGAGTGATTATATTATACATGTTGATGAGAACTAGAACCCTCACAGTACTGTACAGTGTGAGTGATTATACTCCACATGTTGATGAGAACTAGAACCCTCACAGTACTGTACAGTATGAGTGATTATACTATACATGTTGATGAGAACTAGAACCCTCACAGTACTGTACAGTATGAGTGATTATACTATACATGTTGATGAGAACTAGAACCCACACAGTACTGTACAGTATGAGTGATTATACTATACATGTTGATGAGAACTAGAACCCTCACAGTACTGTACAGTATGAGTGATTATATTATACATGTTGATGAGAACTAGAACCCTCACAGTACTGTACAGTATGAGTGATTATATTATACATGTTGATGAGAACTAGAACCCTCACAGTACTGTACAGTATGAGTGATTATACTATACATGTTGATGAGAACTAGAACCCTCACAGTACTGTACAATATGAGTGTTATACTATACATGTTGATGAGAACTAGAACCCTCACAGTACTGTACAGTATGAGTGATTATAGTATACATGTTGATGAGAACTAGAACCCTCACAGTACTGTACAGTATATGAGTGATTATACTATACATGTTGATGAGAACTAGAACCCTCACAGTACTGTACAGTATGAGTGATTATACTATACATGTTGATGAGAACTAGAACCCTCACAGTACTGTACAGTATATGAGTGATTATACTATACATGTTGATGAGAACTAGAACCCTCACAGTACTGTACAGTATGAGTGATTATACTATACATGTTGATGAGAACTAGAACCCTCACAGTACTGTACAGTATATGAGTGATTATACTATACATGTTGATGAGAACAAGAACCCTCACAGTACTGTACAGTATGAGTGATTATACTATACATGTTGATGAGAACTAGAACCCTCACAGTACTGTACAGTATATGAGTGATTATACTATACATGTTGATGAGAACTAGAACCCTCACAGTACTGTACAGTATGAGTGATTATAGTATACATGTTGATGAGAACTAGAACCCTCACAGTACTGTACAGTATGAGTGATTATAGTATACATGTTGATGAGAACTAGAACCCTCACAGTACTGTACAGTATATGAGTGATTATACTATACATGTTGATGAGAACTAGAACCCTCACAGTACTGTACAGTATATGAGTGATTATACTATACATGTTGTTGATGTTTTTTTTGTAATTATTATTGCCTCCCTGGAATTTCAGGAATTAGTTTTTCGTTTAAACTTTTTATTTTTCACAAGTAAATTACTATATGCAAAGATATAGAAATAAATAAAGGCTATTGAAGCAAATTGCTGCATTTCTGATTTATTCTTGTTACATCTACTTCAGTACAGTCAATAAAGTGAAAAGGTGCTATTCTTATTCTATAATGAAATACTGATTCATGTGAAAAATCCTTCAAACTTCAAAGAGAAAAGTTCATAATTCATGTAATGCTCCCTATTGTCAGTGTTTTGTAGGTCAGTGTGTTATGAGTGACAAGTTATGCTTTCTGAGTGAGAACTGTTGCCAGTGTTCTGGTCGAACAAGCTTATTTTGAGACATGTATGAAGTGTTTTGGTGGTTTTGAGTGAGTTTTGGAGGTGAGATGAACTGTTTGGCCGAGATGCACGTTGGTAATGAAGCGTTTTGAAAAAGTGGCTTCAGTATTGACCGATGCTTGTTAGCAATTGAAAAAAACTGTACCGTACTGTCTATTTTAAGCACACAAATCTTGCACACACACTCACACACCTGCGCACACACAGTCTCTCCCTTTGTCCACATCACTCTCAACACAAGACGTGACAAACACCCTGCTTACACCCTTCTATAGCAGGAAAGAAGGAGCTGTTCTTTTTTAGCCTGAGAGTTAGTGTGATTTGGCTGTGTTGAGGACCAGTTAGCATGTGATTTAGACTACAGCTTCTCTCTCATAATCACTTAATTTGTTCGCTTCCCAGACGGAGATGGTGTGAATCTAATGTAGCTGCGTTTGGCTGTAAGCCTGGCTGTAAGCCTAGGAGCTGTGGACTGGGCCTAGACCCAACACAGGAGAGAGGGATGGAGAGAGAGAGGGGGATGGAGAAGAGGGATGGATGGGATAACGACTCCTTTTTACATGGGAAAGCAGAGGATTAGAACTGGGCTTGGACAGGGACCCAGTTCTGCAGGAGGGAAGACGAGGAAGAGAGGGATTGAGGGAGAGATGTACAGGAGGATGTAGGGAAAGATGGACGGGGACTCAGTGGTGGAGGAGGGGTAGTAGTGACACAGCAGGAGAAGGGGTGGAGAGAGACGGAGGGGAGAGAAAGAAGAGAGGAGGTATAGAAGAAAATAATGAGGAGGGAAGGAGGGGTAGATTTGGCAGGCTTGTGGTGTTCAGCAGAAGGCTGGTAGCCTGGGGAATAGCCTCCTGTCCATCTGTTCATAGGCCTGTCATCACTATACAAACACACCCAACCCCCCCACTCTGTGGGACATTACTACATAAACCCTATAGCCCTTCTGGGTGTGTGTGTGTGTGTGTGTGTGTGTGTGTGCGTGCGTGCGTGCGTGCGTGTGAGTGCGTGCGCGCATGAGTGTGTTTGTGTGAGCCATTAAACCATAAGCTATTTTTCCTCAATAGAGCTGTGTAATTTCTGAATTTCAATTTCAACTTAAGCCCCTTATGTGGCCAGAGGTGTAGACTTACATTCTATGATACTTTGCAATCTGTCTCCTGGACCTTGACTGCACCATAGACTTAAATAATGAAATAATAATACATATTTGTACGTATACATTATTTTTAACTTCAACCGCCTACCACAGGAGGACTCAGGATCCTGCTGTCAATGAGTGTAGACAGTCTGCTGCTGCCGCTCTGCTAATCATCAGATGGGGGAGGAGAGGAGGTAGGGGGCCCACGTGCCTTTATTGGATAACTGATTAATACAAAATAAAAAAATAAAATACATAATAAATCAATGTTACTGGTCAATTGTGTGAGTTAGGGGCTGGGCCCAAGAGGCATTTAAAATATATATGTACAGTACCAGTTAAAAGTTTGGAAACACCTACTCATTCAAGGGTTTTTCTTTATTTTTTACTATTTTCTACATTGTAGAAAAATAGTGAAGACATCAAAACTATGAAATAACACATATGAAATCATGTAGTAACCCAAAAAGTGTTTCACAAATCAAAATATATTTTATGTTTGAGATTCTTCAAAGTAGCCACCCTTTGCCTTGATGACAGATTTGCACTGTTACGTGCCTCCTTGAAGGAGGGAGGTGCAGGAATCAGGAGCAGGAGAGCAAGGAAGTCCCAGTAACACAATCGTTTATTCAGAAGTCTCAACTCAACAGCAACATTGGGGGGGGGGGGGGGTATGTCCAAATGAGGTTACCACACACAGGGAAATAAACGCTACACACAGAGGAGAAACCTCTACTCCTAAACTCAATACCAAAACGGTACAACTGCCATGTGAAAGAAAACTCTGTGGTGCAGACACGCACCCCTAACCAAGTAACCACAGCAAACAATTCCACACAAAGACTAGCAGGCAGCGAAGGTAAATAAACCCACCGAAATCAACTAATAGGACACAGGTGTAAACAATAAAGTCAGACACAAACGAAAAGGAAAAATGGATCGGTGGCAGCTAGTAGGCCGGCAACGACGACCGCCGAGCACCACCCGAACAGAGAGAGGAGCCACCTTCGGTGGAAGTCGTGACATGCACACTCTAGGCATTCTCTCAACCAGCTTCATGAGGTAGTCAGCTGGAATGCATTTCAATTAACAGGTGTGCCTTGTTAAAATATAATTTGTGGAATTTCTTTCCTTCTTAATGTGTTTGAGCCCATCAGTTGTGTTGTGACAAGGTAGGGGTGGTATACAGAAGATAGCCATATTTGGTAAGACCAAGGCCATTTTATGGTGAGAACAGCTCAAATAAGCAAAGAGAAATGACAGTTCATCATTACTTTAAGACATGAAGGACAGATAATCCGAAAAATGTCAAGAAATTTTACATTTCATCAAGTGTAGTCGCAAAAACCATCAAGCGCTATGATGGAACTGGCTCTCATGAGGACCTCCACAGGGAAAGAGAGACCCAGAGTTACCTCTGCTGCAGAGGATAAGTTCATTAAAGTTAACTGCACCTCAGATTGCAGCCCAAATAAATACTTCACAGAGTTCAAGTAACAGACTGTAAGCTGGGAGTCGGGAAGCAAGTTCAGGGAGTGCATAATTTAATAAATAATGGAACAAAACAAGAAACACAAACAACGCACAGACAGGAAACTGAAACAGAAACAATGACGCCTGGGGAAGGCCCCAAAGGGAGTGACATATATAGTGCAGGTAATCAAGGAGATGATGGAGTCCAGGTGAGTCTGATGATGTGCAGGTGCGCGTAGCGAACGATGGTGACAAGTGTGCGCCATAATGAGCAGCCTGGTGACCTAGAGGCCGGAGAGGGAACACACGTGACAGTAACCCCTCCCAGCCGCAGGACGCTGATCCAAAATGACGATCCCGGGGATCAGGAGCGGACCGGTCACCTCTGCTGAGGCGCGGGAAACCTGTCAGTCCGGCGGAAGCATGGTGACCTAGAGCGCCAGAGAGAGCATACGTGATGGTACCCCCCTCCCCGGCGCGTTCGGCTCCAGCCGCAGGACTCCAACCAAAGGGACGATCCCGGGGATCCGGAGCGGACCGGTCGCCTAGCTGAGGCGCAGAAACCTGACGACCCAGCTGAGGTGTGAGTGCCTGACGACCCACCTGAGACCTCCCCGGTTGCCTCAGTCGAGACACGGGAACATGTTCACCAGCTGAGGCATGGGAGCCTATCGAGCCCGCTGAAGCATGCCAGCTGAGGCATGGCTAGCTGTCGAGCCAGCTGAGGCATGGCTAGCTGTCGAGCCAGCTGAGGCATGGCTAGCTGTCGAGCCAGCTGAGGCATGGCTAGCTGTCGAGCCAGCTGAGGCATGGCAGCCTGTCGAGCCAGCTGAGGCATGGCTAGCTGTCGAGCCAGCTGAGGCATGGCTAGCTGTCGAGCCAGCTGAGGCATGGCTAGCTGTCGAGCCAGCTGAGGCATGGCAGCCTGTCGAGCCAGCTGAGGCATGGCTAGCTGTCGAGCCAGCTAGGCATGGCAGCCTGTCGAGCCAGCTGAGGCACGGAAACCCGTCGAGCCAGCTGAGGCACGGAAACCCGTCGAGCCAGCTGAGGCACGGAAACCCGTCGAGCCAGCTGAGGCACGGAAACCCGTCGAGCCAGCTGAGGTATGGAAACCCGTCGAGCCAGCTGAGGCAGGGGAACCTGAAAAACATGCTGAGGCCTCCCAGGTAGCTCCGGTTCAGACACCCGGACCCAACATCACCTCCAACACAATTTTTTTTTTTAAACACCCGCTGATGCTTCCCTTTGGTGAGGCATCATTCTGTAATGTGTGCGCTGGGGGACGGGAAGCAAGTTCAGGGAGTGCATCATTTAATAAACAAATTAACAAAACAAGAAACACAAACAACGCACAGACAGGAAACTGAAACAGAAACAATGACGCCTGGGGAAGGAACCAAAGGGAGTGACTTCTATAGGGCAGGTAATCAAGGAGGTGATGGAGTCTAGGTGAGTCTGATGACGTGCAGGTGCGCGTAACGATGGTGAAAGAAACCACTACTAAAGGACACCAGTAAGAAGAAGTGTCTTTGTGAGATGCAGAGTGGGTGAACGGATGATCTCCGCATGTGTGGTTCCCACTGTGAAGCATGGAGTGGGAGGTGTGATGGTGTGGGGGTGCTTTACTGGTGACACTGGCAGTTATTTATTTAGAATTCCAGGCACACTTAATCAGCATGGCAAACCCAGCATTCTGCAGCGATATGCCATCCCATCTGGTTTGCTTTTAGTGGGACTATCATTTGTTTTCCAACCTAGCAAAATGTGGAAAAACTCCAGGACTCTGAATACTTTCCAAAGGCACTGTATATCCTCCTAATATTGTACAATCTGTGTGTTGATTCATTGGCCTGGGCTATTGTTTGTTTGAATTCAAGACCAGATTGATCAGAGTAGCCACTCATTTCGGTTATTTGTACGGTATTAAAAAATATTCAGCTAACGTCTTCTGTCATGTAAATGATGTAGAATTGCATGAAATGTGTTTTTAAAAAAGGCTTATTTTTTTGATAATATCATAAATAAAACCCCAGGGTTTATGATTTCTTAATCTGTCCCTGGGTGGGTGGGGTATGGGTTACATTTACAGCTCTCTTATGAAGCTACATAAGACTTTATAAGATCATGTAGAGTAGCATCTTTTTGTAATGGTTGGCCACTCAGTACTCTCTGTCTCCCTATGAGATTTACTCTACAGAAGCCTTGTTGTGAGCTACTCCTCAGCCTGGCTGCTAATGGAGGGAAGCTTATGTAGCATGCTGTGGTAACTGGGGTCGGGCAGAGGAGATATCTCATTTAGACACTCACACCCCTCTCTCTCTCCTTCGCTACATCTCTCGCCATCACTCTCTCTCTCCATCTATCTAGCTCTACCAAAGTACAGTATACCATATCTTTCCATATGTATTCCCCCCCCCCCCTCTCTCTCCCTCTGGACACTGTGGTTTTGTAGTGCCTAGCCTAGGGGAGGTTTTAGTATCTGCAGTTCTGCGTGTTTTAAACCTCCGGTGGGCGAGAGATTCTCATCACTGCAGTAATATGTGTGTGTGTGTGTGTGTGTGTGTGTGTGTGTGTGTGTGTGTGTGTGCGTGTGCGTGTGCGTGTGCGTGTGTGTGTGTGCGCGCATGCTAAACCATGATTACCAACACCTCCCACTGCCCCATTTTCAGAAAAAAGGGTCTAGGAAGAAGGGTGTTAGAGAATGATTTTCTACCACTATGACAAATATGCTATGACATAGACTGTCTGATCAAATAGAATCAAATCCAATTGTATTTGTCCCATGCGCCGGATACAACAGGTGTAGACTTGCCCATGAAATGCTGACTTCTCAACAATGCAGAGTTAAAATTACGAAACAAATTAGCAAATAAAAATAGAAAATAGTAACACAATACAGAACAATGACGAGGCTATATGCACGGAGTACCGGTACACAGTCAATGTGCAGAGGTATGAGGTAATCGAGGTAATATGTGCAGTAAATGTACTTCAGGCAGAGGTAAAAGTGACTATTCAATCAGGATAGATAATATACGGAGTAGCAGCGGCGTATGTGGACAGTGTGAAAGTGTCTCTGTGTGTGTGTGTGTGTCCGTGTCTCTGTGCGTTGGAGTGTCAGTGTAAGTATGTATGAGTGGGTGGGTGGGTGGAGTCCAGTGAGTGTGCATAGAGTCAGTGTAAGAGAGTCAGTGCAAAAAAAAGGGCAATGCAAATAGTCTGTGTAGCCGTTTGATTAACTGTTCGGCAGTCTTATGGCTTGGGGGTAGAAGCTGTTCAGGTGCCTTTTGGTCCCAGATATGGCTCTTCGGAATCGCTTGGTGTGCGGTAGCAGAATGAACAGTCTATGGCTTGGGTGGCTGGGGCGGCTTTTTTTTCCGGGCCTTCTTCTGACACAGAGGTCCTGGATGGCATGGAGCTTGGCCCCTGTAGCGCCTTGCGATCGAGGGAGGTGTAGTTGCCACACCAAACAGTGATGCAGCTGCTCAAGATGCTCTCAAAGGTGCAGCTGTATAACTTTTTGAGGATCTGAGGGGCCCTGCCAATTATTTTCAACCTCCTGAGGGGGAAGAGGCGCCTTCTTCGCGGCTGTGCTGGTGTGAAGGGACCATGTTAAGTCCTTAGTAATGTGGACACCAAGGAGCTTGAAGCTCTCGACCCGCTCCACCACAGCCCCGCCTTTGTGGATGGACCTGCTCCTCCGTTTCCTGTAGTCCACAATCAGCTCCTTTGTCTTGCTGACCTCCTCCGTGTAGGCTGTATTATCATCTTTGTGTCATCAGCAAACTTGATGATGGTGTTGGAGTCGTGCAGTTGTGGGTGAACAGGGAGTACAGGAGGGGACTAAGCACACACCCCTGAGGGGCCCCCGAGTTGAGGATCAGCATGTGTTGTTAGCTACCCTCAGTACCTGGGGGCGTCCTGTCAGAAAGTTGCAGAGGGAGATGTTCAGTCCCAGTGTCCCGAGCTTGGTGATTAGCTTGACCTGTAGTCAATGAACAGCATTCTCACATAGGTATTCCTCTTGTCCAGGTGGCAGAGTGCAGTGTGGAGTGCAATAAAGATTGTGTCATCTGTGGATCTATTGGGGCGGTATTCAAATTGGAGTTGGTCCAGGATGTCTGGGATGATGGTGTTGATGTTCTCCATGACGAGCCTTTCAATGCATTTCATGGTTACAGATGTGAGTGCTATGGGACAATAGTTCTTTAGGCAGGTTATCTGTGAGTTCTTATAACAGGGACAGTGGTCGTCTATAGACTGGGACAAGGAGATGTTGAAAATGTCTGTGAAGACACTTGCCAGCTGGTCTGCGCATGCTCTGAGAACGTGCCCTGGTATTCCAATTGTCCCAGCGACCTTGTGAGTGTTAACCTGTTTAAAAGTCTTACTTGCATCGGCCACGGAGAGCAAGATCACACAGTCATCCGGGACAGGAGGGGCTCTCATGCCTGGCTCAGTGTTGTTTGCCTTGATGCGAGCATAGAAGGCATTCAGCTCATCTGGCAGGTTTGCATCACTGGGCAATTTACGGCTGGGTTTCCTTTTGTAATCCGTAACAGTCTGCAAACCCTTCCACATCCAACGAGCGTCGGAGCCGGTGTAGTAGGATTGTATCTTAGTCCTATATTGACGTTGGAGGTCGTAGTGGCCTTTCTTGTAAGCATCCATGTCCGTGTCCTGTTTCTTGAAAGAGGTAGCTCTAGCCTTTAGGCCGGTGCGGACACTGCCTGCAATCCATGGCTTTTGGTTTGGGTACGTATGTACGGTCACTGTGGGGATGACGTCGTCGATGCACTTATTGCTGAAACCTGTGACTGATGTGGTGAACTCTTCAGTGTTATCGGATGAATCACGAAACATATTACAGTCTGTGCTAGTGAAGCTGTCTTGTAGCTTAGCGTCCGCTTTGTCAGACCACTTCTGCACCAGATTTGCCGAAGGGAGGGCGAGGGACGGTCTTGTATGCGTTTCTGTGGGTAGCCCATAAGTGCTCCAGAGTGTTAGAGCCTCTTGTGGTGCAGGAGATGTGTTGGTAAAAGTGATGTAAAAAGTGATTCCCCCAGAGTGTTCCTTGTTGGGATGCAGAGGTCCCTGATGCAGCATTCAGGACGGCAAGCACCAAAATGTTCAATTGATACTATAGAGATTCAGATGCTTGTGTTATGAACTTGCACGCGACAGACGCCACTTGTTTGGTTCCACGAGACTAACGTGTCATGTGTGCAGACCGATTTCAATTGAACGTGGCCTAGCCCTAGTCCCTATGTGGCAACATAATATGCTATTAATGTGTGCATGTCGGCATGTGTTACCTGTAGCAGTAGGGGCTAAGTTCGGGCGGGGGGGTTTGTAGACAGATAGATATACAGTCTGACAGTAAAGACTGAGCGCATCATGTCGAGGCCCATTACCATAAAAGGGACATTATCATTTAAAGTGTTTCCCTAAATCTCTTTAGGCTCTTTTATGTCGACACTAGGAGGTAGAGAATTACCCCAGATGACAGTTAAATCGTACCTAAGTGGGGAAGGATCAGGGTTTACCCTAGGTTTGTTCTTAGGCGGGCTCATTTTCCATTGAAACTAAGTGAGATATTTATTTTAGATGAAGGTGATAGAGGGGTCCTAAACTCTGGTGCTGGGTTTGTTTCTGGGAAATACAGTATAGGTGTGTGTGTGTGTGTGTGTGTGTGTGTGTGTGTGTGTGTGTGTGTGTGTGTGTGTGTGTGTGTGTGTGTGTGTGTGTGTGTGTGTGTGTGTGTGTGTGTGTGTGTGTGCGCGTGCGCGTGCGTGTGCATGCCATATCCTGGCTGTAGCACCATGCATGCGTGTGCAAACACTAGGATGATAGCTGCTTGCCTCGTGACAGAACCCTAGGAGAAAAACATTGGTCTTAACCCGTCATTTCTCACTGAAATACTGCTTTCACACGCATACACACACACACACACTTTCAAGTCCTTGAAAAATGCACGTTTTTGTCTGGATGATGGTGGCCGTGGCAATGGGTGCAGTCGGCTGGATTTGTGAGAATATTTTCGAGGCCATAATGTTTTTTATTTAGTTTTTGTGTGTGCAATTTTATCATTTTTTTAGCCAATTTCCTGCAATTCTCAGAATTTCTCCATGGAGCCAAGATACATTTTTGCCGTTTAAAGTTAATTTCCTGCAATTGTACACATTTTCCATGTAGCTGAGAGCTATAGCTAATTTCCAGGAATTTGACGTATTCTGCCATGTAGCTGAGAGAACATTTTGCAGTTTTAAAGATCATTTCCTGCAATTCAATGCATTTTGCCACGGCTAATGCTGTGTTGTTTTTCTCCGACTTAATAACAAAATCAATACTGTTAAATGTATTGTATTGGGAATTTTCTATACACCTGACTGTTTAGATTTCATTTTGGTGATTGTTAATTCTCAAAGATTATTAAAAAAGTGATAGGTCCTGTCATGTTTTTGATCATCATGTCTTGTCCCTGTGCTTCCCTCTGCTGGTCTTATTAGGTTCTTTCCCTCTTTTCTATCCTTCTCTCTCCTCCTCCCTTTCTCCCTCTCCCGCTCTCTCTCTATCGTTCCGTTCCTGCTCCCAGCTGTTTCTCATTCTCCTAACGACCTCATTTACTCTTTCACACCTGTCCCCTATTTTTGCCCTCATTAGAGTTCCTATTTCTTCCTCTGTTTTCCGCTTCAGTCCTTGTCGGATTCTTGTTTGATGTTTGCTGTTCAGTGTCCTTGTTCCGCCCTGTCGTGTTTTTGCTTTCATCAGATGCTGCATGTGAGCAGGTGTCTAGTGGTCGCGTCTCCAGTCGTTCATCTCTACTGACGAGAGGATTTCAGTTTTCCTGTTTTGTTTTTACCTTAGATATATCAGGAGTATCGTTTTTGTCTAAGACTGGAATAAAGACTCTGTTTCTATTACGTCGCTTTTGGGTCCTCCTTCATCAGCATAACAGAAGAATCCGACCAAGAATGGACCCAGCGACTACGGATTCTCGCAAGACTGCCATCGAGATCCAGGGAGAAATGCTCGGTAGACACGAGCAGGAATTGTCTGCTGCTCGTCATGCCGTTGAGACCCTGGCCGCTCATGTCTCCGATCTCTCAGGACAGTTTCAGAGTCTTCGTCTCGTGCCACCAGCTACTTCCTGGTCTTCCAAGTCTCCGGAACCTAGGGTTAATAACCCACCTTGTTACTCTGGGCAGCCCACTGAGTGTCGCTCCTTTCTCACCCAGTGTGATATTGTGTTCTCTCTCCAGCCCAACACATACTCAGGAGAGAGAGCTCGGATCGCTTACGTCATATCGCTCCTGACTGGTCGGGCTCGGGAGTGGGGCACAGCTATCTGGGAGGCAAGGGCTGAGTGTTCTAACGTTTATCAGAACTTTAAGGAGGAGATGATACGCGTTTTTGATCGTTCTGTTTTTGGGAAGGAGGCTTCCAGGGTCCTGGCTTCCCTATGTCAAGGTGATCGATCCATAACGGATTACTCTATAGAGTTTCGCACTCTTGCTGCATCCAGTGACTGGAACGAGCCGGCGTTGCTCGCTCGTTTTTTGGAGGGACTTCACGCTGAGGTTAAGGATGAGATTCTCTCCCGGGAGGTTCCTTCCAGCGTGGACTCTTTGATTGCACTCGCCATCCGCATAGAACGACGGGTAGATCTTCGTCACCGAGCTCGTGGAAGAGAGCTCGCGTTAACGGTGTTTCCCCTCTCCGCATCTCAACCATCTTCTCCCATCAGCTCAGAGACTGAGCCCATGCAGCTGGGAGGTATTCGCATCTCGACTAAGGAGAGGGAACGGAGAATCACCAACCGCCTTTGTCTCTATTGCGGTTCTGCTGGACATTTTGTCATATCATGTCCAGTAAAAGCCAGAGCTCATCAGTAAGCGGAGGGCTACTGGTGAGCGCTACTACTCAGGTCTCTCCATCAAGATCCTGTACTACCTTGTCGGTCCATCTACGCTGGACCGGTTCGGCTGCTTCCTGCAGTGCCTTGATAGACTCTGGGGCTGAGGGTTGTTTTATGGACGAAGCATGGGCTCGGAAACATGAGATTCCTCTCAGACAGTTAGGGAGGCCCACGCCCATGTTCGCCTTAGATGGTAGTTCTCTCCCCAGTATCAGATGTGAGACACTACCTTTAACCCTCACAGTATCTGGTAACCACAGTGAGACCATTTCCTTTTTGATTTTTCGTTCACCTTTTACACCTGTTGTTTTGGGTCATCCCTGGCTAGTATGTCATAATCCTTCTATTAATTGGTCTAGTAATTCTATCCTATCCTGGAATGTTTCTTGTCATGTGAAGTGTTTAATGTCTGCTATACCTCCTGTTTCTTCTGTCCCCTCTACTCAGGAGGAACCTGGTGATTTGACAGGAGTGCCGGAGGAATATCATGATCTACGCACGGTCTTCAGTCGGTCCAGAGCCAGCTCTCTTCCTCCTCACCGGTCGTATGATTGTTGTATTGATCTCCTTCCGGGGACCACTCCTCCTCGGGGTAGACTATTCTCTCTGTCGGCTCCCGAACGTAAGGCTCTCGAGGATTATCTGTCTGTTTCTCTCGACGCCGGTACTGTGGTGCCTTCTTCCTCTCCCGCCGGAGCGGGGTTTTTCTTTGTTAAGAAGAAGGACGGTACTCTGCGCCCCTGCGTGGATTATCGAGGGCTGAATGACATAACGGTTAAGAATCGTTATCCGCTTCCCCTTATGTCGTCAGCCTTCGAGATGCTGCAGGGAGCCAGGTTCTTTACTAAGTTGGACCTTCGTAACGCTTACCATCTCGTACGCATCAGAGAGGGGGACGAGTGGAAAACGGCGTTTAACACTCCGTTAGGGCATTTTGAATACCGGGTTCTGCCGTTCGGTCTCTCTAATGCTCCAGCTGTCTTTCAGGCATTAGTTAATGATGTACTGAGAGACATGCTGAACATCTTTGTTTTCGTTTACCTTGACGATATCCTGATTTTTTCACCGTCACTCGAGATTCATGTTCAGCACGTTCGACGTGTACTCCAGCGCCTTTTAGAGAATTGTCTCTACGTGAAGGCTGAGAAGTGCGCCTTTCATGTCTCCTCTGTCACTTTTCTCGGTTCTGTTATTTCCGCTGAAGGCATTCAGATGGATCCCGCTAAGGTCCAGGCTGTCAGCGATTGGCCTGTTCCTAAGTCACGTGTCGAGTTGCAGCGCTTTCTCGGTTTCGCTAATTTCTATCGGCGTTTCATTCGTAATTTCGGTCAAGTGGCTGCCCCTCTCACAGCTCTGACTTCTGTCAAGACTTGCTTTAAGTGGTCCGGTTCCGCCCAGGGAGCTTTTGATCTCCTCAAGAAGCGTTTTACATCCGCCCCTATCCTTGTTACTCCTGACGTCACTAAACAATTCATTGTCGAGGTTGACGCTTCAGAGGTGGGCGTGGGAGCCATTCTGTCCCAGCGCTTCCAGTCTGACGATAAGGTTCATCCTTGCGCTTACTTTTCTCATCGCCTGTCGCCATCGGAACGCAACTATGATGTGGGTAACCGCGAACTGCTCGCTATCCGCTTAGCCATAGGCGAATGGCGACACTGGTTGGAGGGGGCGACCGTTCCTTTTGTCGTTTGGACTGACCATAAGAACCTTGAGTACATCCGTTCTGCCAAACGACTTAATGCACGTCAAGCTCGTTGGGCGTTGTTTTTCGCTCGTTTCGAGTTCGTGATTTCCTATCGCCCGGGGAATAAGAACACCAAGCCTGATGCCTTATCCCGTCTCTTTAGTTCTTCTGTGGTTTCTACCGACCCCGAGGGGATTCTTCCTGAAGGGCGTGTTGTCGGGTTGACTGTCTGGGGAATTGAGAGACAGGTAAAGCAAGCACTCACTCACACTGCGTCGCCGCGCGCTTGTCCTAGTAACCTTCTGTTTGTTCCTGTCTCTACTCGTCTGGCTGTTCTTCAGTGGGCTCATTCTGCCAAGTTAGCTGGCCACCCCGGCGTTCGGGGTACGCTTGCTTCTATTCGCCAGCGGTTTTGGTGGCCTACTCAGGAGCGGGACACGCGCCGTTTCGTGGCTGCTTGTTCGGACTGCGCGCAGACTAAGTCAGGTAACTCTCCTCCTGCCGGTCGTCTCAGACCGCTTCCCATTCCTTCTCGACCATGGTCTCACATCGCCTTAGACTTTATTACCGGTCTGCCTTCGTCTGCGGGGAAGACTGTGATTCTTACGGTTATCGATAGGTTCTCTAAGGCGGCACATTTCATTCCCCTCGCTAAGCTTCCTTCCGCTAAGGAGACGGCACAAATCATCATTGAGAATGTGTTCAGAATTCATGGCCTCCCGTTAGACGCCGTTTCAGACAGAGGTCCGCAATTCACGTCACAGTTTTGGAGGGAGTTCTGTCGTTTGATTGGTGCTTCCGTCAGTCTCTCTTCCGGATTTCATCCCCAGTCTAACGGTCAAGCAGAAAGGGCCAATCAGTCGATTGGTCGCATTTTACGCAGCCTTTCGTTTCGAAACCCTGCATCTTGGGCAGAACAGCTCCCCTGGGCTGAGTACGCTCACAACTCGCTTCCTTCGTCTGCTACCGGGCTATCTCCGTTTCAGAGTAGTCTTGGTTACCAGCCTCCTCTGTTCTCGTCCCAGCTCGCCGAGTCCAGCGTTCCCTCCGCTCAGGCTTTTGTCCAACGTTGTGAGCGCACTTGGAGGAGGGTCAGGTCTGCACTTTGCCGTTACAGGGCGCAGACTGTGAGAGCCGCCAATAAACGTAGGATTAAGAGTCCTAGGTATTGTCGCGGTCAGAGAGTGTGGCTTTCCACTCGTAACCTTCCCCTTACGACAGCTTCTCGCAAGTTGACTCCGCGGTTCATTGGTCCGTTCCGTGTCTCTCAGGTCGTCAATCCTGTCGCTGTGCGACTGCTTCTTCCGCGACATCTTCGTCGCGTCCACCCTGTCTTCCATGTCTCTTGTGTCAAGCCTTTTCTTCGCGCTCCCGTTCGTCTTCCCTCCCCCCCTCCCGTCCTTGTCGAGGGCGCACCTATTTACAAGGTACGGAAGATCATGGACATGCGTTCTCGGGGACGTGGTCACCAGTATTTAGTGGATTGGGAGGGTTACGGTCCTGAGGAGAGGAGTTGGGTTCCATCTCGGGATGTGCTGGACCGTTCGTTGATTGATGATTTCCTTCGTTGCCGCCAGGGTTCCTCCTCGAGTGCGCCAGGAGGCGCTCGGTGAGTGGGGGGGTACTGTCATGTTTTTGATCATCATGTCTTGTCCCTGTGCTTCCCTCTGCTGGTCTTATTAGGTTCTTTCCCTCTTTTCTATCCTTCTCTCTCCTCCTCCCTTTCTCCCTCTCCCGCTCTCTCTCTATCGTTCCGTTCCTGCTCCCAGCTGTTTCTCATTCTCCTAACGACCTCATTTACTCTTTCACACCTGTCCCCTATTTTTGCCCTCATTAGAGTTCCTATTTCTTCCTCTGTTTTCCGCTTCAGTCCTTGTCGGATTCTTGTTTGATGTTTGCTGTTCAGTGTCCTTGTTCCGCCCTGTCGTGTTTTTGCTTTCATCAGATGCTGCATGTGAGCAGGTGTCTAGTGGTCGCGTCTCCAGTCGTTCATCTCTACTGACGAGAGGATTTCAGTTTTCCTGTTTTGTTTTTACCTTAGATATATCAGGAGTATCGTTTTTGTCTAAGACTGGAATAAAGACTCTGTTTCTATTACGTCGCTTTTGGGTCCTCCTTCATCAGCATAACAGGTCCATTATCTTTTCTACATACTTTATATTTGGTTTTAGTCATTTAAGTTTACACTGAAAGCATTTTTCAATCCAGAAAATGTATTTCAACCCTAAAAATTGTATATCTAGATTTTTTTTATGCATCACGAAACAACGCTTAGGCAGGCCACCCAAGGGTTTCTTTATTATTATTGTTTTTTTACCCCTAATTTTGATCCTGTCTCATCGCAACAACTCCCCAATGGGCTCTGGAGGCGAAGGTAAAGTCATGCGTCCTCCAAAACATGACCCGCCAAACCGTGCTTCTTAACACCTGCCCGTTTAACCCAGAAGCCAGCCGCACCAATGTGTCAGAGGAAACACTGTTCACCTGACGAGCAAGGTCAGCCTGCATGCCCCCAGCCCGCCACAAGGTGTGCCAAGTAAAGCCCCCTGGCCAAACCCTCCCCTTACCCGGACGACGCTGGGCCAATTGTGCGTCGCCCTATGGGACTCCCGATCATAGCCAGTTGTGATACAACCCGTGATCGAACCAGGGTCTGTAGGGACTCCTCTAGCACTGGGATGCAGTGCCTTAGACTGCTGCGCCACTCGGGAGGCCCTCTGCCCTAAGGGCAGAAAAATCGCTGAAATGTTCTAGTGTCCTATACATTTTTATTCTAACAGGCATTGGGTGAAAAATAACCGGCGGTGGCAGCCCACTGGTTGAATCAACGTTGTTTTCATGTCATTTCAATGAAATGACATTGAACCAACGTGGAATAGACATTGAATTGAGGAGTGTGTGTGTCTGATGAATTATGCATTGGTATAAATTATGACCAAGGTGCTCTCATATCATGGCGGGAGGTACAGTAGGTGAGGTTTCTTCTATAATTTCTATAATATCTCCATTGCATGCACCTATAATCGCATTTGCACTTTTGAGCAGACGTGTTTTTAGGATTTCCACACATGGGGAAAATCTTTTAGCAAGGTCTGCACATTTTTTTGTCTTTGATAAACGCATTTCATGGAATTCGGTGTAATTTACATGATAGAATGATAGAATGATAGATGATAGATGATAGATGATAGATACAGTGGGGCAAAAAAGTATTTAGTCAGCCACCAATTGTGCAAGTTCTCCCACTTAAAAAGATGAGAGAGGCCTGTAATTTTCATCATAGGTACACTTCAACTATGACAGACAAAATGAGAAAAAAAATCCAGAAAATCACATTGTAGGATTTTTAATTAATTAATTTGCAAATTATGGTGGAAAATAAGTATTTTCAAGGACAGCCACACACTCTAGGAGCTCAGATGCAATAATTGAATAACCTAATATCCAACGTTTCGACAGACAAGCCGTCTTCATCAGGGTATAATGACAAACACTGGGGGGTGACTCGTTTATATAGTGTCAAAGGACACACACAGGTGTCTGTAATCATGGCCGGGTGTGGCCTGATATCATTGGTTAATTCTCTGATGTAAAAAAAAAAGAACATACCAAAAACATGAATGGATAGCATATGATCATAGTTGCAATTTGGCTACATCGGCCTACAAACGTTTGCAATAGCAAAATCACAATAATCACAAGAATGGCTCAAATCAAAGTCTACGTTGAGACCGAAGGAAGCAAGGGTCTTTAAATTAAAGATCCAGGCAGCCTCTCGTTTTAACAATAAATTGTCGAGGTCACCCCCCTCTCCTAGGGAGGGTGACCTGTTCAATGCCGATATAACGTAGGGACGAAATCGAGTGGTTTGTTTCCAAAAAGTGGGCCGCAACTGGGTAAGTCAAGTTTTTGCACCTAATGGTGCTACGATTCTCCGAGATTTGTACTTTTTAATTCGCGCTTTGTTTTACACACATCATTTTAACCACAAAGACAAGTTATAAAGTTAAACTGCCTTAGTGGTGCACGTGATAACACCTTTAATTGGGATCTGTTTCCCTGTTTGGGGGTGTTTGAAGGATCTACATTTAGAAGTGCCATTGCATTGAACACAGCCATTACACTTGTAGTTTCCATCCGGTAGAGGCGCAAATACACGTTGTGCAGGGATATCTTGGGGTGGTAAATCAGAGTTTACCAATTGTTCTCTGAGATTTCTGCCCCGCGAGAATACGACCAAGGGAGGGTCCGAAAACACATTACCGATACTGTCATCGGATGTTAGAATGGGCCAATGTTTGTGAACGATTCCCTTAATTTGTTCAGAGCAATTTGAATAGCGGTTAGTTAGAACGCAAGAATTCTTATTTTTGCGCCAAATACAACTGGTGTAAACTATACTGGGAAATTCTTGCTTATGAGCCCTAGACAATGCAGTTTAAAGATACAAATAAAATAGTAACACAAAAGGATAAAAATTAAATACACAAGAATGGAGCTACAGTGCATTTGGAAAGTATTCAGACCCCTTCCCTTTTTCCACATTTTGTTACGTTACAGCCTATTCTAAAATAGATGAAATAAAAATAAGAAACCATCAATCTACACACTGTACCCCATAATGACAAAGTGAAAACAGGTTTTTAGACATTTATTTAAAATACAAACCAGAAATACCTTGTTTACATAATTATTCAGACCCTTAATTATGAGACACGAAATTTAGCTCAGGTGCATCCTGTTTGCACTGACCATCCTTGAGATGTTTCTACAATTTGTGTCACGATCGTGTGGCGGATTGACGGACCAAAATGCAGCAGTTGGAAAATAAGCCATCTTCTTTTATTAACACCACGAAGATGAACACGACACAAAACTCTATACAAACTAACAAAACAACAAAACGACCGTGAAGCTACAAACGTTGTGCACATACATACAGGCTACAAACGTTCTACATAGACAATTACCCACAACCAATGAGAGCCTATGGCTACCCTAAATAAGGCTCCCAATCAGAGACAACCGAAATCAGCTGTCTCTAATTGGGAACTCATTCAGGTAACCATAGACTCTCCTAGACAACTAAACATACATAGACAACACTAGAAACATGTACTCCACACAAACCCATATCCTATACACAACCCCTTTACCATAAACAACACCCAAAACCAACAAAACATAAACATTCCCCATGTCACACCCTGACCTAACTAAAATAATAAAGAAAACAACGAATACTAAGGCCAGGGCGTGACATAACCCCCCCCCCCTTGAGGCGCGAACTCCGGGCGCACCATACACAGTCTAGGGGAGGGTCTGGGTGGGCTTCCCTCCACGGTGGCGGCTCCGGCTCTGGTCGTGGTCCCCACTTCACCACAGTCCCTAACCACCTCCTTAGCTTCTTCAAAATGACCCCTCTCCACATTAACCCCATTGCATTAAGGGGCAGTTCTGGACTAAGGGGCAGTACCAGGGTAAGGGGCAGTACCAGGGTCAGGGGCAGTACCAGGGTAAGGGGCAGTACCAGGGTCAGGGGCAGTACCAGGGTAAGGGGCAGCACCAGGATAAGGGGCAGCACCAGGATAAGGGGCAGCACCAGGATAAGGGGCAGCACCAGGATAAGGGGCAGCTCCGGACTGAAGAATGGCAGCTCCGGACTGAGGGACTGCAGCTCCGGACTGAGGGACTGCAGCTCCGGACTGAGGGACTGCAGCTCCGGACTGAGGGATGGCCCATGGCTGGCTGACGGATCTGGCTGCTCATGGCTAGCTGACGGATCTGGCTGCTCATGGCTAGCTGACGGATCTGGCTGCTCATGGCTAGCTGACGGATCTGGCTGCTCATGGCTAGCTGACGGATCTGGCTGCTCATGGCTAGCTGACGGATCTGGCTGCTCATGGCTAGCTGACGGATCTGGCTGCTCATGGCTGGCTGACTGCTCTGGCTGCTCCTGTCTGGTTAGCGACTCTGGCAGATCCTGTCTGGTTGGCGGCTCTGGCAGATCCTGTCTGGTTGGCGGCTCTGGCAGATCCTGTCTGGTTGGCGGCTCTGGCAGATCCTGTCTGACGGACGGCTCTAGCGGCTCCTGTCTGGCTGGCGGCTCTAGCGGCTCCTGTCTGGCGGACGGCTCAGTAGGCTCATGGCAGACGGGCGGCTTTGCAGGCTCATGGCAGACGGGCGGCTTTGCAGGCTCATGGCAGACGGATGGCTCAGATGGCGCTGGGGAGACGGATGGCTCAGATGGCGCTGGGGAGACGGATGGCTCAGATGGCGCTGGGGAGACGGATGGCTCAGATGGCGCTGGGGAGACGGGCAGTTCAGTCATCGCTGTGCAGACGGCAGACTCCTGCCGGCTGAGGCACACTGTAGGCCTGGTGCGTGGTGCCGGGACTGGTGGCACCGGGCTGGGGACACGCATCTCAGGGTTAGTGCGGGGAGAAGGAACAGGGCATACTGGACCCTGGGAGCGCACATTAGGCCTAGTGCATGGTGCCGGAACTGGTGGTACCGGGCTGGGGACACGCATCTCAGGGCTAGTGCGGGGAGCAGGAACAGGGCATACTGGACCCTGGGGACGCACATTAGGCCTAGTGCGTGGGGCCGGAACTGGTGGTACCGGACTGGG
Source organism: Salvelinus fontinalis (assembly GCF_029448725.1). NCBI lineage: Eukaryota > Metazoa > Chordata > Actinopteri > Salmoniformes > Salmonidae > Salvelinus > Salvelinus fontinalis. The sequence continues at coordinate 39,695,070 of NC_074690.1, forward strand.
GACACGCATCTCAGGGCTAATGCGGGGAGCAGCAACAGGGCACACTGGACTCTCAAGGCGTACTATAGGCCTTGTGCGTGGTACCGGTACTGGTGGTACCGGGCTGAGGACCCGCACATCAGGGCGAGTACGGGGAGAAGGAACAGTGCGTACAGGACTCTGGAAACACACAGAGGGCTTGGTGCGTGGTGTAGGCACTGGTGGTAATGTGCTGGAGACACGCACCACAGGGCTAGTACGTGGAGGAACAACAGGGCTCTGGAAACACCCAGGAAGCTTGATGCGTGGTGTAGGCACTGGTGGTAATGGGCTGGAAACACGCACCTCAAAGCTAGTGCGGGGAGCAGGAACAGTGCGTAAAGGGCTCTGGAGACGCACCTTAGACCTAGTGCTTGGTGCCGGAACTAGTGGTACAGGGCTGGGGACATGCATCTCAGGATGAGTGCAAAAAGTAGGAACAGGACACACCGGGTTGTGAAGGTGTACTGGAGACCTGGTGTGTATAGCCGGCATCAAATCTTCCGGAACTTTAACACGAGTTTCAGGCTGAGTACGAGGAACTGACACAGGTGGCATCGGACAGCTAATACGCTCCTCAGGAAGAATGCATTGCATACTCTGCCAAACCAACAGCTCTCTCTCTTCACTCTCCTCCAATTTCGTCAACAACTCTTCGAATGTCTCATAATCTCCCCTTCGTTCACTCTCCTCCAATCTGTCCAATAACTCCTCGACACACTCAGACTCACCCCTCAACTTCGCCGACTGCTCCAAGTGCCCCCCTCCAAAAAAATTTTTTTGCTGTCTCTTGGGCTTCCTCCCGTGTCGCCGTGCTGCCTCTATCTCTGCCTTGGGGCAGTGATATTCCCCTGGCTGTGACCAGGGTCCTCTCCCGTCTAGAATTTCCTCCCATCTCCAGAAATCCTGTGTAGGTAGGTCCTGTTGCCGCCTTCCATGCCGCTTGGTCCTATGGTGGGTAATTCTGTCACGATCGTGTGGCGGATTGACGGACCAAAATGCATCAGTTGGAAAATAAGCCATCTTCTTTTATTAACACCACGAAGATGAACACGACACAAAACTCTATACAAACTAACAAAACAACAAAACGACCGTGAAGCTACAAACGTTGTGCACATACATACAGGCTACAAACGTTCTACATAGACAATTACCCACAACCAATGAGAGCCTATGGCTACCCTAAATAAGGCTCCCAATCAGAGACAACCGAAATCAGCTGTCTCTAATTGGGAACTCATTCAGGTAACCATAGACTCTCCTAGACAACTAAACATACATAGACAACACTAGAAACATGTACTCCACACAAACCCATATCCTATACACAACCCCTTTACCATAAACAACACCCAAAACCAACAAAACATAAACATTCCCCATGTCACACCCTGACCTAACTAAAATAATAAAGAAAACAACGAATACTAAGGCCAGGGCGTGACAATTTGATTGGAGTCCACCTGTAGTAAATTCAATTGATTGGACATGTTTCTGAAAGGCACTCACCTGTCAGAGCAAAAACCAACCCATGATGTCAAAGGAATTGTCCGTAGAGCTCCGAGATAGGATTATGTCGAGGCACCAAAACATTTCTGCAGCATTGAAGGTCCCCAAAAACAGTGGCCTCTATCATTCCTAAATTAAAGAGGTTTGGAACCAGCAAGACTCTTCCTAGAGCTGGCCACCTGGCCAAACTGAGCAATCGGGGGAGAAGGGCCTTAGTCAGGGAAGTGACCAAGAACCCGATGGTCACTGACAGAGCTCCAGAGTTCCTCTGTGGAGATGGGAGAACCTTCCAGGAGGACAACCATCTCTGCAGCACTACACCAATTAGGCCTTTATGGTAGAGTGGCCAGACGGAAGCCACTCCTCAGTAAAAGGCACATGACAGCCCGCTTGGAGTTTGCCAAAATTCACCTAAAGACTCTCAGACTATCAGACTCTGGTCTGATAAAACCAAGATTGAACTCTTTGGCCTGAATGCCAAGCGTCTGTCATCGGATCTTTCGAATGCACCTGCAATGCATTTCAATTAGCAAATGTGCCTTTTTAAAAGTTAATTTGTGGAATTTCTTTCCCGTGTCATGACATTACTTTCATTAATCTGATGACTGTTATTTATCTAATCAACAAACTATGTTTAATTGTTACCCGATTAAATGAATCATGTAACAATTAACTAACTGGTGCACCACGAATAGCCCTGACACATCCTGGAGGTGTGTTGGGTCATTGTCCTTTTGAAAAACAAATGATAGTCCCACTAAGCGCAAACCAGATGGGATGGCGTATCACTGGAGAATGCTGTGGTAGTCATTCTGGTTATGTGTGCCTTGAATTCTAAATAAATCCCTGACAGTGTCACCAGCAAAGCACCCCCACACCATCACACCTCCCCATCCATGCTTCATGGTGGGAACCAAACATGCAGAGATCATCCGTTCACCTACTCTGCGTCTCACAAAGAACCAAAAATCAAAAGTTTGTGCTCACCAGACCAAAGGACAGATTTCAACAGTCTAATGTCCATTGCTCGTGTTTCTTGGCCCAAGCAAGTCTCATCTTATTATTGGAGTCCTTTATCCTTTTCTCAATAGGGGGTGCTGTTGGCACTTTGTAATAATTTCGTTCCCAAATTAAACTGCCTCGTACTCAATTCTTGCTCGTACAATATGCATATTATTATTACTATTGGATAGAAAACACTATCTAGTTTCTACAACTGTTTGAATTATATCTGTGAGTAAAACAGAACTGGACTTAGAGCAATTTTCCTATGAGGATGTGAGAATGCTGAAATCTGCTTGCTGTTCTGAGATCTGTTTATATATCTGCCTGTCTTCTATTGGTTGAGATGCACTGCATACGTCTTCCCCTGGGTGTCAGTGAATAGTGAGAATTGAAATGGAGTTGCTAGGCAGAACTGAGAGGTTATAAATGGCCTGGCAACGTGAGGTTCCCCCTTTCTCCTCTTCGCCCTGACGCAGAAAGGAACTCTGGCTGTGGTTCTAGAACGCTCCGGTTATAGGCCTTAGATATATCCGGCTCTGTTTTTATTTGATATAGGTGTTAAAGACATCATAATGTTGTTATATTAAACCAAGTTATTTCAGTTTATATCGGTATACTGCGATTTTCGGATATTTATTTGTCCTGCGTTTTAGTGAGTCGGACACGTCTTTGCCACATGGCGAATGTTTACTGCTAATTCGAACGTTGAAGAGGACAATCTACAACCAAGCAACGATTCTTTTGGACTAAGGACACCTTGCCCAAGATTCTGATGGGAGTTCATCAAAAAGTAAGAACTATATATGATGTTAAATCGTTGTTCTATTGAAAAATGTAGAACACATATTCTGCCAATAATCTAGGTGCGGTCTCGCTTTAACGCACGCTGTATGTTGTAGTAACGTTAATTTTAAAAATCTAACACAGCGATTGCATTAAGAACTAATGTATCTTTCATTTGCTGTCCAACCTGTATTTTTTTGTCAAGTTTATGATTAGTTATCGATTAGAATAGGTGCCTCTCCCAAGATTTCTCCCGACATTTTGTTTGCATTTTGGCTACTATTCATATTGTTTAACCACGATTTGTGCCGCTAAATATGCACTTTTTCGAACAAACTCTATATGTATTGTGTAATATGATGTTATAGGACTGTCATGTGAAGACGTTTGAGAAGGTTAGTGAAAAAATGTATATCTTTTGCTGGTTTATACGTTATCGCTATTTTTGGCTTGAATCAATGCTGTTGTGTGGTTGACTATTGTAGTAAGCTAATATAATGCTATATTGTGTTTTCGCTGTAAAACACTTAAAAAATCTGAAATATTGGCTGGATTCACAAGATCTTTGTCTTTCATTTGCTGTACGCTGTGTATTTTTCAGAAATGTTTTATGATGAGTATTTAGGTAATTCACGTTGCTCTCTGTAGTTATTCTAGTCGCTTTGGTGAGAGTTGTGATGGTGGCTGCAATGGTAAACTATGATTTATACCTGAAATATGCACATTTTTCTAACAAAACATATGCTATACAATAAATATGTTATCAGACTGTCATCTGATGAAGTTGTTTCTTGGTTAGTGGCTATTTATATCTTTATTTGGTCGAATTTGTGATAGCTAACTATGCAGGAAAAAAATGGTGGAGTAAAAAAAGTTGTCTTTTGCTAACGTGGTTAGCTAATAGATTTACATATTGTGTCTTCCCTGTAAAACATTTTAAAAATCAGAAATGATGGCTGGATTCACAAGATGTGTATCTTTCATCTGGTGTCTTGGACTTGTGATTTAATGATATTTAGATGCTAGTATTTACTTGTGACGATATGCTAGGCTATGCTAGTCAGCTTTTTTACTGATGGGGGTGCTCCCGGATCGTGTGGAAGTAGAAGTTATTTGTGGTTTCTTTGCAGCAATTCGACAATGAAGGCCTGATTCACGCAGTCTCCTGTGAACAGTTGTTGTTGAGATGTGTCTGTTACTTGAACTCTGTGAAGCATTTATTTTGGCTGCAATCTGAGGTGCATTGAACTCTAAGGAACTTATCCTCTGCAGCAGAGGTAACTCTGGGTCTTCCTTTCCTGTGGCGGTCCTCATGAGAGCCAGTTTCATCATAACGCTTGATGGTTTTTGCAACTGCACTTGAAGATACTTTCAAAAATCTTGACATTTTCCGGATTGACTGACCTTCATGTCTTAAAGTAATGATAGACTGTCGTTTCTCTTTGCTTATTTGAGCTGTTCTTGCCATAATATGGACTTGGTCTTTTACCAAATAGGCCTGTCTTCTGTTTACCACCCCTACCTTGTCACAACACAATTGATTGGCTCAAATGCATTAAGAAGGTGTCATGACTGTCCTGTGAGGATCCAGATGGGTCGGATCAGCTCTGCAGTGGCTGATTTTGGCCAGACCCCTCTCCCCCGCAGAGGGGGAAAGGGTAGCTGGTGGGGAATTGACAGTTCACACCCTGTTGTAAATCAGCTATCTCCCTCTCCAAATTCACACAGGAATGTGCCTTTGTCTACACAGACGTTTTCTCGCCAAAGCTCTACATGTTCTAAAGTCAATACTGGAACAATATTTTTAACATAGAATGTGGGGAATGGTCAGAGGCGATCTATAGAATAATAATGTAATTTCGGTTGTTATTTTGTGATGTCATTAAAAAAGTTATAAAGGAAATACTGTAACTAGAAAAGTATTCACAATAGAGGTGTGCAAAGCTCTTATGAGACCTACCCAAAGGTGTTGCCAAAGTTGTTTCTAACAGGGGGGTGAAGACTTATCTAATCAAGGTATATTAGTGTTTAACTTTTCATTAATCTTAAAAAAATGTGTAACACAACAAAATTTGTCAAAAGTCAAGGGGTGTGAATACTTTCTGGCACTGCGTATTTAGGCACACACTGTACTGTGCATAAACTCTCCCACATTGTAACGTATACGCTTGGAGTCGGAAAGCAAGTGCAGGTGGTGACTTTAATAATAAACGGAACATGGAACAATATAACAAACACGAGTAGCATATATACATGAAACACATAAATAATACTGACTGGGGAAGGAACCTAAGGGAGTGCCAGATATAGGGGAGGTAATAAGTTAGGTAATGGAGTCCAGGTGTGCCTCATGACGATGTGCAGGTGCGCATAATGATTGATGCCAGGTGTGCGTAATGATGGATCCAGGACCGGTGGTTAGTATTCCGGAGACGTCGAGCGCTGGAGGGGAGGAGCGGGAGTAGGCGTGACACCCATGTATAATGTGGAGAGCTCATATGCTGTACATCTAATGACAGCGAGCAGAGAGGAATACATAAAAGCTCTGTCTCTGTGCTCTACTGCAGTGGTCTGGTCTCATAAACAATCAGTTACACCATGCAGCAGCAAGCAGCCAGCAGAATAGACCCTGAGGTGATGGAAAGCCCCCTGTATGCCTATCTCATTCTCAATTCAATTCAAAGGGGCTTTATTGGCATGCGAAACGTGTTTACAAAGCAAGTGGGAAAAAACGAACGAAAAAACGACAAAAGCCAACAAAGCGAATTAAACAAAAGAAAGACAAAAACAATCGGACATTAAGAGTAAACATTACAGACAAAATGTTTGAAGAGAATAAGGACATTTAAAATATTATATTATTAGCTGTTAAAAATGTAGTATAACATTTCAAATGTTACACTTTTTCTCTCTTCCTTTCTCTCCCTCACCCCTGTGAGCCTCTCTCTCTCCCTCTCTCCCTCTCTTTCTCTCAACCCCTCCCCCTTCCACACTTTCTGCCTCTCTCTCTCTTTTCCTCCTCGGAGGGCCTTGCCTCCCGACCTGCCATTCAATCCCTTTCTCTCTCCTTTCTATAATTTTCTCCCTCCTGTCGATGGAGGTATCGCTAGTGTCCATTCAGCCAGGTTATTAGTATTGATCAGATAGAGCCGGGGGTGTTGCGGCTCGTTTTGCATCCCCCCTCAAACGGGTGTCCTCTGGACAGCTGGCCAGCATATAGTCAGAACCCAGACAATGGTGGTGACAGGGCATCTGACGTGGAAATGATTTTTACTGAGTCTACTTGGGTCTCGTCTCATTTATTTTTCTCATGTTCTATTCCCCTCCCCATCCCTCTATTCCCCTGTCTCCTCTCTTCCCACTCCTTTCCCTCCTCTCCCCCTCTCTTACTTCCACACCTGCCCATCTCCTCAGTCCTCCTCTCGTCCATTCTCATCTCTTCTCTTCATCCTATTTCTGTCTCCTCCTGTTCTTTTCTCCTGAGTTGGGCCTATCTGACAGTCTCTGCAGACTATCTCTGAGGAGAAGGCGATACAGTCAGGTGAAGACAGATGTTACAGTGACACACTACTGGATGGCTGGCAGGGGGAACCGTTGAGATAAGAAATAACAGCTTGATCATATTCCTGGTATTAAATCAGACTGTTTTGCCCATAGTTACATTTGTTAGAAAGCATTAGTTAGAAACTCTGCATTAGTTAGAAACTCACATTTGAACTGAGCCCAGTTCAGTGGGATCTGTTTGACACTCCATTGGTTGTCATGGTGACAAATGATCTCAGAAGGGAGAGAAAAGTGATATCTAGCATGATGGACGTGTGTGTGTGTGTGTGTGTGTGTGTGTGTGTGTGTGTGTGTGTGTGTGTGTGTGTGTGTGTGTGTGTGTGTGTGTGTGTGTGTGTGTGTGTGTGTGTGTGTGTGTGTGTGTGTGTGTGTGTGTGTGTGTGTGTGTGTGTGTGTGTGTGTGTGCAGGAGAAGGGTGTCAGGTGGAGGAGACGGGGAGAGAAAGGAGGAGGGGGGAAGAAAGGAACGAGGGAGGGCTGATGGAAGGATGATTATGTGGCTGGCCATCTGGACTGCAGTCAAAGAGCGCTGAAGCCAATTCACCAGAGAAAGTGTGTGTGTGTGTGTGTGTGTGTGTGTGTGTGTGTGTGTGTGTGTGTGTGTGTGTGTGTGTGTGTGTGTGTGTGTGTGTGTGTGTGTGTGTGTGTGTGTGTGTGTGTGTGTGCCCTGTCTTATGCATCTGTGTGTGGGCAAATTGTGTCCCATTGTGTATTTCTCCCCATACCTTGATAGAAATTAGCACGAACACACACATTGGCAATAACACAAAGCCCCAACGCAGTCGGACACAGTCACAGACGTCTTTCCTCCTAATCGTTTGTACACTAATAATTAGCCTGCTAACAAGTCGTTATTACCCCCTGTGCCCTACCTCTCCCTGCTATCTGACTGCCTAATTGACATTGCTGTATCTGAGAAGGAACCCTGTGCATAGTTATTAGAGCTATAATTACTATACACCTCACGGCACAGAGAAACACGGAGGATACCAGTGTTTTCTGTGCATAGCTATTAGAGCTGACACTACTACCTTCTACCTGCCCAGGCCTCTGGGGAAGGAGCGGAGGAGGGGGTAGCCCACTGTCTGTACTGTGGATATGATCTATCATCTTAATATGTGCCACTTAGTAGAGGCTTTTCCAAAAACGACTAACAGTACAGTGAGCGTGTACATTTTACCGTAGGTTGTGTATATGTTCCCTGCGGGAATTGAATCCGATGACCTTGGCCTTACCAACTGAACAACACAGGAATACATGTATGTGTGTCAACAGGCCATGTAGGAGCAATGAGCTGGCCAGGCTCCAGGTATTTTACATTTTAGTCATTTAGCAGACGCTCTTATCCAGAGTGACTTACAGGAGCAATTAGGTTTAAGTGCCTTGCTCAAGGGCACCTCACAAAAATGTTTTACCAAGTCGGCTCGGGGATTCAAACCAGCGACATTTCAGGCTTAGTGACTGAAGGCCTACTGGATCAGTTGTTTGTTTGCCAACACAGTTGACCTAATCTAGTGACCACCAGCCAGCTAGACTAGCGAAGAGAAACCATTCATCAAGAGGGATTGTAGTTTGAAGTGTGCTTGGGAGTCTCGCCACCATCTGTGGGTGTGGTGTGATGTGGTGTTTCTGAGGAGACTCCAAATGATTTTAGATGGAGAGAATGGTGTCATAACACTCAGCACTGCTTATGTGTAGTAGGTTTGTGTTAACCACATTGATCAAACCAAGGCATGATATACTGGGGTTCTGCAATCTATCTTTCATGTTGGTACCAGACATCCAACCTTCCATGGTTCTAATTCACATTCTCCGTGGAACTGTCTTATGAGACAAATTAAAATGACTTGCCATCAAAGGGACTTAACAATATCTCTTCTCCCCTCTTTCCATCCCACCCTTCCCCCATTCCTAACCCTCCAGAGGATCTGTTGCCGTTTGGTTTCCCCAGCATCGACATGGGACCCCAGCTGAAAGTGGTGGAGAGGACCAGGACGGCCACCATGCTGTGTGCTGCCAGCGGCATCCCAGACCCAGAGATCTCCTGGTTCAAAGATTTCCTACCTGTAGAACCCAGGTCCAGCCTGGGACGCATCAAACAACTACGCTCAGGTGAGATGGAAGGGAGAGAGGGAGGGAAAGAAAGGGGTGAGGAATACAGTAGTGATATGAATCATGGGATTCTTCATTATGTCTTTGGGGGGGTTTGTTCTTCTGCAAAAACTCTCAATGGACTACTACAGAGTAAGCTAGATCTGAACTGATGTACATAGCACACTCCTTGAAGCCCTCTTCATGTTCAATGTCCTTTTATATATGTTTCTGGAGAGGCCAGACGTATTATCTATGCATGTCTGGCAAACAGTGCATTCGGAATGTATGCAGACCCCTTAACTTTTTCCATATTTTGTTACGTTACAGCCTTATTCTAAAATGCATTAAATCGATTTTTTCCCTCATCAATCTACACACAATACCTCATAATGACAAAGCAAAAACTGTTTTTTTGAAATTATTGCAAATGTATTAAAAGTAAAAAACTGAAATGGAAAAAGGGAAGGTGTCTGAATACTTTCCGGAGGCACATGAGAGAAAGGAGGAGGGAGGGTGACAGGACAAAAAGGGATTCTTTAGTTTTCTACATTCAGTTCCCCTGTCCTGACATCTCTATGTCAAGCTGGTTTGACTGTGGTCTTTCAGTTTGTCTTACTTCCCGATCTTTCCATTCTGCCTTTTTGTGTTTGTTTGTTTTGTGTCATTTTTTACTCTGCAAAGGGATACTATGGTATGAATAACCTGCTGTCTGCAGAGAAAGATATGTACACATGCACTTATATGACTTATACAAAAAGGCTATTAAACACTAATCCAAGTATTTTTGCCATAAAGAACATGATGTATTAGAAATTATAGATGCCAGGTTGGTAGACACAGAACAATATTTAATCATAGACACAGAACTATGGGTAGTGTAGTACAGCATTATGCACATGTAACCAGAGTGTAAAGCAAGGTAATTCCACATGGAGAACATGGTAAATCCAAATGGAGAACATGGTAATTCCACATGGAGAACATGGTAATTCCACATGGAGAACATGGTAAATCCAAATGGAGAACATGGTAATTCCACATGGAGAACATGGTAATTCCACATGGAGAACATGGTAATAACACATGGAGAACATGGTAATTCCACATGGAGAACATGGTAAATCCAAATGGAGAACATGGTAATTCCACATGGAGAACATGGTAATTCCACATGGAGAACATGGTAATAACACATGGAGAACATGGTAATTCCACATGGAGAACATGGTAATAACACATCCCTCACCTGCTTCTTGTGTCCTTTTTGTTTTTCTCCATAATCGTCAACAGCCCTCAGTAAGTATTACTGTAACCATAGCCATGCACATACCCTTTTATTGTATGTCTCTCAGACTACTTACGGTCACTACACCGTTAAAGCAGTCTTTCCCAAATGGTGGATCAGGACCCACTGATGTGTCACAGTCAGTCCTTTTGGGGTCACAGAAACTGACTAGAGACGGCTGTGACTAGAAACATGGTTTTGTTGATTTAATGGGTCAAAAAGTAAACAACTTTGAGAACCTCTGCATTGTAGTCCCTTGAAGACACTGAAGATCCCTCTCTGCTTCTCTACGGCCCCTCTCTCTTTCCCTGATCCCTCTCTTCCCTCCAGTGTCCACACACACACACACACACACACACACACACACACATCCATCCATTCATCATCTCCTAAGGAGGTGTAGTGAGGCATCTGGTCCAAGAGTCAAAGTTTGTCAAGAGTCTTCATAACTCAAAAGTGGTGTACATTTTCGACAACCATCTGTTGTGTAGGTCCTGCCGTACGCATTAGGAGAACTCTGCAGGCCAATCCTCCTCATTCATTTGGGTTTGAGGCCTACAGAATTGCCCCTAATGTACGAAGTGAGATCCACACAACATATGGTGTGCAATATGGACTCAGTTTGACATTAGACCACTTTTGACATGTGAAATTACCAAACAAACTTTGGTTTAGGGGTGAACCTTTAAGTTTTTCTCGGATTAGTAATGATGGACAGACATCTCTCCTATTTAATTTTGGGCATGGGAGAGGGACACTGAAAGCACATGATTAACTCTATAAAATCTGGAGACCACCTCCAATTTCACTTTAGATTAGGAGTAGCTAAATCGTTGTAACCACACAGCTTAGCTTAGTGAACACGTGGAGTAGTCAAATAATCATATTCAGGGCTTGTCTACCCTAGTTTCCTGTATAGCTTACCATTCTTAACCACTCCCATTTATGTTGTTATCTGTCTCTGTGCGTTTCTTTCAATCTGTGTGTGTGTGTGTGTGTGTGTGTGTGTGTGTGTGTGTGTGTGTGTGTGTGTGTGTGTGTGTGTGTGTGTGTGTGTGTGTGTGTGTGTGTTTGTGTGTGTGTGTGTGTGTGTGTGTGTGTGTGTGTGTGTGTGTGTGTGTGTGTGTGTGTGTGAAAATGTTTTGTTAAAAATGCTAATGAAACCTCTTTGCAATAAGGAATTGAGACCAAAAGCTCAAGAGAAGTTTCAAGTGCTTAATACCAAGGATACAGTCAGCTGAGTGCATCCATTTAGAAAGTTCACAACACATTTTATACTCTTCCCATGTAGGCGTCAGCTGCCCAGCTATACATCTTTGTTTAGCCCGTCCATCTTCGGTTCTGGGCCTGACCCTGCTCTCTGATCCTAGGCAATTTCCTCTTATCTGATTAGGTCAAACTTTCTAAATGAGCAAACACACAGTTTCATGGCCTGAACTCCGTTAATACTCACAGTAATCATTCACTAAACAGGATACAAACTAACTACAGTTTAACATGAAACATGTTACATTTTCAGTTGGTTTCCATCTGTGAAAGACCTCTCTGATGAGAGTAGGCTACCCATCCTGTTAGGGGAGGATGCAGCGAGCTGTGGGTTGGCAGCGCACGACATTGCTGCCTTCCATAAGTTGAGGGACAGTGTCTGACAGACCAATCAACCTGCACATGTCCTCTACTGTATGCTTATTGTTATTGTTATGGTTATTTTGACCCTTGGTTATTGTTGTTACTGTTGTCCCGTTGACAATTTTGATTCTCATTTTTATTTATTTTTATATTGTAAATATCCAAAGTAAGCTTTGGCAATATGTACATTGTTATGTCATGCCAATAAAGCAAATTGAATTGAATTGAATTGAATTGAGAGAGAGAGAGACATGAGAGACATGAGAGACATAGAGAGAGAGAGAGAGATATGAGAGAGTGAGAGATATGAGAGATATGAGATATGAGAGTGAGAGATATGAGAGATATGAGAGATATGAGAGTTATGAGAGATATGAGAGTGAGAGATATGAGATATATGAGAGTGAGAGATATGAGAGATATGAGAGAGAGAGAGATATGAGAGAGAGAGAGATATGAGAGAGAGAGATATGAGAGACATATGAGAGAGAGACTCCTCCACAGGAGTAGTGTATCTACACCTGGACAACAACTAATCTAGAGAGGCTGAAGTTACAGTACCAATCTGGAAACTATGGGGAGTTGTCTTGTTAGGGAATGTATGTGTGTACGTTCCCGCGTACATTCCTGCGTGTGTTTGTGTTTATTGAGCCCGCTCTCTCGCCGCTCTGCTAGCTGCAGCTGACCTCTTTGCTTCTCTCTCCTGCAGACACATGAAAGGCAAACGAGGCAGAACTCTCTCTCACGTCCCTCCTCCCTCTCTCGTTCTCTCTCCTCGCTCTCCCGTCCCCATGGAACAAAGCAGAGCTCGGCGCAAAACAGGCATAACTTATCTGTGCAACAACCAAGCAGGAGAGCAGGGGAAAGAGAAAAAAGAAGGAGAAAGGGAGGAAGATAGAGAGTACTCTACAGCACTCGCTTTGAAACAACAGATCCTGAAACGCAGACACACACACTCATAGTCTTTAAAACCTTGAATAAGGGTTTCAAATTTGGGAAAATGACACTCTCTAATTGTTTTATATTTTTTAAATTTTGTCAGGAAATGCAGCTCTGTCTCAGGTTCGGCTGTTGTGCAGTGGTTGCACAGCCTTTCCTCTACAGGGAGACAGGTTTTCCTGTGTCTACCCTTCTCAATGGCAAGGCTGTGCTCACTGAGCCTGTACGTCGTCAAGGTTTTTCTAAGGTTTTGATCAGTAACCATGTTCAAATATTTAGCCTCAGTGTACTGTCGATTTAGGGCCAGATAGCACTGCATTTTGCCTTGTGTTTGTGCTTGTGTTTCCCAATAAGCTATGTAGTTTTGTTTTGACTGTGTTGTAATTTGGTTTATTCTGATTGATTGGATGTTCTGGTCCTGAGGCTTCAGTGTGTTAGTAGAACAGGTTTGTGAACTCAGCCCCAGGACCAGCTGGATGAGGGGACTATTTTCTTTGCTCAGCTCTTGGCATTGCAGGGCTTGGTAATGATATGAGAGGGGGTCACTGTATTTTAGATGTTTCCAAAACTTAATTGCTCTTTTTTAAATAGTGTTTTACTAGTGGATATTGGCCTAATTCTGCCCTGCATGCATTGTTTATATTTTTCCTCTGGACATGTAGGAGAATCTTACAGAATTCTGCATGCAGGGTTTCAATGGGGTGTGTGTCCCATTTGATGAAATCTTGTTTTGCATGTGGACCCCACACCTCGCTGCCATAAAGTGCAATTGGTTCAATGACATATTCAATTAGTTTTAGCCAAATTTTAATATTTATTTCAATTTGAATTAGCTTTTTAATGGGGTAGAATGTCCTGCGTGCTTTCACTCTCAGTTCCTTCACTGCCTCATGAAGGTGTCCAGTTTAGCTTATTTTTAAACCTAAGTAATTGTAGTGTGTGCAGTACTCTATATATTTTGTACCAATTGAGAACTTTGGTCTAATTCCCTGAGATCTGGATCTTCTCTGGAAAATCATTATTTTAGTATTTTTGGGGTTTTACTGCCAGGGCCCAGGTGCTGTGGGTGACAGCAGGCATAGGTCATCTGCGAAGAGCAGGCATTTAACCTCTAAATTGTGGAGACTAACACCAGGGGCTGAGGATTTTTCTAGAATAGTGGCCAATTCGTTAATGTAAATATTGAAGAGTGCAGGGCTCAGATTGCAACCCTTAAAGAATTCTGTTATTTTCTTGCCAGTTTTAATGCTGCACGTATTGCCAGTATACATTGATTTAATTATGTCATATGTTTTACCCCCTACACCACTTTCAATAACTTTGTAGAACAGTCCTGTATGCCAAATAGAATCAAATGCTTTTTGGAAGTCGATAAAGCAAGCGTATATTTTGGTATTATTTTGGTGGACAGGGTGTAAATATGATCAGTTGTGCGATGTTTTGGTATAAATCCAATTTGGCTTTTACTCAAGACATTGTGCTTATTAAGGAAGTTTAGAACTCTTACATTGAAAATACTACAGAAAACCTTCCCCAGGTTACTGTTCACACAAATGCCTCTGTAATTGTTAGGGTCAAATTTGTCTCCGTTCTTAAAGATTGGGGTTATGAGTCCTTGATTCCAGATGTCAGGGAAATAACCTACACTCAGGATCAATTTTAATATAGCCAATTTAAATTTTGCACTAGTGAGTTTGAGCATCTCATTTAGGATGCCATCAGGTCCGCATGCTTTTTTGGCGTTGTTCTGCGTTTGTTTCAATTTGAACGGTGTTGTAGAGTGTTTTAAAATGGGTTGTCCATATGTCACCATTTTGTATCGCTAATTCCTCTTGTTTAGATTTTTTTTTTTTTTTCCAATTTTGCCAGAAGTTGTTTGTGTTTATGGACTCCTCAGTTAGTGTCAGCTGCTTGCTGTTGTACTGTGCTTTTTTGGTTCTGAGTGTACGTTTATAGAGTTTTAAAGTCTCACAGTAATGAAGGCGTAATTCACCATTATTTGGGTCTCTGTGCTTTTGGTTGGATAGTGTTCTAAGTTTTTTCCTTATAATTTTACAATCTGCATCAAACCAGTTGTCATCTGTGATCTTTTTTTGTTGTGTTTTTTATCCATTTCAATTGTGCTTCTTTTGCCTTCTTCTCTCTCTCTCTCCCTCTCTCACTTTCTCTTTGTCTCTCTCTCTCTCCCCCCCTTCTCTCTCTCTCCCACATACACACAGTGTCTGGATCAATCACACCTCTCCTGCGCTGTCTTGACAGACTGTATGTCCGTCTGTCTCTACCCTGTTAAAATGAAGTGCTTTGTAACACTAAAACTAGTGGCAACTGAGCTGCCACTACCTTAACGAAGATGAAACCTTACATTTGCTGCAGTATTGAAACACATGGTTATGAGGGTTTTGGGACAGATTATTGAAACATTCATCCCGGGGTGTTCTGAAATGTGACATGGTGTGTTGGAACGCCACATAATGAAGTTGGGCGACACCTTGCCTGAGACTGGGAGCATTAACCCGGAAAAGGTTGGAAACAGTGTTACTTCTCTTCTGGTGTCCTTTCCTCTTTCTCTAAAGCTCTTAAACACTATGATGCTTTTTCCAAACCTGTGTCGTGCAGAATTAGATCCCTTCTCTTTTTGTATATTCCCTGCTATTATATGGTGTGTTTAGTTATGAGCAGTATTATGCTTAAACAAAGGACACGAGAAAAGATTGTTTTGTGAAAATATAAATGAATACGTTTGTTCAGGATAATAATTACTTTTTCAAGACATGATTTTGAAGCTTCAAATGTTAAAATTTTCTTTGCACATTTTCAAATTACAACAAAACATGAACAGTTCTTTCACACTTTTATATTGATAAAGTAAGACAATTCAAAGATCTGTGAGGTATTAATCATATTAATATTTTTCAAAATCAACGGAAATATGGCATTATATTTCTATTTTATGGGAAAAGATACAGGCAATGACTGCTAATGTTAGCAGTAGCACTTATACAAAGTTTAGCCCAGGACTCAATGCGATCCATTAGCCATTATGCTAATGTCTCTGACCTGAGTCTTTATATTCAGATGATGATACATGGCATGGAAGGTTGTTCAGATGGATTGAAGCACAATACGGGGCGGCAGGTAGCCTAGTGGTTAGAGTGTTGGACCAGTAACCGAAAGGTTGCTAGATCGAATCCCCGAGCTGACAAGGTAAAAATCTGTCGTTCTGCCCCTGAACAAGGCAGTTAACCCACTGTTCCGAGGCCGTCATTGTAAATAAGAATTTGTTCTTAACTGACTTGCCAAGTTAAATCAAGGTATAAAAGTAAGTCCGATGATATGATTCACAGTTGGCATTAGTCTATAATTCTTGTTAGGATTGGCCAGCCGGTGGGTAACTTAGTATGTATGTTTGTTTTTCTGCAGGGAGACAAAGAAATAGAAAATATTAACAAGGAATAATGATATGAATACATGAATGCATAATTACGTTATCACATTCTATAATATTAGTTACAATATACATATACAATTATTAAACATATCAATAGCAATATGCAAAATGCTTATGTGATGAAGTTTTGCAAATATAGCAACAAGATATAAATATGAATGTCAAAAGTGGGATGCAATAACATGTGGTTGCCTCTGTGTGTTGCTCTCCATGTGAGTCTGTTAGATGACTAATGTGATGTAGTTGTTGAGTGGCTTCACCGCAAGTATATTGTGTTAAAAAAATTAAAAAAACGTTGTGTGGAAGGTCAAAACTAGAGCAGGCTAAATTGGCAGTGACTATGCATGTAGCGTCAAGAAAACATATCAATGAATCAAATTGGCTGTTTGACTTGGACTATTAGCATTTAGCATCCGAAATGCTACAATGTGATAACATATGTGTACGCACGTATTCATTGACATTTACTTTCTTGGATTGTTTTGTAGAGTTTCTTCTGAGCGTTTGGTGTGCTCTCACCTATCTGGGTTCGTGAAGACCTGAAACATGCCTGTTCTTTTTTAACTTGACCATAGAGTTTCCTAGAGGACATGACCTGCCACGAATGCCCTCTCTCCACCTGAATTCTGAACAGTTTGGCCACACAATGTTTGTAGTTCACATTTTGACTTTAAACATGTGTCTTCTGATATGGTTGACTGTCTGCTTCAGTGGGGAAAATTCAAAAGAAATGTGTCATCTTACTACCCCAGCAGTCGGGGGTTCAAGTCACACTTTCATCTGTCTCCTCCTGTTTCTAATCTGTCTAAATAAAGGACAGAAACAAATAAAGGTGGAATTTCACAGAAAAATATTCTCCCTAGGCCCTATTCTGAATTGAAATAAGTTGATTTAAATTTAACTTTAAAAAATGTTGACTTGAGTCCATGTTAACTCTACTCTACAAGCAAAAGACCAGGGTTCACATCCACCTTCTCACATGAATACCAGTGATGAATGCCCACTTTCCACATGTTACCTCATGCTAGAACTGCTATAACTTACATATCCTAAAAGATGGCACAGACAAAGAGGGCTGCCTCGCTTCTAGTTCATAGGAAACTTTGCAGTTTTTTGTTATTTCTTATTACATTGTTAGCCCAGAAAATGTTATGTGTTATTACATACAGCCGGGAAGAACTATTGGATATCAGAGCGGCGGTAACTCACCAGCACTACGACCAGGAATACGACATTCCCGAAGCAGATCCTTTGTTCGCACCACCCATGGCAATTGAACTGATTCCAGAGGCAGATCCAAAACAACGCCTGCGAAAAAGAGGGACTCGAAGCGGTCTTCTAGTCCGACTTAGGAGGCGCGCACACCACCCACTGCTTCCGAGTATATTACTCACTAATGTTCAGTCCCTGGATAACAAAGTTGACGAGATCAGGGCAAGGATTTCTTTCCAGAGAGACATCAGCGATTGTAACACACTGTTTCACAGAAACATGGCTCTCTCGGGATATACTGTCAGAGTCGGTCCAGCCATCTGGATTCTCAGTTCATTGCGCCGATAGTAGAAGGGCGGAGGTGTGTGTTTCATGATTACCGACTCATGGTTTAATTGTAATAACATACAGGAACTCAAGTCCTTTTGTTCACCCGACCTAGCATACCGCACAATCAAATGCCGACCGTATTATCTCCCAAGAGAATTCTCTTCGGTTATTGTCACAGCCTCGTATATCCCCCCCTCAAGCCGATACCACGGCGGCCCTCAAGGAACTTCACTGGACTTTATGCAAACTGGAAACCATATATCCTGAGGCTGCATTTATTGTAGCTGGGGATTTAACAAAGCAAATTTGAGGAAAAAGCTACCTAAATTCTATCAGCATATTGACTGTAGTTCTCGCGCTGGAAAAATACTCAACCATTGTTATTCAGACAAGGACCTCCCCCACCCTCCTTTCAGCAAATCTGACCACGACTAAATTTTGCCCCTCCCTTCCTATAGGCAGAAACTCAAACAGGAAGTACCTGTGCTAAGAACTACTCAACGCTGGTCTGACAAATCGGAATCCATGCTTCAAGATTGTTTTGATCATGCGGACTGGGATATGTTCCGGGTAGCTTCCGAGAATAATATTGACGTGTACACTGAGACGGTTACTGATTTCATCAAGAAGTGTATATGAGATGTTGTACCCACTGTGACTATTAAAACCTACCCTAATCAGAAACAGTGGACTGATGGCAGCATTTGCGCAAAACTGAAAGTGCGAACCATCACATTTAAACATGGCAAGATGACTGGGAATATGGCAGAGTACAAACAGTGTAGTCATTCCCTCTGCAAGGCAGTCAAACAGGCAAAACATCAGTATAGAGACAAAGTGGAGTCGCAATTCAACGGCTCAGACACGAGACATATGTGGCAGGGTCTACAGACAATCATGGGCTACAAAAGGAAAACCAGCCACGTCGGAGACACAGATGTCTTGCTTCCAGACAAGCTAAACACATTCTTTGCCTGCTTTGAGGATAACACAGTGCCTCGCAAGGCTGCCGGCGCAGATGGCATCCCTAACCGCGTCCTCAGAGCATGCGCAGACCAGCTGGCTGGTGTGTTTACGGACATATTCAATCTCTCCCTATCCCAGTCTGCTGTCCCCACATGCTTAAAGATGGCCACCATTGTTCCTGTACCCAAGAATGCAAAGGTAACTGAACTAAATGACTATCGCCCCGTAGCACTCACTTCTGTCATCATGAAGTGATTTAAGAGACTAGTCAAGGATCATATCACCTCCACCCTACCTGACACCCTAGACCCACTCCAATTTGCTTACCGCCCCAATAGGTCCACAGACGATGCAATCGCTATCACACTGTACACTGCCCTATCCCATCTGGACAAGAGGAATACCTATGTAAGAATGCACAATTGAGAGCATCCTGCCGGGATGCGTCACCACCTGGTAAGGCAACTGCACCGCCCACAACCGCAGGGCTCTCCAGAGAGTGGTGCGGTCTGCACAACGCATCACCAGGAGCAAACTACCTGCCCTCCAGGACACCTACAGCACCTGATGTCACAGGAAGGCCAAAAATATCATCAAGGACAACAACCACCGGTTGCCCCTAAGTGACCGCCAATGTCACTTATGCCTGGAACCGCCCCTGCACTGTCCAGAAGTAAAATATATATTTTAAGTATTCCGTCCTCTGAGCCAAGTTGTTGAACAGCATATCTGCAACTGTGTCTCAGTGACTCACCTAGTTCCTTGTTTTCTTCCCCTCTCTACACGGATACACAGTTACAGGTCTTACACAGAAAGACCCACCGTACCATATCCACACTGTGTTATTGTCATATTCTGTAGTACGCTTTTCCGTCACACTGCTATGAGCCTTTGTGAGTCTGAAAGCAGCTGAGTGTGTGTGTGTGTGTGTGCATGCGTGTGTGTGTGTGTGTGTGTGTGTGTGTGTGTGTGTGTGTGTGTGTGTGTGTGTGTGTGTGTGTGTGTGTGTGTGTGTGTGTGTGTGTGTGTGTGTGTGTGTGTGTGTGTGTGTGTGTGTGTGCGTGCGTGCGTGTTTCTGAGAGAGTTGTTTTGTCGTTGTCTTGTTTCATTTTCCCCACTGTGCGGTAGACTTAAGTAATCCCCTGCTTTTGTGGTCCCTCCTCTGTCTCCATGTCTAACACACTTTTTCTGATAAGGTGTGTGTGTCCGGTGGGGGTGGTTGGCGTGTGCGTGCAGATTTATTTGCTTGTGCACACTCTTGTGTGTGGTTCCGCCCCAAGCCCCTAGCCCCATTTCAAACACACACAGTTTGTGATAAGGGCCTTGTAAGCATTGTGAAGGGTTTACCGCAGACCATGCTCCAGGAGAAAACGAATGGAAGAATAATAATAATGTGCCATAATAACATGGTTTAGGAGCCGGGCATAATAATGTACAACGCTGCTATACACCTCAGTGAATTGTGCAGAGAAACAGAGGGGGGGGGAGAAGGCTAAATGGGGATTTAAAGTGTTGCCATGTTGAGTCCTCTGTTTGACTTCAGATGTGCCCCAGGGACTCCTATAGTGCATCGTTAACTACTCTCATTTAGCTTGCTGTGGGGGAACATGGATTTTTCATGGCAGAAATGAACCAGTAATGGAAAATCCCTCATTTTAAATGGTAGTTTTAATCAGTTTTAGGTGATGCACGAGGGTTGATGAGTAAAAATACATTTCATTTATGAATGAATCAATAATTAACCCATTGTAATGTCTCTTTTTCCTCTTTCTCTCTCTCTCTCCTCCATCTATCTCTCTCTGTCTTTCTCTCTCTCAATCGCTCTATCTATCTCTCTCTCTTTGTCTTTCAGGTGCCCTGCAGATCGAGAACAGTGAAGAGACCGACCAGGGGAAGTATGAGTGTGTGGCCACTAACTCTCAGGGCGTACGCTACTCTTCCCCAGCCAACCTGTATGTGCGAGGTAGGAACTGACCCCGGGTGTAAGATCTCTCACACACATGCGTTATAACACACACACCACTTTAACAAACACACATGTAACAGCCGTCACTATTATACTATACATGTAGCAAGGTGTTAAGTGCTAGTTTGTTTACATGTTGTTTTGTTGTTTATTTTCTTCCTATTGGCATCTACTAACCAAACACAACCAAACCTAACCACCAAGTGAAACACCAGTTGGTGACCTAAGATTGGTAATATTCAAGACTAAACTGGGTTTTCACCAGTGTTGCGTCAAGGTGCTCTATTTTATAATAACTGCCACTGAATGGACGTAGACGAAGAGGGATAGGCCAATGACGTCATACATGACCAGATTCTTCAGGAAGTATTATTGCACTGTGTAATTCGGGGGCCTTTGCTACAGTATGACATCACTATTGTCCTATCCCTCTTTATTTTATTGTAAATTGAGGGCCACGGGGTTTATGCTTCTATCTTCCACTTTAATGCACTGATTGGCCAGGGAATACAATTGGTTTCTCAAGTCTAAATCAGATACGAAAAAGAATGCAGAAACTGTGGCCCTCCAGAAGTTTAAGACCCCTATTCTAGGTTCCTCGACTGAGGTAAGGGAGACCGGGACCTCTGGATTCAGTTTTATGGGTTCTAGACTCGCTGTTCTAAGCTCTTGAGCCCTTGAATTCGAAGTTCCTGATTCTCCATTTTAAGTGGGTTCTGTGGTTCTGTGAGAACCAGTGTGTGTGTGTGTGTGTGTGTGTGTGTGTGTGTGTGTGTGTGTGTGTGTGTGTGTGTGTGTGTGTGTGTGTGTGTGTGTGTGTGTGTGTGTGTGTGTGTGTGTGTGCGTGCGTGCGAGTGAGGCTTTGAGCTGGCCATTTTTACTCTCTCTGTGTTTCCCCGTTCTCTCTCTCCCCCTCACGTCATTGTGTTCTACATCAACCCCCTTACATCCCCCAGAGCTACGAGAAGGTTGGTGCGTCATTTATTTTCCTTCGCTACTTCCTTTCTATAACACATTTACTCCTAAAGTTAGGAGAATTCCTAAAGTGAGGAGAGAGAAAACCGGTCTGAAACCGGCTAGAGCAGAGGGATGAATAACCCTCGTGTCAAATTGGATTTGATGAACACATTTCTTTGACCGAAGACTTTTACCTGAGCTCTCTAACGAGGCCACCTGCCTACACAGCCGTTTGCATTGATTGCATTGTGAGGCCTTGTTTGCAGACCGTTGTTATTGCTTCCATCCGTGCGCGCGACATTCTCTGCATGGAAAGTGTCTTGTTGCCATGGAGACCCAGGAATTGGAAATTCAAAGGAGGCTGTCTACGCATGGCGGGAGAGCGGTGGCAGCGCTTGCATGCCTTGTACCCTGACCGTGTAACTCTGTGTGTGCGCGGCTCTGTTTGTTTGTGTGTGCGCGTGCTTGTGTATGTTGAATTGATTGATTTCCGTATTGTCTTGTCCCTTGTCTTGTGTCGGCCGTGCTGTACTGTTCTGTCTGTGTGGGCTTGTGTTATGTCACTGCCGTGCTTCTGCACTTGCGGCATGTTGTGTGTCACATTGCCAGTGTGTGTCTGTGTCTCTGTGTGTCCTCTTGGTCTGCTACTGTTTGTTTGCCTACTCAGTGTAGCTTGTTTTCTGATTGGTTGAGTGGTATTCATATCCCCCTAGGGGAAATGAAGCAGTCAAATAAGGCTTTATTTAAGTGGCATTTAAAGAGCCACAGAAGTAAGCCACAAAAGTAACTTATAATTATTTGCACACTTGTTTGGTCAGCAAAGGTTGACACAACACAACCACAGTACTTCTTTATGTACATTATCTGTGTTTATATGTGTTTATATGCAGGTAAACAAAATGTACAATAGTATTTAATTGCACAAAACATAAACGTTTCTTTCAGTGGATCATGTCCATGCCCAGTATAGTGTTATTCACACAGAGATCCTATGTAATGATATGGTTATTCAGCTGCTATACAGCGCATTTGCCGTGCTTATGAAACGATCTGATGACCTCCATTGATCGGCAGTTGAAATGAAAGATTTACCCACCTCTATATCCATATATACATTCATACAATGCACACATTAATGAAACAGCTCTCCACTTCTATATTAGATGAGGCTGGATTACCTTGTGAAAATGCCAACTGGGCTGTAGTGTGCTGTGCTACTGAAACAGTATCCCAGCTCCCAGTCACCGTCTGCTATGGTCTCACAACCTGATCAACTGTCCCCTGTGGGAAAGCCTGTTATTGATGCTGGAGGGAACTAGAATACATCATTGCATTGCAGCTATCACCCTGGACTATATAGTAGGCTACGCTATTAACACAACTCGGAGCTTCTAGGAGATACGCGTTTCCATCAGCATTCTGACCAGAGATACATCTTTTATCTGAATCCTTTGCGAATGAACTGTATATTCCGTTATATGAAATACGACATTGTTTTAGTGATGCTACATCCACATAGACGTCTGTTAGTGTTTATGATACATACTATTGAAGCCCCCCTATCCACGGTGACATAATGGAATAGGGTTAATCATTTGTGCCTGTCCTAATCTCAGATGCTCTCTGTTCAGCATGCGCTTGAATATTGTACTGTCTTCTTGTATTAATACCTGCAGTGCTGGATGTAGTCTACTTTCCTACTTGACGTACTGTAAATATCGATGTGCTCTTCTTCAGATTGAATTGGACACATTGTAGACCAGTCTCCAAACTTTAAGTGAACTTCTAGGCAAAATGCTGTCGTTAGATAAGTACACTACACGTAAAAGGCAACATTATACACGTACTCTAAGAGTTTTGTCTTGTCATATAAAAGGTAAAGCTGGATTGTATGGATAGTTGCTCTTATCTGCTGCATGCTGGTCACTCTGTCCCTGTTTGTCTCTGTCTCGTTCTTGCTCTGGAGAGAATCTGCCTGCCTGCCTGCTTTTTGATTTGATATCTGTTATAACAGTTGAAATTGTTTTTGACTCTTTTTTTTTGTTGACAAATGTCTCTTTTTTTATACATCTTTTTTTCAAATGTCTCTTTTTTTGTCTTGAACTTTGGTGTCCAATTCTGGGTATCTGTTGGTATTCTAGGATCACTCCAAATGTATGGCACTGTTATGGAGAAATGGGGTCATGTCTACTGAACTATTGAATCATTTGAAGATGCCAAAATGTTCATTCGTATTTGGTTTTGGTGAATAGTTTGCGTTCTATCTGTGGAAGACTAGAAATACTGTGAAATTCATGGAACCTAGAGAAGATATTTCAACCCTAGGTGAAGTTTATTAATGGATCTAAAAATGGCTATTTTACATGAAATGGATCGGCTGAGAATCATTTGGGCGAAGACTGAGGCCAGTGATTCTATAAAGGCTGTTTCCCCCTGTTTTACTCCCACTGAGTGAGTGGAGATTCCTGTATTGTGAGTCAAACACATGATTCAAACAGCTGATTCAGATACAGTGTTGAGTCTTGATGCTAGCCAATATTTATACTGTCTGTCTGTCTGTCTGTCAGTCTGTCTGTCTGCCCTCACCTTGCATCCACTCCTGCCCATCTAGAGTCGTTGGTCTGTCTGTCTGATTGTCTATCTGTCTATTTTGTACTTCAGTCCTCTGTGTTGCAGCCTTGAGGTACCTAGTTTTCTATTCCTATGACATCCACCAATAAAAGCCTGATTTTGAAGAACCAAACAGCAGTTTCAAGAGCACCATGTGTTTTCTCTTCCCCCGCCCCCCCATCCTCCTTTCTTCTCCTCTTCCCCCTCTGTCCTTTCCCCCCTTTCTTATCCTCTCCTTCCCCTCTTACCCTCTCTGTCCGCATCCCTCTCTTCTAATCTCCCGCCCTTCTTTCTCTCTCTTCTGCATTCTGACATTTCCATCTGTACCCTGGTGTGTAGGATCAACAGACAAATGTGCATACTTTTTTTTATTAATAAAAGCATGCACATCCTATCTCTCTTTCTATTTATCTCTCTCTCTTTCTCTCTCTGTCATGATGGATGCCTTGATGTTTCCTTATTTACCGTGTTCAACGCGTTAACCCTTGTAATTGCGACGACACCTATTTATATCTCCATCATCCACTCTTTCTTTACATTGCTTATTTATTTCCAACATTGCTGTGTTCATCTGGTATTCTGGTTGTACAATGAGGCTGTGATTTGCCACATTGATTGTCATTGTCTGGAAGAGGAACCAGACAATACTCTCCCTCCCTCTCTCTCTCTCTCTCTCTCTCTCTCTCTCTCTCTCTCTCTCGCTCTCTCTCACTTCTTCCCCCTCTCTCTTCTCCCACGGGTTCTTCATGAGCATAGTTAACTCTATAAAGTCGTCCAGGAATGCATGTGACCCATGAGCTCTATCTCTCGATGCATCTTATATAAGATAGACCTGACAGATAGCTAGTGATTCAGATTCAGCACAATTACAGTTAACAGGAGCACTCTGTGCATGTTGTCTGACTGATAGAGCAGGTTTTGTTGATCGGCTCGGCCAGCGCCACGTATCTAAAGGGCCCTCGTCTGCAGTGGAGAACTCACCCTGGAGGCACAGAAGTCTCTTTGAAGTTTCTCACTCAAGTTTCTGGCGAAGTTTCTCTTTTTCAGTCAGCAGCCTTGAGCTTCACTGCAGGGCGAGTTCAGCTCTAGTTTAGGTCTTCACATCAGTTTGATTTTGCTCATCTCAGCTCTTCAGAGAAAATGGCAATGGTATTTTGTGCAGCCCAGAGCTCCAATATTTGTATTGTAGATCTTGTTTTGTAACAGGGATTGGGGAAGAGGGCGTGTTCTAGCTTGGCATCTACAGTGATGTGTCCAGAATAGCAAGTGATGTCTTGTGAAATATACAATGGGTTGTTGCACAGTGGCTAAGACATGAGAGTCGTACAATAGGTTTCATGTGCAGGGTGAAATGTAACTTGAGATAGTCAGCAGTCTCTCAACATGAAATCTGTGTATTTCAATTGCAATCATTAGCCTTTTCAAAACTACCAATGTGGTTTTGATTAAACGTGAAATATTCCTTTATAGAACTTCTGTAAAAGCAGTGAAGATCATTCTACCCTTTCTGTTACCCCTCTCTCTCTCTTTCTCGCTCTCTCTCTCTCTCTTTTTCTCTCTCTCTCTTTCGTTCTCTCTTTCTGTATCTTTCTTACCCCCTCTCTCTCTCGCCCTCTCCTGTCCCTCCCTCTCCCCCTCCTCATTCCCCTCTCCCCATCCTCCCCCTGTCTTCCTCCTCTCCCAGTGCGTCGCGTGCCCCCTCGTTTCTCCATCCTGCCCGCCAACCATGAGATCATGCCTGGCGGCAGCGTCAACATCACCTGTGTGGCGGTGGGCTCGCCCATGCCCTATGTCAAATGGATGCTGGGTATTGAGGACCTGACCCCGGAAGACGAGATGCCGGTGGGACGCAATGTTTTGGAGCTCAACGGAGTGAGAGAGTCGGCCAACTACACCTGCGTGGCTATGAGCAGTCTGGGGATTATAGAGGCCACCGCACAGGTGTCAGTTAAGAGTAAGGGACATCCTTTAGTTTTCTAACTGTGCTTCCACTGTGTCCCGCTCGCTGGCTTTCTTCTCTCCCATTAAAACCCTAACAGCCACATTAAACATGTATATTAGATAGTTAGGGCCACCTATGATCTCGCAGGTGTCCGCCAAGAGTAAGGGACACTAGTCTCCCCCTATCTGCCTTAAGACATTATTAAAGACAGTTAAAAAAATATCTGCTTCTATCGTCACAGCTCTTCCCAAGCCTCCCGGTACCCCCATCGTCACAGAGACGACCGCCACCAGCGTTACCATCACCTGGGACTCCGGTAACCCCGACCCGGTGTCCTATTACATCATCCAGTACCGGGCCAAGACACCGGACAGCAAGTATGAGGCGGTGGACGGTATCACCACCACCAGGTACAGCATCGGAGGGCTCTACCCCAACACGGAGTACGAGGTTAGGGTGTCGGCCTTCAACAGCATCGGCCAGGGCCCCTCGTCCACCCGGGTAGAGGCCAGGACAGGGGAACAGGCCCCGGCTAGCCCCCCCAGGAACGTCCAGGCTAGGATCATCTCCCAGAACACTGTCATGGTCCGCTGGGAAGAACCGGAGGAGCCCAACGGACAGGTGAAATACAATTGAAATTAGTGAATTAATCCGTTGTTTTATTAAGAGCAGATGGGATAATGCACAGTAATCCACTTCTCAAACAATACTGAACGTCTCAGAACACTGAGGTGCAATAGGCAATAGTTAGCTAGATAAACATCTATTCCCGGGGCAGTCTAAAAATAACAAGCTGAATAATGGAATCAACATAAGCAACAATAATCACAATAACAAGATGAGGCCAATGCATCATAAACAGATAATACAAATGATGCTACATACATATTACAGTTTAAATCACACACTATAATGGTTAGGCTTTAGGTAGAGGTCAGTTGAAAGGTCATCTAGTTATTAAATTATAACGGTCATGTCAACCTTGAAGCTAATGCAATGTTTATCTAGCTCAGCTAGCAACATAGGTCCAATATAATGGAATGTGCATTGATGTCAAAATATATAATAGCTTCCAAACACAAACAAACCAACATGGACCAGACGTGAGAGGTTAACTTTCGCTTTCTTTCTTTCTTTCTTTCTCTCTCTCTCTCTCTCTCTCTCTTTCTCTCTCTCTCTCTCTCTCTCTCTCTCTCTCTCTCTCTCTCTCGCCCTTTCCCTCTCTTTGTCACTCTCTCTCGCTCTCGCTCTCTCTCTCTCTCCTACCCTCCCTCACTCTCTCCATCCAGGTGAAAGGTTACCGGGTGTACTACACCATGGACCCATCTCAGCCCATGAGTCTGTGGCAGATCCATAACGTCCAGGACAGCACCATCACCACCATCCAGAGCCTGGTACCCTCTGAGACATACACAGTCAGAGTACTGGCCTTCACCTCTGTGGGAGACGGACCCTTCTCTGACTCCGTCCATGTTAAAGTTCTGCCCGGAGGTGTGTGTGTGTGTGTGTGTGTGTGTGTGTGTGTGTGTGTGTGTGTGTGTGTGTGTGTGTGTGTGTGTGTGTGTGTGTGTGTGTGTGTGTGTGTGTGTGTGTGTGTGTGTGTGTGTGTGTGTGTGTGTGTGTGTGTGTGTGTGTGTAGGCGCGTGCGTGCGTGCGTGCGTGCGTGCGTGCGTACACTATTTTCTGACCTGGTTCATGTCAAAGTGCTTCAGTAATGTTTAAGGTTAGTAACATAAAGATCTGCAGGGCTCCCTTGTAACAGTCTTCCATCTTAATAAGACTGGTCTGTTTAAACAAAGGATTAATTGAACAGTTTAGAAGCTACTAATTGACTGAATGCTAGAGAGGTGAATTCTAACTCTTGTCCTCTCTGCTCTCTTGTCCCCTGTAGTTCCAGGGCAGCCAGGGAAGTTCAAAGTGGGAAAGGTGACAGACACCAGTATACAGCTCACCTGGGAACCTTCCTACACCAAGGAGGGCATCGTCAACTACGAACTGCTCTACAAACCTGTCAAGTTTGGCAGCCTGGTAAGACTTCTTCTTCCATACGAAGTACATTTCATGAACCTTTTACTGCAGTGGACTACATCAGGGTCACACAGAGTGATGCTTGGTGGTCTTAATCAAGTACACCTCACACACATGGTTATTGGCTTACAAGAAAGAAGACAGATGTACCATGGCAGATGTAGAAATGTAATCAATTTGGAGTTTGCTTCCCAATATTACACTTTATATACATCACAGAAGTCTGAAATATAACAAAACTGTTTGACAAAGAAACACCAGATTAATCTTTGTTAATTATGAAATATCTTAATAACATTCCACCCGTGAGGCCAAAGAGGGCGTGTTTGGTCATTGACTGCAGGAAAGAACTGCAATTATTAAATTGATTTAATACACACAGATAATCCAGAGTAATCCCTTTCTTTCTTTCTTTCTTTCTTTCTTTCTTTCTTTCTTTCTTTCTTTCTTTCTTTCTTTCTTTCTTTCTTTCTTTCTTTCTCTACCCCTTCTCTCTTTATTTTATTAATGTTCTCTCTTCCCCATCTCTCTCTCTCTAACAGGAGAAGTTGACGTTTGGGCCCCGGGCGTCGTACACAGTGGAGGGTCTGAGGGCTAACACAGAGTACTCCTTCTCCCTGGCAGCCATTTCTAACAAAGGCATCGGAGCCTTCACCAACGAGCTGGTCCAGAGGACATCACAAGCCAGTATGTTTTCCCTTTGTCACACCTGCAAAACACACACTGTGTAACGTTTGCACTCCTGCTGCTTGTCTCCCACACAGCTCCAGAGTCACTGGACCCTGGGAGTCGTCTACACACCAATCCATCTTGTCCTCTCATCCACTCATTTATCCTGTGCACTCATCCATCCCCCTATCCATCTCCTATGTATTTCGAGTGTGCCTGACGTCCAGCGCACCAGCATTTTGGTTTTTACCTTCATTTTTCCTCACACAGTGAAAAGTCCCAAGCGGACGGCGCTTTCTGTTTTTTCCCCCTCTTTAACTTTCTTCACTCCTTCATACGGTTTTCTTTCCTTCAAAGTTGATCAAAAGTGGACTTTTTTTCTCCAGTTCAGGAAGCTCACTGTTACAGGTCAAATGTCAAAAGTCGTGAGGATATTCTATATGTTTTGCCTTTATTAGAGGTAAGTGTTGGAGGTCGTAGGTCTGTATCCTGCCTTAAAGGTAAAATATTCCTTTTTAATATTTAATTATGCATTTGTTACCTGGGAAAAAATGTACACCATATGACTTACATAGGACGTACATTCACCAACAGAATCTTTCTCCGTGCCTTACCTACAAACGGAGGTTAGACCCGTGGGTGGCTGTTGAGGTGACTGAATGCATTTTATTTCATGGAGCAGAATGCATTTCACACTCAGCTTGGCACAGTTAGCGTGCTACCACTTGGCTTTGGTGCACATCGTGATTATTCCCCCAGGCTACTGGTACTAAGGCTGCAGCTCAAGTGTCAGACTCACATACCTGTCAAAATCCCAAATACTCCAGTCAAATGCACACCTTTCCCTCTGCACCTTTAATGTTTTGGTTAAATGTGATGTGTGGTGTCTCTGGTTGCATGGTAAGAAGGTCCTGTGTGCTATTAGTCGGAGAGACAGGTAAGTGTCTCAAACAGTGCCTGTTTATTCTCTTTTCCTTACTGTTCTTCTGTCATGTGCCTTTACTCGTGTTCTATCTCCTAGTTCCTCTGACGTCGCATGAGGTCAACTTTCATGAAAGTATTTGTTTTTGGTTCTCGTTTCAGTATCCTCGAACCCTGCTCTCCACCTTTTTCTTTGACATTTCAAATCCCTGAACCTAATTTTAAGACATGAGGATAGGGCAGTTGAAGAAGCACTAAAAGATATAAAGAGTTTGGCAAAGTTCCAACACAATTATTACATTCCACTGAGAATAATGTCAAGAAACCTTTGGTAACAAGATAGAGGATTAACCGCGGAACTCTATACAGTATCTGGGTCGTTCCACCAATAGAGTGACTTTTAGGTGGTGTAAAAGGGTAAAAATATACATTTATTTCACCAAATGTTTACGTTCTGTCATAAAGAGCACGTTCAAGTTCATCAATCAACCAATAAAAATGTATTTATAAAGCCCTTTTTTACATCAGCCGATGTCACAATGTGCTATACAGAAACCCAGCCTGAAAGCCCAAACAGGAAGCAACGCAGATGTTGAAAAAACATGTTTTCCCATCTCAAAGAGGTTAAATTAAGAAAAATGTAAAAGAAATATTGGCAATTAAAGTAACAGGGTTGACCGTAACAGGGTTGACGTTTTCAAGCAATAAAGCAGTAAGCAATGACTCCTCTTGTGACAGGGGGAATGGAAGCTTGTTGTGTGTCACAGGGAGGGAAATTGAACGCAAGATTCACAATATATATATATTTTTGAACACATTTCTAACACATTTCATAATTATCTATGGGTAACAGTGTTGACGTGCAATTAAAAAGGAATGGTTTCATATTCATACATATATTCATATTCGTGTTAAAACAAGAGTTCAGTTCACGTAACAGGGTTGACCTTAAAATGAATTCAATTCATCTTCAGAAATGACTTTGTCAAAGCAACAAAGTAACTAGGGCTTGTTGGTGAAAACGTGGCTATTTTTTGCGGGTGATGTGAGTTAAAGTCTTTATAATCTAAAACCGGAGGAGGGACATGTCAAAATGCATTTTCCATGTGGCCAATATTAAGATGCTGAGAATATAAATTGACTTCTTCTATAGAAATGGATCCTCCCTATCGTTTAATAAT
This sequence comes from Salvelinus fontinalis, assembly GCF_029448725.1. Lineage (NCBI taxonomy): Eukaryota > Metazoa > Chordata > Actinopteri > Salmoniformes > Salmonidae > Salvelinus > Salvelinus fontinalis. The sequence continues at coordinate 39,726,128 of NC_074690.1, forward strand.
TAGAAAGCAGATCATTCATTCAACATTCCAGGATCCCAGGAAAACAATGGATTTCTCATTTGGTTCCCAGGCTGAAAAGGTACAAGAACCCTTGACCTACAGTATAGCTCTGTCCTTATCCAGCCCCACTAAGCTAGTCATAAATCACTGTGCTGCCATTGGTCAGAGAAGACAAGTGAAAGCCTTCCATAGTATCAGTTGCATATCCTCCTGGGCGGTAATTAAGTTGTCCACTCTGCATGGATACCCCCTGTCTTCTCCTTTATCTTATTACCTAGGTAACATTATTCATTTATTTCTGCCTCCATAATGGCTTTGTCTTCTGTGTTGGAGCCTTTGTTTCTCTGTTTAGCCGAGTCATGTTTCTTTGTCTTTAGAGGCACTTTTCATTTAGTTCTGTATTATTTTCCCTTATAGTTGAGTTTTCCTTGGTTTAGTTTCAATTCCTTTTTACACCATTTTCTTATATTCTTGTTTTGTTTGGTGTTTTCAACCTCTCTCTGTCACTGTCTCTTTGCTTTCTCTTTCTTCGCTGCGTTCCTTACTCCCCCTGCCCCTGCAAATTTCCTCTTCCTGCCCCTCGTCCAATCAGAGCCATCGGCTGCGCCCCTAGGCGTGTCCTGTGACAGCCCCAGGTCCACCTCCCTGAGGGTAAGTTGGAAACCACCACCCACTGAGACCCAAAATGGCGTGCTGACTGGCTATGAGCTGCGCTACCAGCAAGTGGTGTCTGGGGCCAGGGTTGAAGGTCAGGGTCCGGAGGTGAAGGGGCCTCCCATCCCCCCAGAGCAGGGGCAAGTGGTGTTGGAGGGGCTAGAAAAGTGGACCTGGTACCGCGTTATCCTGGCAGCTTTCACTACCGAGGGGTCCGGACCGGAGAGCCCGGCGCTGCTCTGCCGTACGGACGACGACGGTGAGTATGTGTGTGTGTGGGTGTGTGTACATTGATCAACTGATCAATGTATTGATAGAGTAATTATATGTTGTGTGTGGATGATGGCGCCGGAGGAGGAACTCTAACCCGGAACCTTATAAGAAATCCCGCTATGCCCTCAGACAAACCATCAAACAGGCAAAGCGTCAATACACTACTGAGATTGAATCATACTACACCAGCTCTGACGCTCGTCGGATGTGGCAGGGCTTGCAAACTATTAAAGGCTACAAGGGGTAGCACAGCCGCGAGCTGCCCAGTGACACAAGCCTACCAGATAAGCGAAATTACTTCTATGCTCGTGTCGAGGCAAGTAACACTGAAACATGCATGAGACCATCAGCTGTTACGGATGACTGTGTAATCACGCTCTCCATGGCCAATGTGAGTAAGACCTTTAAACAGGTCAACATTCACAAGGCCGCAGGGCCAGATGGTTACCAGGACGTGTACTCCGAGCATGCGCTGACCAACTGACAAGTGTCTTCACTGACATTTTCAACCTGTCCCTGACTGAGTCTGTAATACCAACATGTTTCAACAGACCACCATAGTCCCTGTGCCCAAGAACACTAAGGTAACCTGCATAAATGACTACCGACCCGTAGCACTCACGCTGTAGTCATGAAGTGCTTTGAAAGGCTGGTCATGGCTCACATCAACACCATTATCCCAGAAACCCTAGACTCACTCTAATTTGCATAACACCCCAACAGATCCATAGATGATGCAATCTCTATTGCACTCAACACTGCCCTTTCCCACCTGGACAAAAGGAACACCTATGTATGTGAGAATACTATTCATTGACTACAGCTCAGCGTTCAACACCATAGTGCCCTCAAAGCTCATCACTAAGCTAAAGACCCTGGGATTAAACACCTCCCTCTGCAACTGGATCCTGTACTTCCTGATGGGCCGCCCCCAGGTGGTAAGGGTAAGTAACAACACATTTGCCACGCTGATCCTCAACACGGGGGCCCCTCAGGGGTGCGTGCTTAGTCCCCTCCTGTACTCCCTGTTCACCCATGACTGCGTGGCCAAGCACGACTCCAACACCATCATTAATTCCGCCGACAACACAACGGTGGTAGGCCTGATCACCGACAATGAAGAGACAGCCTATAGGGAGGAGATCACACTGGCAGTGTGGTGCCAGGACAACAACCTCTCCCTCAATGTGATCAAGACAAAAGTTATGATTGTGGACTACAGGAAAAGAAGGGCCGAACACGCCCCCATTCTCATCGACGATACTCTAGTAGAGCAGGTCGAGAGCTTCAAGTTCCTTGCCGTCCACATCACCAACAAACTATCATGGTCCAAACACACCAAAACAGTCATAAAGAGGGTATGACAACGCCTATTCCAACTCAGGAGACTGAAAAGATCCTCAAAATGTTCTACAGCTGCAGCTGCAGTCCCCTGACTGTTTGCACCACCGCCTGGTATGGCAACTGCTCGGCATCCGACCACAAGGCGCTACAGAGGGTAGTATGTACGGCGCAGTACATCACTGGGCCAAGCTTCCTGCCATCCAGAATCTATATACCAGGCGGTGTCAGAGGAAGGCCCTGAAAATTGTCAAAGACTCCAGTCACCCAAGTCATAGACTGTTCTTTCTGCTACCACACAGCAAGTGGTACCGGAGCGCCAAGTCTGGGTCCAAAAGGCTTCTTAACAGCTTCTACCCCCAAGCCATAAGACTCCTGAACAGCTAATTAAAGGGCTACCCAGACCCCTCTTTTACCCTGCTGCTACTCTCTGTTTATTATCTATGCATAGTCACTTTAGCTTTACCTACATGTACACTACCGTTCAAAAGTTTGGGTTCACTTAGAAATGTCCTTGTTTTTGAAAGAAAAGCATTGTTGGTTAAGGGCTTTTACGTAAGCATGTCACTGTAAGGTCTACACCTGTTGTATTCGGCGCATGTGACAATACCATTTGATTTGTGTGTGTTCCTCAGTCCCGGGTGCGGCCCCTCGGCAGGTGGAGGTCCAGCCCTTCAACTCCACGGCCCTCAGGGTCACCTGGCGATCTGTGTTGGCAAGGCAACGCCAAGGCCAGATCCGTGGTTACCAGGTGCACTATGCTCACGTGGAGAGCGGCTCGTCACGCACCCTTCCCCGGATCAAAGACCTGCTATTGGACGACAGCCAGGTGATGTCATCACTAATCTTACCATTCTTACTTCCAATTTTCTTTTAAATATTTAATTGGAGTATCTTCGCAACAGTGAAGTGCACACTTAAAAGGATAACTTACACCTTTGCCAGCTGTCACACCTCTGCAGATCACGTCAGGTTTGTAGCGCTAAAGGGAAGCAAATCGTTCGCCTTACATTTATCTCACTTTGAGTCTTTGTAGTACAAATCACTTCCCCCTACGCTCTTATTTCCTCCTCCTATATCTAATCTCCTCTCTTGACTCATTCACTCCTCTCTCTCCTCCCTCTCTTTCTCTCCCCTCCGCTCTCCCCTCCGGGTCTTCCCGTGGGATCAGTTTGTGGAGGATGACTTTACTGAATACGTGAGTATGGCTCATTCTGTCAGTATTAAACTGAACCTTATGTTGCATAAGGAAGTTATGAAACCCTCATTAGGAGATGCCTTCTATCTGATAGACAGCCAGTTTGTAACATGTCTCTATGTAAAAGTAATAGGGCAGAGTAAGTTCATGCTTATTGATGTTTTAGTGGAGATAGGACGAGAAAGGAAAGGGTAGGCAGGAACGGAGAAAGGAGGGAAGAAGAGAGAGAGGTTTTATAGAGGTTTAGCTGAAAAATAAGTGTGTGTGTGTTTCGCTGTAGGAGATGATTGTGGGGGGTCTTAAGCCAGAGACCTCTTACTCTGTGTCTGTGGCTGCTTACACCACTAAAGGGGACGGAACACACAGTAAAGCCAGGGTGGTGCAGACACTGGGGATTGGTGAGCATCACACACACACACTCAAAAAAGGATAAGATCACTTAAAAATACACACACCCATAATACACACACAATACACCCAGGCTACAATAGCATATTACACATATTATACAGTATATGAATGTATTAAACGTACAATGCATAACTGCCATGTTTGTGCCTCTCCTTCCTGCTCTTGTCTGCAGTGCCTGGTGCCCCCTCCCTGTCAGTGCGCCCGGGATCTGAGTCCTCCGTGGTGGTGAGATGGGGGCCCCCTTCAAGAGGGTCAGACTCGGGTCCAGGTGCCAAAGGGTCTGAAATTCAGATCCAGGGTTACCGGCTACAGTTTGGGCTGAAGAATGCCACTCTGGACACTATGGTGGAGTTTTCGTCCAGGGAGCGAACGTACACTCTCACAGACGTAATTCCAGGTTTGACCTATGTCGTTACTCTTTCTGCCAAAAGCCGGTCGGGGTATGGAGATAAGGCGTGGGAGGAACTCGAGATGCCCGAGTACCCACCCAGGGGGTACCCCCAAATCTTGGAATCCATTAATGTCACCTGCTGTTCACTCCAGTTCTGCTGGCTACCCCCTGTGCCAAGCGAGCGAAATGGCGTGATCACTGAATACACAGTAGCTTACCGGGAAGAGGGGGGTCTTGACCCTATGGGCATTGACCCTCTTGGCCCTCCTCGCCAGATCACGCTCCCAGCCAGTGAGTCCAGCTACACCATCCTGGGCCTGAACCACAGCACTGGGTACGAGGTGCAGATGTGTGCTCACACCAGCGTAGGTCCCGGCCCCTTCAGTCCCCCGCTGCTGTATCGCACACTGACTTTCGAGACAGGTAGGGCTGGCCTGGGGCCTGTGCACAGGGCTCAGGAGAAACCCCCCTATTCACTCTAAGCACTGGTCTAGAGTCATGTTTGTTTGCTTTAATCTGAACCTTGAATATCATAGTCCAAAATGCAAAGCTGACTCTGGGCCAGTTCTAAGGAGTGACTTTCATCCACCGAGTGGTTGAAAACTACAAAGTCCACTGGAAAATCCCAGTCTCCTCCACCCACCCACACCCACCACCTCCTCCCTCACCTACCCCTCACCTCCAAGGAAAATGGACTGAATGCCACAGGAATGAATGTATGGATAACACTCTCACACACCCACAGGTAAAAGTCAGTAGAAAAGCCGGGTAGGTTGTGAACTGTGAGGTAAGTGTTGAGTCTTGGCTCATTGGCTGAACGAGGCTTTAGTTTAGACACATGGTTGGTATCTAAAGGTAAGCGTTTACATCCGTCAATCCAGCATCTCCTTTTGGATTGACTGAACATACTCCAACCTTTGTTGACTTGTCCCAGCAGGCACTAAACCACTAAACACACACCTTCTTCAGGTCTGTTTCTCTCCCTCCACTCCTCATTCTGATCAATCAATCCACCTCTTCACCTCCTCCTCCTCCTCCAAACCTCCGTCTATCGTTCCCACTAACTTGAATTCCGATCAGTCTAAAGACATGCTTCTACCCCATCACTCACACAGACACCCACTCACAGGTCTGCAGGGTGGAAACGGAGGAGTGGAGAGGTTGATTGGCACAGGGCAGTCTAGATGACCCTGCCTTGACTGTGTCTATATGTATCTTACAGGAGAATGATGTATGTCTAACCTCCCCTCATTCCCTTCACAGCGACCCCATAACCCTTTGAGAAGATAGTTATTTCGAAGTTACATATTCTGTGTGTTCTGTTCCGGGAAATCTACCAGAGCGAATTAGGCTAGAATGAGATAAAGTAGGAGTTGGCGGATGATGTCGTAGTAAAGAGGAGGTACAGTGCACACAGGAGCCAACGGTTCTTATCTCTTCCATTCTTCAACTCTATTCACTCTTATTTGGTACCCAGTGCCCATATACGTACTTCCTAAAGAATGTTGAGATGTATGACATCACTGTCATGTCCTTCTTCATCTTATTTTAGGAATTTGGGATCCTTTGTTATAGAACCTACTAGAATGGGTTGGGAGCTTCTCCACAAAGGGTTAAGGACCGTTGAGACATGTGACTAGGGCGGTCTACACCTCAACTGATCATTTGTCTGTTCTCCATCTCCCAATCAGATGTCCCGAGGAACTTCTCAGTGAACCTGGCGACCAAGACGAGTGTTCTGCTGACCTGGGAGTTCCCCGACAGCCCCTACCCATACCACTTTACTGTGAGTGTACGCGTGTGCGCTCGCGTGTGCATGCATGCATAAACATCTGTGTGTGTGTGTGTATGTGTGTAAACACAATTGTGCGTGCATGTGTGTGTATGTCGCTGCGTGTCTATATAGCGTATGTGCAGTATGATCTTAGCCGTAAAACACCCCTATCCTATTCCTCCCAGGTGGAGTATAATCATCAGAAGATAGAGGTGGATGCCAGGCTGAGGAAAACGGTGATCCCCAACCTGCAGCCTGATACTGACTATGACTTCAAGATCACCTCCCCCGAGGGCAACATGGGCCGACTGAGGCACCGCATCCTAGCCAAGACGTCTCCACTAATCGGCATCCGTCGCCCGGAAATAGACCACACCCGGGACACGGAGACCACCATCACCATCATTCTGCCTTCACTGGAGAACCGGAGCCCTGTCAAGTAAGGCCTACCTAGAGGATGGATTTCTACTGATTTTAATTGTGTTTTGAATTTGCGCTGATATTTTGGGATGTCCTGGGTGCTGGTTGTGTCTCCTCTAGGAACGTGTATGTGGTGGTAGTTCCACTGAGGAGGGCGAGGGGGGTCATCAGGCATCTCAAGAACCCAGACGAGATGGACCTGGAGGAGGTGAGAGCTATGGCAACACATTTGGGACACATGACATGGCTGGTCCTCTCTCTGAGAACCTTTGCTCTTTTAGATTTGGTTTCTTAATGTTTACATTTTAAAAAAACGTATGAATAACATGCGTCTCTGTTTCTCTTCCTCTCCTTCCCAGTTGTTGGACATCAGTCAAAGACAGAGGGACTCTAGACAGCAAAAACAGGTTGACCTGCGTCGAGCCTACATCACCGCCCGCTTCACCCCGGATACCCTGCCAGCCTTCTTCACTCTGGGGGACCAGCTGGATTACGGAGGCTTTGAGAACCGCGCTCTAGAACCGGGACAGGAGTACGTGTTCTTCATCCTGGCGGAACTCAACGGCACCACAGGGGTACGGGAAAATCCAATTAGGATTTTTTTTGATTTGTTTGTTTTTGCACATATTGCATATATGTATTGTAGGACAGTGTGTATCTCTCTCACAGAGTCACGTCTTCTCCCTCATTCTCAAAAGACAAGCTACTTTGGCATGGCCATGAACAACACTGTTAAGACAATGAAGTTTATCACTCGACAAATGGAGAATGAAAAGGCAATAATGTTCATTTCCCCTAGTACGATATGTATTCCTCAATGTGCTCTGTTTGTGTATTGTAGAAGATGTACGGGGCCAGCCCCTACACAGACCCAGTGATAGCCCCTGACTCAGACCCCCAGCCCCTGGATGCGGGGGACGGTCTTATCTGGGTGGTGGGACCCGTCCTGGCCGTGGTCTTCATCATCTGCATCGTCATCGCCATCCTGCTCTACAAGAAGTGAGTGAGACCCGGGACGGGAGCACTGAACTTACACAGGGGTTGTATTTCTAACAAGTATAACTCATATCAGCTTGCATGCTTTGCTATAACCAGCAAACATGATAATATGCTATTCGTCGCTAACATTCTAACACGCTATGCCTAGCGAACACATATGGTATGGTTCTATCCCATGACAGCCATTGAAATGTGTCTGTTTCAGCTTACACAGTATACTGGCCTATTAACAGGCGTAGAAACAAGGGACAGGATTGTAAGGGCAGCTAGACTGACCCAGCCAAAGAGATGTGTCATCTTTAGTAACCCAGCCATCAAGCTTTTGAATACAAATGTATCACATTCCTCTTTTCACTATTCACTCCCTCGCTCGCTCCTGTTTCGGAAGCAGCAAGCCAGACAGGTGAGTGTCGGCCGTACTAAGTAGTTGGTTTATTGTGTTAGTGACATATTTTGATCTCTAAGGACAAATGATACAGTGTCAATTCAAATGCCTAATTGGCAGTGCAGCAATTTATAGAAATAATACAGTCTAAAGTATTTAAAACTTGTGTTCATGGAACCAATATATTGTGGTGAATACTGTTAGTCAGTCACGACCTCTAACGCCTCTACTCTCTCTGGTGCGTGTCCTGTTGTGTTCCGTCTCCCTGGTCCCTGAGCAGTAAGAGGAAGGAGTCTGAGCCAGGCACCAAGAGCCTTCTGGGCAACGCTGAGATGATGGCCCACCACCCCACAGACCCCGTTGAGATGAGACGCATCAACTTCCAGACCCCTGGTATGCATTGTGCACAGACAAACGCATGCACCCACGCACGCACACACGCACACACACACACACACACACGCACACACACACACATTTTCCGATAGCACATTTGTTCTTGATAAAAGAAAGAAAAGTTTCTGAATTTATATGGTGGGAGGAACTGCAATAAAGAACAAAGTGAATTTCAAGTGTAAAAAGTTACCACAGAAAACACACCACACAGGGTCAGGTTTTATAACCCTCTGAAGCTTCCGCCAGGGTTTCATTTCCTTCCGAGATCAAAATGGCTGCCCTCCAGGTTAGTACAGTTAAGATGAGTCATCGTCCGTGAGTCATACCTGTGCAACGGGCGGCACGGCACTCTGCCCAAACACTGTAACCGTCTCAGTGTCTGCCCGACCGCCCACAGTCCCACCTGGCAGGCGCTAGATAGCCATGCCAGAGAGGACAGAGGTGTCACCACTGTCAGAACTGAAAAACACTTACATGACCTATTAGTTCTTGAAAAGTTGAAAGGTGAGAGTTAGAGTTACTTTTAGCTAACATAATTATATTTCTGTGTAGAAAGCGTGGTGTAGATCCTCCGCTTTTCCTAGCGTGGCCAGACAAGGCAGACCCACACCGCCTCCACACCCTCTGTGAGTCCCACCTCCAGCTGCTCTGGTGTTAAATCCCCCGGCTACGCCTCCGCCACTTCCTGTCACCCTCTGTATTACGAGAAACTGCTTCCCCCTCACAGAAGGAACTTAGATGAGAATGAGGAGGATGTTATTGTGTAAAATATACAGTATCTTGTATAATTAGGTTATTTGTGGCAATATTAACATTATTCATGCCACACAGGTGTGGTTCAATGTATTCATCCGTCTGATATGCGCTTCAGCAGATTGTTTTCTTACAATTAGGCCTATATTTTGCAACACTGCTCATGGTGCATGATGATATTGAATTATATTGTATAGCACTCTCCCCTACATCTGACAGTGTTTTACATTGTATGGGGGCGAACACTCGACCTCCACACCATTACCACCCACTGTGTGTGTGGAGATACTCAGGGTGCCGTTCCGCCTAATTAACACTCTGTCTTTTTTTTCTGCTTTTTTCTCTGAGTCATCGCTTGCGCTCCTAATCGCTCAGAAAAGTAATTTCCATATCAAAGGAAAACATTTCCAAACCAACTGAATCGCAGACTTTGTATCTTTTAAGTGGATTAATATTGATTCTCCATTGTGCTATTTGTGTAATATGCGGTTTTTTTTAACTCTGTAATTGTATTTTGCCATCTAACAAAGAACCCGTAATTAATCTTGTGCGATGACAGAGTGGTGTGTGTAGGTGTACTCTATACAGTCTTGTTACTGGTAGACTTACCATTATGCAGAAGAGGCAACTGCCTCAGGACTCACATAACCAAGGGGCTTCCTTTTTTTGAGGCATCATAATAAAACATTTAAAAATCCCCATCAAAACCTGCAGGTGGAAGGTAGCCGAGATTTAGCGGTGTTTGTCAGACCAGGAGACATCCCAGAAATTGATCTTCTCACAAAAACATCTGTACGGTTTGGGCTACACACTAATATGAACCCTCTATGGAAAGATGAGACTCTCCCGAACACGGTGGTGTTCTTTGTTTTGCTCTACAACCGTCATCTGAAGGTAACATGGTACTGGGACAAAAAATGTATGTGAAGTGAATAGGACATTCCATGTAAAAGGTATATGGGTAATTCCACAGTAATTTTATTTTTATTTTTGTATTTTTAGCTTTTTATCTCTCAGATATAGGACAGAAACTTCAAAACATACTTTCTTTTTATTACGTTTTTCCATGTATGAATCAGTTTTTCAATGTGTTTCTATGGGCTAATGGCAGTAAGGCCAAATTCAATGTTTCATCCAATAATTATTTTATATATATATATATATATATATATATATATATGTTTATACCTACAGGGGTCATGGCACATTAAAAGGGCATATACTTTTACAGTTAAATTACATGTATTTACTATAAAAGGGGGGTGGGGGCTTTAGACTGGCCTCTGTTTGGGTCCTCCAAATCACTGAGTCTGCCCCCTGAGTCTTGTGTAAGCTTCCAAGGCTAATGCCTATACAGGATGGAGCTTAACTCAGTCTTGAGTCGCACTGACAAACTGGGTTCGAACCCCGCTTAGTCACACAGAGAGCCCTCATAATGACCCTCGACGTCTGACCTCCTACTTTGAACCCTTGTCCCTGTCCTGTAGGTATGATGAGCCACCCTCCCATCCCCATCACAGAGCTGGCTGAACACACAGAGCTGCTCAAGGCCAACGACAACCTGCGTCTGTCTCAGGAGTACGAGGTGAGAGATGCAGCATGGAGGAACGGATGAACATCACTCTTACATACAATACTATACAGTGCCTAGGGATAGGGTTATTCCTCAAAGTGTACCAATTGCCCCTTGCAAACGAAGATGGTATCCTATCCTATACTCCTTGATCTTCATCATAGCATTTTCATAAATTCTACTTAATGGGTGCTCTCAATTAGATTTTAGGTGCCATCAACTATAAATTAGGAGAAATACTTGCAACTGATGTGGAAATCCTGTAACTCTTCATCTCTGTTTCCTGGTCTCTCCAGTCCATTGACCCTGGTCAGCAGTTTACCTGGGAGCACTCCAACCTGGAGGTGAACAAGCCCAAGAACCGCTATGCTAACGTCATCGCCTACGACCACACTCGCGTCGTCCTCGCTCCAATAGAGGGTTCAAGTCCAGGTACAGTCAGGGTGTCATGCACCCCAAAAATGTGAGGGGGCACAAAGTATGTGAGGATGGCTGCGTGGGGGGGGGGGGGTTCTGGATGGGGGTCCCCAGTCTGTAAGTTGGAGAATTTTTCATTACGCTTCATTTCATATAAAAATATGTTTTAAGCATATCTAAGCATATCTCTTGAGCTGTCTGTATACTCCAAACTGGTGGTCAAATCTGGGTAAAGGATTGAAAGGAATGGATTGGTAGCTAGTTATGAGCTTAGACGATTGGGAACCTATCTTGGGCTAGCTAAAGCCAACTTCATAAATTTGCTAGGTGGCTAGTAGTATTAAAGAGAAACAAAACCAAAAATGTAACCCAAAAATTATTTTTTGAAATATATATTTAAAAAAATTATACGGGACTCATCTGAGGGGGCACGTGCCCCTCTTCCCCCTATGGGCATGACGTCTCTGGATACAGTGTACAGCTTCCGAGATGTTGGCCTCACTCGTAAGACATGAAATCATTGTAAATGATGAATAACATGTCTGATATTGTTTGATAGATACAAATCTGATTGATAAATCGACATCTGTTCCCAGATACGAACAGACCCAGATACATGGACAGACCCAGAAAAAGCATGGTCCTTGACTAAACGGAATAGAAATTGAAGTGAATAGAAATCTCAACAACTCTCCTCTCTTCCTCCTTCTCCATATTCAGGTATACTGGGTAGTGACTACATCAATGCTAACTACATTGACGGCTACAGGAAGCAGAATGCCTACATCGCCACACAGGGCCCGCTGGCAGAGACGTTCGGGGACTTCTGGAGGATGGTGTGGGAACAGAGAGCAGCCTCCGTGGTCATGATGACTCGCCTGGAGGAGAAGTCACGGGTGAGAGGGGGAGGGACAGGGCAACACTCATCCACTCATCGTTATTATCTACTGTAGGGCAACACTCATCCACTCACTTAGAGAATAAGGATTCTTTGTTTGTCCCCATAGGAGAACTCTTTTTGGTACCAGGTAGCACCTTCTTTTCAAAGAGTGTCCTGTAGGGCAACACTCAGCCGCTTTGAATGGGACTAGGGCTCTGTCATTCATTGTAATGTGCAGTCATGTCACTCATGTCATCCACTATTGAAGGGCACTGTCATTCACTGCTGTAGGTCAGAAGGGCTCTGTCATCCACGGTAGGGCACTGTCATCTACTCAGTGTCATCCAATACTGTAAGTCACTGAAGGTTACTGGAAGGCTATCATCCACTATAGGGCACTTTTTAGGCCACAGTCATGAGTCATCCGCTGAGGATGATAGGGTACTGTCATCAGCTGTAATCTGCTGCCATCCATTGAAAGGCACTGACAGTCATTTTAGCATCAGAGCCATATTTAGATATCTAAGTAGGTCAAGACAATTAGGCTAATGGATTAGTCTCTTTTGATTATCAGAAGATGATTTTTTTTTAATGAAAATGGCAATGACGATGATGATAACGTCGACATTGAAGACGATGATGAAGATGAGCTGCTGCTGATGAGATTACTGACAAGGATGATTTTGATAACAATGATGCTGATGAAAGTTTCCTTCTGTAGGTGAAGTGTGACCAGTACTGGCCGACCCGTGGTTCAGAGACCTATGGGATGACCCAGGTCACCCTACTGGACACTATGGAACTGGCCACCTTCTGCGTGCGCACCTTCTCCCTGCACAAGGTCAGTACACACACACATGCATGCACGTACGGGCACAGGCACTCATGCACGCACGCACACACACCATGTTATGTTCTTCTATCTTCGTGGGACCTACAATTTATTTAAATTCAAATCCGATTTTCCCTAACCCCTAAACAACACACTAACCCTTACCATGTCCCTAACATTAACCCAAAACCTAAACCTAACCCCTAACCCTAAACATAACACTAACCCTTACCATGTCCCTAACATTAACCCAAAACCTAAACCTAACCCCTAACCCTAAACATAAAACGAACCCCTAAACTTAACATAGCCTTTGTCCTCATGGGTGTGTGGGTAACACACACACACACACACAAACTCCACCTCACCTCCCCTGTTCTCGTTTATCTTCTCCCACTCCCCCCTTTCTATTCTTCTGTTCATCTTGGTAAATCCAGCGCCATTTGCTCTTGATTAATTTACTGTCATGCCCCATGACACTTCTACACTCTCAGCCAGCTAATGAACCAGAAACAATTTAAAGGGATTTGAATTCAAATCTCGACTGTCACCCTGTGAGAAAACAGCAGAGAGCAAAGGGGAAGGTGATTATACTGCAGTTAATGGAGCATTGGTTCTATCCAGTCAGCAATTCAGCCTGAACCTGTCATGATGCACTGTTACAGAGAGATTATCACTGTTAGAATCACACTAATCTAGGAACTAGAGCCCCACCAGGCAGTGTCTCAAAACACACCGAAACTAGGCCAGTTGACTTTTAAGTGCTTTGAGGTACATTATTAATATATCAGTTATGAATATAGAGTACATACAGTGGTTTCGGGAAAGTATTCAGACCCCTTGACTTTTTCCTTTTTCTAAAATGAATTTAAACGTTTTTTTCCCCTCATCAATCTACTCAAAATACCCCATAATGACAAAGCTAAAAACTGATATATCACATTACATAAGTATTCAGACCCTTTACTCAGTAATTCGTTGAAGCACCTTTTGCAGCGATTACAGCCTCAAGTCTTCTTGGGTATGACGCTACAAGCTTGGCACACCTGTATATGGGGAGTTTCCGCCATTTTTCTCTGCAGATCCTTTCAAACTCTGTCAGGTTGGATGAGGAGCGTTGCTGCACAGCTATTTTCAGGTCTCTCCAGAGATGTTTGATTGTGTTCAAGTCCGGGCTCTGGCTGGTCCACTCAAGGACATTCAGAGACTTGTCCCGAAGCCACTCCTGTGTTGTCTTGGCTGTGTGCTTAGGGTCGTTGTCCTGTTGGAAGGTGAACCTTCGCCCCAGTCTGAGGTCCTGAGCGCTCTGGAGCAGGTTTTCATCAAGGATCTCTCTGTACTTTGCTCCATTTATCTTTCCCTTGATCCTGACTAGTCTCCCAGTTCCTGCCCCTGAAAAACATCCCCACAGCATGATACTGCCACCATCTTGCTTCACCGTAGGCAAGGTGCCAGGTTTCTTCCAGATGTGATACTTGGCATTCAGGCCAAAGAGTTTCATCTTGGTTTCATCAGACCAGACAATCTTGTTCCTCATGGTCTGAGAGTCCTTTAGGTGCCTTTTGGCAAACTCCAAGCAGGCTGTCATGTGCTTTTTACTGGGGAGTGGCATCCGTCTGGCCACTCTAAATTAAAGGCCTGATTAGTGAAGTGCTGCAGAGATGGTTGTCCTTCTGGAAGGTTCTCCCATCTCCACAGAGGAACTCTGGAGCTCTGAGTGACCATTGGGTTCTTGGTCACCTCCCTGTCCAAGGTCCTTCTCCCCCGATTGCTCAGTTTGGCCGGGCGGCCAGCTCTAGGAAGAGTCTTGGTAGTTTGAAACTTCTTCCATTTAAGAATAATATCGAGCCTCCCGGGTGGCGCAGTGGTCTAGGGCACTGCATCGCAGTGCTAACTGCGCCACCAGAGTCTCTGGGTTCGCGCCCAGGCTCTGTCGCAGCCGGCCGCGACCGGGAGGTCCGTGCGGCGACGCACAATTGGCATAGCGTCGTCCGGGGTAGGGAGGGTTTGGCCGGTAGGGATATCCTTGTCTCATCGCGCTCCAGCGACTCCTGTGGCGGGCCGGGCGCAGTGCGCGCCAGCCAAGGGGGCCAGGTACACGGTGTTTCCTCCGACACATTGGTGCGGCTGGCTTCCGGGTTGGAGGCGCACTGTGTTAAGAAGCAGTACGGCTGGTTGGGTTGTGCTTCGGAGGACGCATGGCTTTCGACCTTCGTCTCTCCCGAGCCCGTACGGGAGTTGTAGCAATGAGACAAGGTAGTAATTACTAGCGATTGGATACCACGAAAATTGGGGAGAAAATGGGATAAAAAAAAAAAAAAAAAAAAAAAAAAAAGAATAATATCGAGGCCACTCCGTTCTTCAGGCTCCTTCAACTATGGGATCTTATATAGACACGTGTGTGCCTTTCCAAATCATGTCCAATCAATTGAATTTACCACAGGTGAACTCCAATCAAGTTGTAGAAACATCTCAAGGATGATCAATGGAAACAGGATGCACTTGAGCTCAATTTCGAGTCTCATAGCAAAGGGTCTGAATACTTACAGTTGAAGTCAGAAGTTTAGATACTTTTAGGTTGGAGTCATTAAAACTCGTTTTTCAACTGCACAAAGATCATGCTTTTTGGAGAAATGTCCTCTGGTCTGATGAAACAAAAATATAACTTTTTGGCCATAATGACCATTGTTATGTTTGGAGGAAAAAGGGAGACGCTTGAAAGCCGAAGAACACCATCCCAACCGTGAAGCACAGGGGTGGCAGCATCATGTTGTGTGGGTGCTTTGCTGCAGGAGGGACTGGTGCACTTCACAAAACAGATGGCATCATAATTGTGGAAAATTATGTGGATATATTGAAGCAACATCTCAAGACATCAGTCAGGAAGTTAAAGCTTGGTTGCAAATGGGTCTTCCAAATGGACAATGACCCCAAGCATACTTCCAAAATTGTGGCAAAATGGCTTAAGGACAACAAATTCAAGGTATTGGAGTGGCCACCACAAAGCCCTGACCTCAATCCTATAGAACATTTGTGGGCAGAACTGAAAAAGCATGTGCGAGTAAGGAGGCCTACAAACCTGACTCAGTTACACCATATCTGTCAGGAGGAATGGGCCAAAATTCACCCATCCTATTGTGGGAAGCTTGTGGAAGGCTACCCAAAACATTTGACCCAAGTTAAACAATTCAAAGGCAATGCTACCAAATACTAATTGAGTGTATGTAAACTTCTGACACACTGGGAATGTGATGAAAGATATAAAAGCTTAAATAAATAATTCTCTACTATTATTCTGACATTTCACATTCTTAAAATAAAGTGGTGATCCTAACTGACCTAAGACAGGGAATTTTTACTAGGATTAAATTAGTCAGGAATTGTGAAAAACTGAGTTCAAATGTATTTGGCTAAGGTGTATGTAAACTTCCGACTTTATGTTTTTTATTTGTATTTAATGTGCAAAAAAATATAAAAACGTGTTTTCTCTTTGTCATTATGGGGTATTGTACGTAGATTGATGAGTGAAAACATGTATTTAATCCATTTCGAGTAAGGCTGTAACGTCACAAAATGTAGAAAAGGGGAAGGAGTCCGAATACTTTCCAAACACACTGTATGTCAATTCATATGTTATGTAATGTTTGGAAGCATAATAATTATCAAGTACATGGGGAGAACACAGATTCTTTTGTTTGGTTTCTGAAAGTACCCCTCTCTCCCTTCTGCTGTGTCTCGTACAGTAGTAATGGCGATGGCACTAATAATGCTCTCCTCTCCCTTCTCTCAGAGTGGTAGTAGTGAACGGAGGGAGGTGCGTCAGTTCCAGTTCACTGCCTGGCCGGACCACGGAGTACCAGAGTACCCCACCCCGTTCCTTGCCTTCCTACGCAGGGTTAAAGCCTGCAACCCCCCTGACGCAGGTCCTGTCATCGCACACTGCAGGTAGGAGGACACACAAGCACACATATACCCACACACACATATACATTTACATTTACATTTAAGTCATTTAGCAGACGCTCTTATCCAGAGCGACTTACAAGTACATACATTCATACTTTTTTGTACTGGCCCCCCGTGGGAATCGAACCCACAACCCTGGCGTTGCAAGCGCCATGCTCTACCAACTGAGCCACACGGGACCATATACCACACACTTGTGACACGCACGCACACACACACACACACACACCCTGGATCCACCCATACATGACAGGCTGTCCTGACGAATGACCACTGATAGCTCAGACCCCCCTCCCCCCATCCCTATTTCTCTCTCTCAGTGCGGGGGTGGGCCGCACCGGCTGTTTCATCGTGATCGACGCCATGCTGGAGAGAATCAGACACGAGCGCACGGCTGACGTCTACGGTCACGTGACCCTGATGAGGTCACAGCGGAACTACATGGTGCAGACGGAGGACCAGTACGGCTTCATCCACGAGGCGCTGCTGGAAGCAGTGGCTTGTGGGAACACGGAGGTGGCGGCCAGGAGCCTGTTCTCCTACATGCAGAAGCTGGGCCAGGTGGAGAATGGAGAGCACGTCACCGGCATGGAGCTGGAGTTCAAGGTGAACATATAAACACAGTGGATACTGTAGCATAGAAATATAATGGATGGAATAGAGACATGTAGAAATATAGTTCAAATACAGCGATATGCCAGTCAGAAATAGGTTCACAATCAGAAATTTGTTTTGGTGTAGTACAATGCTTCAAAAAGCAATCCTCTCTGTATCTCTCCCTCTCTATTTTCCTCTCTCTCCTTCAGCGTCTGGCCAACACAAAAGCCCACACGTCTCGGTTCGTCAGTGCCAACCTGCCGTGTAACAAGTTCAAGAACCGCCTGGTCAACATCATGCCCTACGAGACCACCCGTGTCTGTCTGCAGCCAATCAGAGGCCTGGAGGGCTCAGACTACATCAACGCCAGCTACATTGATGGATACAGGTACGTCTCAACCATAGAAATATAAATAGTAGAATAGACATCCCAATTCAAGACAATGTTCCATTACTAAATTGCTTTTGCATAGATATAAAACCCTAGGAAGTTTGAATCTGTGCCACAAACTGTCCACCATCTTGACAAGGACCAGGTCTGATAAGCTATTTTATACTTGCTAGTTTTATCTTTATGGTCTATTAATTAAGGATTGTGTCCGTGTGGTTATAGGCAGCAGAGAGGTTACATCGCCACCCAGGGTCCACTGGCTGAGACCACAGAAGACTTCTGGAGAATGCTGTGGGAACACAACTCTACCATCGTTGTCATGCTCACTAAACTGAGAGAGATGGGACGGGTAAGGTTACGCACACACATGCACGCAACACCCACCTACTCACACACATACACACACGTGCCATCTCTGTTCCTTTGTGTGTCTCTACAGGAGAAGTGCCATCAGTACTGGCCTGCGGAGCGTTCAGCCAGATACCAGTACTTTGTAGTGGATCCCATGGCTGAATACAACATGCCCCAGTACATCCTCAGAGAGTTCAAAGTCACTGACGCAAGGGTGAGTGTGTGTGTGTGAGAGTGTTTTTGTGTGTGCAACATTTCCACAGTACTCTCTATCCTCTTCAGACAAGTCAAGGTTAATGACGCGTGACTATTCATGCTTGTGTGTGTGTTGTAAATGTAACTGTGAATTACTTATCCCTTTTGTAGGGTATTTTATATTGTAATCAGTCACCTCTCCCCCTTATCGTCCATCTATCAGGGGAGTTTGTGAGGGCCCTGGCAGCTAGCATGTTCAATCGACCCACCGTAGATTACTCTAGTCAACCCTGTCCTCTCCTAACGCCCTGAACGTGTGAGTGTGTGAGTGTGTGTGTGTGTGTGTGTGTGTGTGTGTGTGTGTGTGTGTGTGTGTGTGTGTGTGTGTGTGTGTGTGTGTGTGTGTGTGTGTGTGTGTGCAGTGCGGGTGTGTGTGTGTGCAGTGCGGGTGCGTGTGCGTGCGCATGCTTGCATTCCTGTGTGTGTGTGTGGTGTGTGCGTGTGCATGCTTGCATTCCTGTGTGTGTGGTGTGTGCGTGTGCATGCTTGCATTCCTGTGTGTGTGTGTGCATGCTTGCCTTCCTCTGTGTGTGTGTGTGTGTGTGTGTGTGTGTGTGTGTGTGTGTGTGTGTGTGTGTGTGTGTGTGTGTGTGTGTGTGTGTGTGTGTGTGTGTGTGTGTGTGTGTGTGTGTGTGTGTGTGTGTGTGTGTGTGCGTGCGTGCGTGCGTGCGTGCGTGCGTGCGTGCGTGCGTGCGTGCGTGCGTGCGTGTGTGCCGTTGATAAGCCTGTCCTGACGGCCCATTAACAGATGTTGTATTGATCTCTGTGGAGTCAGGTTGTCTGAGCAGAGAAAATATGTAATTGGCTACAGACAGACAGGCTCCAGAGCCAGGCAGACAGGATTTATACACACATAGATCAGACGGAGAGAAGATGAGGAGGGTAGGTGGTCAAAAACCATAACCAGACCTGCAACCTTACTAGAAAACATAACTCTTTCTGAATAGATAGTAGAATAGTTTGATTGGTAAAAGCAGTAGGAGGGAAATCTTGCTTTCACTTTTCCAATCACGTACAGAGAGCAGTGTTTACCGGTAACAATAAGGAGGAAGGAAGGGTGTATGTCACTTCTTCTTCCTTCCACTCTCCCATTAGGATGGCCAATCGCGGACAGTTCGTCAGTTCCAGTTCACTGATTGGCCAGAGCAGGGAGTTCCGAAATCTGGAGAGGGCTTCATCGACTTCATTGGCCAGGTGCACAAAACCAAGGAGCAGTTTGGTCAGGACGGCCCAATCAGTGTCCACTGCAGGTAATAGCTATAGGTTTTGATTAACAATGCATTGCCCTTATAGACTTCACACATCTCTTATTCCCCATTACTGCTGTATAAAGGTTTTCCAAGATGGCGTAGCAGACGGACGTGTATTTCTCTTGTCCCATCTTGTACATAGTCGTTTTCCATTTTTCCCCCGTATATTTCGTATATATTTTAATCTCACCCAATGTTGTACGGATCTGCTATTTTTATACTTTAGAATCGGAACCCCCATCAGAAGTTAGCCAGCTAACTAGCTAGTAGTCAGTTAGCCACTGCTAGCGGTCTTCACCGTTAACTCGGAAACCATTCAGCTTCAGCTCGGTCAATACCTGCCAGTCTGCCCAGTGCGATATCAACCCAGAGCATATCGGACAGCTTTTTCTCTACCTCATCACCGGATTCCTGCCACAAGCCCTGGTCCATTACATCGGATCATCGCAGCTAGCTAGCTGCATTTGAGTGGCTACTGCTGGCTAACGCCTCTGTCCCAAAGCAAGCACCAGTTAGTCTTGAGCTAGCCTCGAGCTAGGCTCATCTCCCGGCTAACCGAAGAGGTCTACCAGCTAATTATTGGGCTACAATACCTCTTTTACCAATTGGCCAGGACCCTTTATTGCCGACACAGAGCCCCGCTGATCCATCACGACTGGTCTGCCGACATAATCGTCCGAGGTGGCTTCCGTTGTGACATCGCCGAAGGCCCATCTGCTAGCCCTGTCCCACTAGCTGTCTGAATTGCTGTGTCTCCAGCTCGCCTAGCGTACTAGCGACTACTGAACGGCTCCCTAACTCACCTGTTGCTGCTCATTGGACCCTATGATCACCCGGCTACACATGCCTCTCTCTAATGTCAATATGCCTTGTTTTCTTCTGTTTTGGTTAGTTATTATTGTCTTATTTCACTGTAGAGCTCCCAGCCCTGCCCAACATGCCTTAGATAGCCCTTTTGTCCCACCCCCCACACATGCGGTGACCACACCTGGCTTAACTGGTGCCTGTAGAGACAAAACCTCTCAACGTCACTCAATGGCCTAGGTTTACCTCCAGTGTACTCACATCCTACCATACCCTTGTCTGTACATTATTCCTTGAATCTACTCTACCACGCTCAAAAATCTGCTCCTTTTACTCTCTGTTCCGAACGCACTGGACGACCAGTTCTTGTAGCCTTTAGCCGTACTCTTATCCTACTCCTCCTCTGTTCCTCTGGGGATGTAAAGGTTAACCCAGGCCCTGCAGCCCCCAGCACCACTCCTATTCCCCAGGTGCTCTCATTTGTTGACTTCTGTAACCGTAAAAGCCTTGGTTTCATGCATGTTAAATCAGAAGCCTCCTCCCTAAGCTTGTTTTATTCACTGCTTTAGCACACTCCACCAACCCTGATGTCCTAGCCATGTCTGAATCCTGTCTTAGGAAGATGGGTGAATTTTGGCCCATTCCTCCTAACAGAACTGTGGAACGGAGTCAGGTTTGTAGGCCTCCTTGCTCGCACACACTTTTTCAGTTCTGCTCATATTTTTTCTAGAGGGTTGAGGGCTTTGTGGGCTTTGTGATGGCCACTCCAATACCTTGACTTTGTTGTCCTTAAGCCATTTTGCCACAACTTTGGAAGCATGCTTGGGGTCACTGTCCATTTGGAAGACCCATTTGCAACCAAGCTTGAACTTCCTGACTGATGTCTTGAGATGTTGCTTCAATATATACAGATAATTTTCCATCCTCATGATGCCATCTGTTTTGTGAAGTGCACCAGTCCCTCCTGCAGCAAAGCAACTCCACAACATGATGCTGCCACCCCTGTGCTTCACGGTTGGGATGGTGTGGAGAAGCAGTGCCTTCTTCCTTGCGGGGCGGCCTTTCAGGTTATGTCGATATAGGACTCCTTTTACTGTGGATATAGATACTTTTGTACCTGTTTCCTCCAGCATCTTCACAAGCTCCTTTGCTGTTGTTCTGGGATTGATTTGCCCTTTTCGCACCAAAGTACGTTCATCTCTAGGAGACAGAATGCGTCTCCTTCCTGAGCGGTATGACGGTTGCGTGGTCCCATGGTGTTTATACTTGCGTACTATTGTTTGTACAGATGAAGGTGGTACCTTCAGGCATTTGGAAATTGCTCCCAAGGATGAATCAGACTTGTGGAGGTCTACAATTATTTTTCTGAGGTCTTGGCTGATTTCTTTTGATTTTACCATGATGTCAAGCAGAGAGGCACAGAATTTGAAGGTAGGCCTTGAAATGCATCCACAGGTACACCTCCAATTGACTCAGATGATGTCAATTATCCTAACAGAAGCTTCTAAAGCCATGACATAATTTTCTGGAATTTTCCAAGCTATTTAATGGCACAGTCAACTTAGTGTATGTAAACTTCTGACCCACTGGAATTGTGATACAGTGAATTAGAAGTGAAATCATCTGTCTGCAAACAATTGTTGGAAAAATGACTTGTGTCATGCACAAAGTAGATGTCATAACCGACTTGCCAATACTATAGTTTGTTAACAAGACATTTGTGGAGTGGTTGAAAAACAAGTTTTAATGACTCCAACCTAAGTGTATGAAACTTCCGACTTCAACTGTATATCCATCCTGCCTTTCTAAAATCTTTGAAAGCCAAGTTAACAAACAGATCACCGACCATTTCGAATCCCTCCGAACCTTCTCCACTATGCAATCTGGTTTCCGAGCTGGTCATGGGTGCACCTCATCCACGCTCAAGGTCCTAAACGATATCATAACCGCCATCGATAAAAGACAGTACTGTGCAGCCGTCTTCATCGACCTGGCCAAGGCTTTCGACTCTATCAATCACTGCATTCTAATCGGCAGACTCGATAGCCTTGGTTTCTCAAATGACTGCCTCGCCTGGTTCACAAACTACTTCTCAGATAGAGTTCAGTGTGTCAAATCGGAGGGCCTGTTGTCCGGACCTTTGGCAGTCTCTATGGGGATGCCACAGGGTTCAGTTCTCGGGCCGACTCTTTTCTCTGTATATATCAATGATGTCGCTCTTGCTGCTGGTGATTCTCTGATCCACCTCTCCGCAGACAACACCATTCTGTATACATCTGGCCCTTCTTTGGACACTGTGTTAACAAACCTCCAAAAGAGCTTCAATGCCATACAACACTCCTTCCGTGGCCTCCAACTGCTTTTAAATACTAGTAAAACTAAATGCATGCTCTTCAACTGATTGCTGCCCGCACCCGTACACCCGACTAGTATCACTACTCTGGACGGTTCTGACTTAGAATATGTGGACAACTACAAATATCTAGGTGTCTGGTTAGACTGTAAACTCTCCGTCCAGACTCACACTAAGCATCTCCAATCCAAAATTGAATCTAAAATTGGCTTCCTATTTCACAACAAAGCATCCTTCACTCATGCTGCCAAACATACCCTCGTAAAACTGACTATCCTATCCAACCTTGAATTCGGCGATGTCATTTACAAAATAGCCTCTAACACTCTACTCAGCAAACTGGATGTAGTCTATCACAGTGCCATCCGTTTTGTCTGTGGCCTATTTATTGCCTTACCTCCCTAATCTTCTACATTTGCACACACTGTACATAGCTTTTTCTACTGTGTAATTGACTGTACGTTTGTTTATGTGTAACTCTGTGTTGTTGTTTTTGTCGCACTGCTTTGCTTTATCTTGGCCAGGTTGCAGTTGTAAATGAGAACTTGTTCTCAACTGGCCTACCTGGTTAAATAAAGGTGAAATAAAATACAAAATATTAGTCTGGCCGTCATATTGGTAAGGTCAGAGCTGGTATTCGTTTGACCCGTGTGTGTGTGTGTGTGTGTGTGTGTGTGTGTGTGTGTGTGTGTGTGTGTGTGTGTGTGTGTGTGTGTGTGTGTGTGTGTGTGTGTGTGTGTGTGTGTGTGTGTGTGTGTGTGTGTGTGCAGTGCGGGTGTAGGGCGAACTGGAGTCTTCATCACTCTGAGCATTGTTCTGGAGAGGATGCGTTACGAGGGAGCTGTGGACATCTTCCAGACAGTCAAGATGCTGAGGACACAACGCCCTGCCATGGTGCAGACGGAGGTAGGCTTCACAGACACAGCGCCCTGCCATGGTGCAGACGGAGGTAGGCTTCACAGACACAACGCCCTGCCATGGTGCAGACGGAGGTAGGCTTCACAGACACAACGCCCTGCCATGGTGCAGACGGAGAAGGGCTTCACAGATACAGCGCCCTGCCATGGTGCAGACGGAGGTAGGCTTCACAGACACAGCGCCCTGCCATGGTGCAGACGGAGGTAGGCTTCACAGACACAATGCCCTGCCATGGTGCAGACGGAGGTAGGCTTCACAGACACAGCGCCCTGCCATGGTGCAAACGGAGGTAGGCTTCACAGACACAGCGCCCTGCCATGGTGCAGACGGAGGTAGGCTTCACAGACACAGCGACCCTGACATGGTGCAGGAGGTAGGCTTCACAGACACAGCGCCCTGCCATGGTGCAGACGGAGGTAGGCTTCACAGACACAACGCCCTGCCATGGTGCAGACGGAGGTAGGCTTCACAGACACAGCGCCCTGCCGTGGTGCAGACGGAGGTAGGCTTCACAGACACAACGCCCTGCCATGGTGCAGACGGAGGTAGGCTTCACAGACACAGCGCCCTGCCATGGTGCAGACGGAGGTAGGCTTCACAGACACAATGCCCTGCCATGGTGCAGACGGAGGTAGGCTTCACAGACACAATGCCCTGCCATGGTGGAGACGGAGGTAGGCTTCACAGACACAACGCCCTGCCATGGTGCAGACGGAGGTAGGCTTCACAGACACAGCGCCCTGCCATGGTGCAGACGGAGGTAGGCTTCACAGACACAGCGCCCTGCCATGGTGCAGACGGAGGTAGGCTTCACAGACACAGCGACCCTGACATGGTGCAGGAGGTAGGCTTCACAGACACAGCGCCCTGCCATGGTGCAGGCGGAGGTAGGCTTCACAGACACTTTGCTGACCTCTCCAATTATAAAATGGTTTGTCTAGAAATGGACAGATATTGCTAGATGTTTTTTTCCCATTCATTCGTAGAGATAGCAGACCACCTTACTAGCTACACATGTCCATCTCAGTTATCAATATACTGCACTAGACAAAAATCTGTCTATATTCTTTCTTCTTGTTCAGGATGAGTACCAGTTCTCCTACCAGGCTGCCCTGGAGTACCTGGGGAGTTTTGACCACTATGCAACCTAAGAGAGGAGAGGAACTGTCATCCCTCCTTCCTTCTGCTCAGATAGAGGTCCACAGAGAAACAAGGAACAACCAACGAGAGAAGCAGGCTGGAAAACGACAAAACAATGAACCTTAAATCCCACCTGAGGGACGACACTACTAACAAGGAGTAATCATACAAGAACATCAGCAACAAACAACAACAACAACAACAACAACTAGATGAATGTCAAAGAAAACCTGCGCTCTCAGGAAAGACCTGGAAAGGGTGTGTTGGGAGTCGGAGACAGACTATTACATGTGTAATCCTGCTTATTCTTCTTACCTCAGTGTTCAAAATGTGGAGGACTTATAATACCTGTGTGTGTTGTGGTCAGCTATTTCAAAAACGAAACCAGTGAAAAACAAAACTGCTTCAGAAACAGGAGTTATGATATGTATGTGTAAAAAAATACAAGGACACAAAAAGCCTGGATATTTGCTGCACCCTAAATGGGTTTTTATGTTATTACCTTTCTATCTATGGGTTAAGTGTATGAGGGGTGAAAGTGCAAAGGTGAACGTTTTCATGTGTCTGTCGTTTTGCATTCTGGTGTCTGTTGCTGCCACAGCTAGTCCTGGCTTAACCTGAGCACAGTTTTAGACAGAGGACTAAACCTAGTCCTAGACATCAAAGTAGGACTAGAGGGACGGTTTGAGCTGCATGTCTGTGATTGGACGCCAGGCTCTCCTACCCACAGTGCCAAGAGAAACCACGCTGTTCCTGGGCAGATGGAAAATGTACTTTGACCTCTGATGAGGAGGAATGGTGCCCTACTATCTGTACATCCAGCTTACAATACATGAGCGGTAAACTCACAGATCTAGAACCAGTTTACCCTCCTTAAATTGTAACCTAAACCATTTGGGTGAAAAAGCTAAACTGACCTTGATCAGTGTCTGGGGGCAACTTCACCCTACTCCAAGTGGGGATCAATATTATTACAAGTTAAAGTTTAGTCATCCATGCCTACTTGCTATTGCTGACATCATATTTCATAACCTAATGACAGTAAAGGTTAAACACAGTTCAGGCAATTCCATTTCAACCCCAGTCAGTCATTTCAGGAGATTCCATGTATGAAATGAATGTTGTCTATATTTTTCTTGGAGGACCATTTCGATGAATGAACAGAATTTCAAATAATGGTCTTTTTTTTGGGGGGGGGGGGGGGGGGGGGTAAATTTCCAGCTTCTGCAGAAATAATTGTAAGGATCCTATTCATTGTGGTTCAGTGTCTTTGCCTTATGTTTCACCATGTTGGTTATCTGCTGCTTAGGCTGTATCCCATCTACCTGAGCTAAGCATTGAGTGCCATGATGTAGCTTACACCTATTTGAATTCTGTCCCCATACATTGGAATGGTCCTGATGGCTCAGTGGGTTGGAGCCTGGTTCTGACAGCATTAAGGTTGTGGGTTAAATCCCTGCTTGGGGCTACGTATACGGTACTGAATATGTGTGTTAACTGCGAGTCGCTTTGGATGAAATGAGCTTTGCTTGTTAAACAATGTAAATCCCAACGGGTTGAGAGTAGAAGAAAGAGGTTTGAACTCAAACTCAACCCACTCTCTTCCTCTCAGTCCCTCCCTCGGCTCACAGTGGCTCTTCACTGCTTCTCTCCGGTTTCTCTCTGCTCGTAGTCTTATTGTGCAGACAACAAAAAAACGAACGACACAACCCAATGCTTTCCCTCAAGTCCACTCCGACGTCCCCCCACCAGCCCTTGAGATGTTGTCCTCTTCTCTTATTCATTTGATGTACTATAATCTGCTTCCCCAGATACGTCGTGATTGTAGAGCACAGTATGGTTTATCGTACATGAACTTGAACTGTACATACCGTCTGACGTATAGAGTTCTTTATAGTCCAGTACATAGGCCTGAGCATAAGGCGTACATGCAGTACAACACGCATAATTATTTATTATCCAAAAAAAAGAGCCTTATTGTTATTGTTGACTTTGTCAAATATTTATTTGATATGATTTTTTAAATATTTATTATCATTCTATTTTGTTACTGTTATTAAGACTTGATTTTTTACTATTGGTTGATTTGTTTATTTATAGTTTTATTTGGGAAAATAACCGAATATAACCAATGAGATGTTGTTTACTTGGCAAGCCAATTTTACTGTATGATATCGTCAATGTTTTTTTAATTGTCTTTTTTATTTGCTTTAGTACAATGTGTACAGCACTCTGTGTAGAGTGCTATTTGATACTGATGTCCTCATAGATAGATACTTAGAGCCAGACCTAGTTTCAGTTCAGTGACTCCCCCCGCTCCCATTATCATAGTTAAAGTGGTACGATCCGATCGCCAATACGGCGGCATAGATAGAGAGATTAAACGGGTCGAGGAAAGTACAGTAGTTGTTTAAAGTCTATGCTACACTGTTCAAATATAGTGTGCTACTATAGATCGAAGGAGTATATGATAACATTTTCGGACAAATGGTGGGGAAAGTATTTAACAATTAAGTTATCCGGATAATGCAATTTAAGTGTGGTCCAAACGTTTATCTGGTTTGACTTAAAATGTTAATAATTAAAATATAAATACACCTGAAATGAAAGACCCACAGACTAAACATGTGACATCAAGTAAGGGCCAGTTTCTATGGCATCACATATATCCTGTTACCTGGTAACTGTTATTTTCTTTCAACCCTGGTTGTAGATAGTATTGTATGTTGACTTTGTATTAAAAGCAGGATGATTGGAGATACAGCATAATGAGTCATTTGGTTCCTCAGTCATTGTTTGTGATTGTCTGACAACTGGCTGCAAATGATGCACTGTAAAAGTATAGGAATGTAACACAGCAGAAGCAAGGGAGGAAGCCTTTGTGATGAGGTACATTTCAAGAAGAAAGGTGTGAAGTGTATCTTTATCCACTAGGTGGTGTCCAACCACCTATCTAGAAAGAAAATGTCCATTTATTTTACTAGGCAAGTCAGTTAAAGAAAAAAATCTTATTTACAATGACGGCCTAGGAACAGTGGGTTAACTGCCTTGTTCAGGGGCAGAACGACAGATTTTTACATTGTCAGCTCGGAGAATCAATCAAGCAACCTTTCGGTTACTGGCCCAACACTCTAACCACTAGGCTACCTGCCGCCCCAACATGTAGGCTACATGCCGCCTAAACATGGCTCCCATTTAACCAGTCAAAGTCCATCTAATCTATCATTATACAAGAAAGTGTTCCTAGCTACGATCCCTCAACATTCAGGTTGTGTAACATTTCCTTGTATTTAGTATTTGGACCAACCAAATGGTTTTCTTTGGAATGTTGTAATGGATGGAAAATGTCTATTTGTCATCTGAATTCTAAAACACAGTTGCAATACCATTATGCACTACAGAGATTGTCACAAGCTTCTCCCCTATCGTGTAGTGTGATACAGTGATAGGACACAAAGAATGGTGTGCCCTGACCATAGTAGGGTTTGAGTTACAGGAAACTTCCGCAATAGCAGGGCGCACACACACACACACACACACACACACACACACACACACACACACACACACACACACACACACACACACACACACACACACACACACACACTGTGAGGTGCTGCAGATCCTATCACCTCTCATTCTGATGCACCTAGATGATACAATCTATGGCACTTTTTGCTCAGCTCCGAATGTACGCCTTATCCCTCCCTAACCTCTGCTTGACTATCTTTCCCCTCAAACGTGCACGATATTATATACAGGGGAAGATCTGTTTAAATGTGAGCGAAATGTGAGCGCAATTGCGTCCATGGTGCAAACCAATTGGGGTCAAGCATTTACAGTGAAGCACGTTGTCATTAAACTAATGTTCTATTGGATGTAACTCTATCAGTCAGAGGTGTCACATTTCCTTGTGGAGATCTCTGCTGTGACCGGCCCAGTAACCCTAACCCTCTGTCCCAACACAGTATCTCACAACCCCAGACGTGCCCGCACAGCGAGGCCGCTGAGGGAGGGCGTAACACTACACCTCGGCGCTCTGACGCCAAAAACATACAGCTACAGCGCAGTAAACGGGGCCATATAAACGTATACAGCTACCCAATCTGTCTGTCTCTGTTAGTAGGAGATGCTCTCAGGTTGACCGAATGTCTGTAGAAGTACCGGGTTGGTTGGTCAGAGGGTGGTAGAATCATTTGTTAATACAGAATGGAGAGGTATAGATGATATGTTAATTACAAGCTTATAAACGTATGAATATCTCACGCTGTAGCTTATTCATCAGGCTGGCTAACAGGGTTGTTTTGATATGGACTGTATGAAATGCATTAACAATCCCTTTACCCCAAGGCACCTAGTAGGTATCAGTAACGCTTCAATGATACAGTACATATTAAATAGAGTCCTATGTACCTTGGGGTAAAGGCAGTCCTTGAGTAGGAGTGAAATAGGTTCCGGTACTAATTTTGGGTGCCGGTACGTACTGTTTATATTTAGGTGCAGAAGCTAAATACTTTTGCGCTAATATTCTATAAGAGAAACGGGAGCTCAAGCAGTAGAACATTTGAGGTGTTGGTACTCAGCTGAGCTTCTGCCCGAGTCAAACACTGGGTAAAGGGATTGTTAATGCATTGCATACAGTCCATATCAAAACAACCATGTCATTTCCAATTGAGCTGACATATGCAGTGTTTACCATGAATGCAGTCTCAGCTAACGCAGGAACATTGCCTTCTTGGGTTCTATCAGATCTGGGCTAGCCGACACCAGCACAGCAGTTGTTTTGACAGTGCCAGAGGTGGAACTGTAGTAGCCTGTAGTAGCTTATAGCCTACCTAAAGCGGACATTGCCCTTGGCTGCACCGAGTTCCATTTCGAGAAATCCAAAGCAGCAGCGTTTACAAATTCAAACACTGGAAATTGAGATGTAATCTACACCTTGATTTATGCTGATAGAAAAATCCTCATTATTTTGATTTATAAACTGGGTGGTTTGAGCCAAACTGCTGATTGGCTGAAAGCCACGGTATATCAGACCGTACCCAATGGGTGACAAAACATTTATTTTTACTCTTCTAATTACGTTGGTAAACAGTTTGTAATTAAACAATAAGGCCTAAGGAAGTGTGGTATATGGTCGATATACCAAGGTTTAGGGCTGTTCTTATGCACAACGCAACGCCATTACAGCCATTAGCCGTGGTATATTAGTCATATACTGTACCACAAACCCCCGATGAGCCTTGTTGCGATTATAAACTGGTTACCAACGGAATTAGAAGAGTAAAAATACATGTTCTGTCATACCCATTGTGGTTTGAGCCGTGATATGTCAGACCATATACCATGGGTATGACAAAACATATATGGCCAATATACCACGGCTAAGGGCTGTGTCCTAGCACTCCGCATCGCGTTGTATGTAAGAACAGCCCTTAGCTATGGTTTATTGGCCATATACCACACCCCCTCAGGCCTTATTGCTTAAAGAGACTACACTTTCTCCCGCTGAACTTCTAACGTGACTGGGGCAGGTGTGATTTTGTGACAATGAATGCAAGAGCTACTCACCGATTTGACAGCTCCAATGCAGTTCAACCTCTGCTACGCAGTGCTATCGACGGTTAATGCTGGATCTGATTGAATCTAGGACTAAGCCTAGGCCTAAAAATGTCAATCAAGCTGTAACGGTGATCTTCCGCGATACGGATTGAATTGAGCCCCGATGTTTTTTCCCAGTCTATATTAGCGGAACATAAATGTCCTGTAAAGGAATTAGTGAGTGATGTAGAACGTCTGCATTGAATTGAAATGTATAGCCTATAATATATAGGAATATATAAGAAGATATAGGCTATATCCATACATTGTCGCAAAGTGGGTCACGACGTCTCAGAGTAAATGTATAATTAGTTCATGAATTACTGGAATTGACTTGGCCAAGTGCATCTGCGGTCTGTGCTCAGTTTGGCAGCTGCGCGAGTGGGAGGGAGACGCCCGTGTGCTTCGCGGTTTCCCGGATCTTTTTTCTGCAGTTTTCTTGAAGATCAATACACACAATGCAGCGCTGTCATTCAGCAGCAGATGATGCTCTGTCTGCCACTGACTTGTCATTCTCACTAGCCATCACTCACCGCTGTCATGAAATGAACTCATGCTAGCAACAAGTTCTGACTGAGCTCAATTGTCATGAAATGCATATACAGAGATGAGTTTCTCTCTCTTTCATACAAACTTATAACGAGGAGCTCCCACAATGTGTTTTGTGCCGGGATGTGCTTAGTAATGAGTCTCTCATAACGAACAAACGATGGTAAACCCAGGGAGTTCTTTCAGAACCGCTGCAGAATGCTTCAGGAAACAGTGTTTCGACAGTTAAAAAGTACATCAGCTAGCGAGGCATTGTTGTCATTTTAACAGGTGATGATCAGCAGAAATAAGGGAGCACTAACTAACTGTCATAGTAGTAGATGTGCGTTTCTCTTTCAAACAATCCCGTGGTGTACACAGCTAATAGAGTAACATTCGCCAAATCAAACTAGCTACTAATAGTGCAACCCTAGTAACAGTACAGATGAAGATGAAAAATGATCGGGCCCACTGTACATCTTACTGTAGAAATGATTGTTGAAAACTAGTCTAGGTTTGAACTGTTGCTGTTAAAATACCATTTTTATTCTTAACTGGAATAAACTGATTGAAGCAAGATGCTTTTTGAGGCAAACAGACTCACACAGTTCTGGGTTGTTCATCTAGAGTAGGATGTAATCGGCCTGTGTGTAGCTGGTGTAGAGAGTCAGGTGCAGGACAGCAGATATGAGTAATCAACCTATTTACTAGAGTATTCACAAATACAATACAATACAATATACCGAGCCCACAATAACGGACCGTATACAAGACAAACAATTAATCACAACCAAACATGGGGGAACAGAGGGTTAAATAATGAACAGGTAATTGGGTGATTGAAACCAGGTGTGTAAGACAAAGACAAAACAAATGGAAAATGAAAAGTGGATCGGCGATGGCTAGAAGACCCGGCGACGTCGACCGCCAAACGCCGCCCGAACAAGGAGAGGGACCGACTTCGGCGGAAGTCGTGACACAGGAAGTGGTCTCCTGCCTGACTGAGAAAGCAGTAGATTTTCTGGTTCAGTTTGGCACCACATACCTGTGTGAGTCAGGGTTCTCAACTCTGACATACTTAAAAAACAAGTACAGAAACAATTTCAAGGCTGAGCATCACCTCAGTGTTGTACTGTCAAAATCTGAGCCCAGAATAGACATGCTCTCATTATTACTGTGTGTGTGTGTGTGTTTGTTTCTGGTCTACATCTGTGTGATGTGATCAATCAGTTTATTCCAGTTCAGAATGAAAATTATGTATTGTATTTTTAACAGCAACAGTTCCAACCTAGACAGATATGTAGGAGTGTTTTTAATGGGGGAAAATAAACATTAATAGATATTAGATAATAGATCAGAAAATATAGATATTTCATTTCATTGTTATTTGTTTTTGTCTATATTGCATTTGTTTTAAGCTTAAGGGCAATGAAATGTACCGATATTTATGTATAGTTGTAACAGTCCTGACCTGTTTTATGTTGTTTTTTATGTGTTTATGGTCAGGGCATGTGTTTTGGGTGGGCAGTCTATGTTATCTGTTTCTATGTTGGTTTTGGGTTGCCTGGTATGGCTCTTGATTAGAGGCAGGTGGTTTGCGTTTTCCTCTAATTAAGAGTCATATTTAGGTAGGGCGTTCTCACTGTTTGTTTGTGGGTGATTGTCTCCTGTGTCGTGTCGATTTATGTACCATACGGGACTGTTTGGCTGTTCGTTTTCGTTTCGATGTCGTCTGTTTCCTGTCCGTGAGTTTACGTGTAGTTATGTAAGTTTATGTTCAGGTTTCGTCAACGTCGTTTTCTTGTTTTGTAAATTTGAAAGTGTTTTGTGTTTCGTGTTGCCATCGTCGTATTTATAATAAAGATAGCTTATTTCCCTGAAGCTGCATTTTGGTCTGATGATCCTTCTCTCCTCTCCTCGTCTGAGGATGAGGAGAGCGACAGCCTTAACAGAATCACCCACCACGCTAAGACCAAGCGGCAAGGGAAAACTAAACGGAGTAAGGGACAGGAGAGAAAGGAGCAATGGACATGGGACGATGTATTGGACGGAAAGGGTTGCTACACTTGGGAGGAGATCCTGGCTGGTAGGGATCGCCTCCCATGGGAACAGCTGGAGGCACTGAGGAGAGCAGAGGCTACCGGAGAGAGGAACCGGAGCTATGAGGGAACGCGTCTGGCACGGAAGCCAAAAAAGCCCGTAAGTAATTCCCAAAAATTTCTTGGGGGGGGGCTAGGAGGTAGTGGGCCAAGGGCAGGTAGGAGACCTGCGCCCACTTCCCAGGCTTACCGTGGAGAGCGGGAGTACGGGCAGGCGCCGTGTTACGCAGTAGAGCGCACGGTGTCTCCTGTACGAGTGCATAGCCCAGTGCGGGTTATTCCACCTCCCCGCACTGGGAGGGCTAGATTGGGTATTGAGCCAGGTGTCATGAGGCCGGCTCAACGCGTCTGGTCTCCAGTGCGTCTCCTCGGGCCGGCATACATGGCACCTGCCTTACGCATGGTTTCTCCGGTTCGCCTACATAGCCCGGTGCGGGTTATTCCACCTCCCCGCACTGGTCGGGCAACCGGGAGTATTCAACCAGGTAAGGTTGGGCAGGCTCAATGCTCAAGAGTGCCAGTACGCCTCCACGGTCCGGTATTTCCGGCACCACCTCCCCGCTCCAGCCTAGTACCTACAGTGTCTACACTACGCACTAGGCTACCAGTGCGTATCCTGAGCCCTGTTCCTCCTCCACGCACTCTCCCTGTAGTGCGTGTATCTAGCCCGGTGCCTCCAGTTCCGGCACCACGCACTAAGCCACCTGTGCGTCTCCAGAGCCCTGAACACACTGTATCTTCTCCCCCTACTAATCCTGATGTGCTTGTCCTCAGCCCGGTGTCACCAGTGCCGGTACCTCGCATCAGGGATAGAGTAGGCTTTGAGAGTACAGTGTGCCCTGTCCCTGCTCCCCGCACTAGTAGGAAGGTGCTTATCCTTAGCACGGTGCCTCCAGTTCCGGCACCACGCACCAGGTCTACAGTGCGCCGTATCCGGCCAGAGCCATCCGTCTCCCCAGCGCCATCTGAGCCTGCAAAGCCGCCCGTCTGCCATGAGCCTACAGAGCCATCCGCCAGACAGGAGCCGCTAGAGCCGTCAGCCAGACAGGAGCCGCTAGAGCCGTCAGCCAGACAGGATCTGCCAGAGCCGCCAACCAGACAGGATCTGCCAGAGCGCCAACCAGACAGGATCTGCCAGAGCCGCCAACCAGACAGGATCTGCCAGAGCCGCCAACCAGACAGGATCTGGCAGAGCCGCCAACCAGACAGGATCTGCCAGAGCCGCCAACCAGACAGGATCTGCCAGAGCCGTCAGAGAGCCATGAGCAGCCAGAGCCGTCAGAGAGCCATGAGCAGCCAGAGCCGTCAGAGAGCCATGAGCAGCCAGAGCCGTCAGAGAGCCATGAGCAGCCAGAGCCGTCAGAGAGCCATGAGCAGCCAGAGCCGTCAGAGAGCCATGAGCAGCCAGAGCCGTCAGCCTGCCATGAGCGTCGAGAGCCGTCAGCCTGCCATGAGCGTCGAGAGCCGTCAGCCTGCCATGAGCGTCGAGAGCCGTCAGCCTGCCATGAGCGTCGAGAGCCGTCAGCCTGCCATGAGCGTCGAGAGCCGTCAGCCTGCATAGACCTGCCAGAGTCCCTCAGCCAGGATCTGCCAGAGTATATCAGCCGGGACCTGCCCCTTGTCCCGGTGTTGCCCCTTGTCCCGGTGTTGCCCCTTGTCCCGGTGCTGCCCCTTGTCCCGGTGCTGCCCCTTGTCCCGGTGCTGCCCCTTGTCCCGGTGCTGCCCCTTGTCCCGGTGCTGCCCCTTGTCCCGGTGCTGCCCCTTGTCCCGGTGCTGCCCCTTGTCCCGGTGCTGCCCCTTGTCCCGGTGCTGCCCCTTGTCCCGGTGCTGCCCCTTATCCCGGTGCTGGTCTTTATCCTGGTGCTGCCCCTTGTCCCGGTGCTGCCCCTTGTCCCGGTGCTGCCCCTTGTCCCGGTGCTGCCCCTTGTCCCGGTGCTGCCCCTTGTCCCGGTGCTGCCCCTTCTCCTGGTGCTGGATGTTTATTTAGGGGATGTGAGTTTTAGGGTGGTCATTAGGAGGGGTAGACAGAAGCGTTGGGTGACTATGGTGGTGTGGGGACAGCGTCCAGAGCCGGAGCCACCACCGTGGTCAACTGCCCACCCAGACCCTCCCCTGGACTTTGTGCTGGTGCGCCCGGCGTTCGCACCTTGAGGGGGGGGTTCTGTAACAGTCCTGACCTGTTTTATGCTGTTTTTTATGTGTTTATGGTCAGGGCATGTGTTTTGGGTGGGCAGTCTATGTTATCTGTTTCTATGTTGGTTTTGGGTTGCCTGGTATGGCTCTTGATTAGAGGCAGGTGGTTTGCGTTTTCCTCTAATTAAGAGTCATATTTAGGTAGGGCGTTCTCACTGTTTGTTTGTGGGTGATTGTCTCCTGTGTCGTGTCGATTTATGTACCATACGGGACTGTTTGGCTGTTCGTTTTCGTTTCGATGTCGTCTGTTTCCTGTCCGTGAGTTTACGTGTAGTTATGTAAGTTTATGTTCAGGTTTCGTCAACGTCGTTTTCTTGTTTTGTAAATTTGAAAGTGTTTTGTGTTTCGTGTTGCCATCGTCGTATTTATAATAAAGATGGCTTATTTCCCTGAAGCTGCATTTTGGTCTGATGATCCTTCTCTCCTCTCCTCGTCTGAGGATGAGGAGAGCGACAGCCTTAACAATAGTTGCATATTTTCCTAAGCTTGGGACCCAGGAAAACACTGCATTTCTCATTTGGGTCCCAGGCTGAACAAGTTTAAGAACCCCTGCTATAGAGCATTATTTATTATCATGGCCAGACAGATACAGCTTTGGCTGAATTTCCTCAAACTCAAAAATGTCTTTGTCATGATGATAAAGTGTTTTTCAGGGAAAACATGTATCCGCCTCTATCAAACATCAAACAAGAATGCACCCGCAATTTTTAAGAATCTGCATTGTAACGTTGGGTTCTGAACAAACTGAGTAAAACGCAAACGGACAACTAGAAAAAGCTCAAACCAAGTTTACACACCCACTGGGTCAAACAGCTGTGTGTGAGAGTGTGTGTAGTGTACGTGACATGTGTGTACATGTGTTTGCGTTTGTATTTTGATTCATGCATTATGTGTATGATTTACCCAGCACTAACCTGTGGGTGGGAGTAGGATTGTTACAACACCTGTAGCAACAGTTTCCACAAGCAGCAGAGGTGTGTGCAAGTAGCACCCGCAGCAGGCTCGGGCCTCCAAAGTTGATTGGTTAAGCTTGAATGGTATTCCCGCCCCCAGAAATTGATAGATGATGCCAACAATAAGCTTGAAGAGGATAGGCTGGTAACAGGAGAAGGCTGTCTCTGCCTCTAGCCATCTATCAGCTGCTTCTCTCTGTGGGCTAAAGCCAGGTAGGACACTAGAGAGACAGGCTGGGCGTATACTGCATCACATTGGTGGCTAAGTGTGTGTGAGAGAGTCGGTTCACACCGACACAGTCAGTGAAGTACAGAAGGGTGGCGTGGAGAGGAGCTCAGTGGGAGTGGGAGTGTGCGTGGGGGAGTGTGTGAGACATTTAACCACTCCAGACCATGAACATGAAGCACCGGAGGTTCTCCCTTGACAGCTCAGTGTGAGTATCAACCAATCAAACTTTTTTAAATAAGTGATTTATTATTATGCATTGTTTCTGTACAGTTATTGACAGGCTCAGTTAAACTCCAGCTGTAGAGACCGTCTCCAATGTTTATGTTTACATTAGGAAGTTGGAATGTCCCTTAACTTAATCTTATTGGATTTTCTAATAGGATATTACAATATTGAATACTGTACAGTCCTCAAACATACAGTAGTACATACCACATAGATTAGAACACACCCATATGGGGTTTGGGCAATTCAGCTTGTATTTATTGCAGTTTCACAAGTGGGTTAATCTGAATGGTGTATTCACCTGGGTGGAGAAAGAGAAAGTGAAAGAGAAAGAGAGGGAAGGAAGGGAACATGTGTGTTGCTATAATTTGGACTCAGGGGTGGATGTAACTTAGTAAACGAAAAGCCAGGACACTAAAATTAGTATGATAAGTTTAAGATTGGTATGTAACATATACATTTTTGGATGTCCATCATCCATTTTGTATGATATGTTACAAATTACAATTTGTATGATATGTTTGTAATGATTTTCAATTTGTTTAATATGTTATGAATTTGCAACATGTCTGATATGTTAAGAATTCCAATTTGTTGTGGCTAACATTAGCTAGGTGGCTTACACTAACGTTAGCTAGGTGGCTAATGTTAGCTAGACTAGGAGTTAAGGTTAGGGTTGAGGTTAAGGTTAGGGTTATGGTCAGGTGTTATCTTAAAGGGTTAAGGTTAGGGGAATGGTTAGCTAACATGCTAAGTAGTTGCAAAGTAGCTAAAAAGTAGTAAGTAGTTGCAAAGTTGCTTATTAGCTAAAATGCTCAAGTTGTCCGTGATGAGATTCAAACAAGCAACCTTTGGGTTGCTAGACGTTTGCATTGTATGCCAACCCATCCACCCCGACCAACCACCCACCTTTCGTTTTTGACTTAATAAATCCCTTTCCTGCAATCAAATGACCTAGTGGCCTCCTGGGTGGAATGTTATTAATATTTGTAATAAACATTATTTCAAAAACCTGCTGAAAATCTGAAGTTTTTATGTCGACCGGTTTTGTTATATTTCAGTCTTCTGTGATGTATATAATACCTTAATATAATATAATAATATAATACCTTTCAAATCTATAGCTGACATGGTACAGGTGACTTATTTATTTTAAGACCATAACCATGTGTGTGAGATTTTTTAAAGACTACCAAGAAACACTCTCTGTGACCCTGATTTAGCCCACTGCAGTAAAATTAAGCAACCTTCCTATGTAACCATACCAAATGTAACATATCATATTAATTTCAATGTCCTGGATTTTCGTTTACTATGTTACATCTGTTCTATCAGACCAGGCTGTTTTGTTTACGTTCCACCAAAATGCGTTGCAGCCATACCCTTCAGGGCCCTTGTCTTTATTTATTTGTAATTTTTTAAGATTAGGTGAAAATTAACAACTTTCTATTTCTTTAGTCATTTATGAGATACAAACAGGTTGTTTTATATTATATCTTATTGCTTTGTTTGTTGTAGTTTTAATATAATCTTTATTTTGTATATATATAGCGTAACCATAGATTTTCAATCAATAATTAATCCAATTCATGACTTGACAATATATTTTTGACAAGCCTAATAAAAGGCACACGTTTCAAACAAATACTTACATTTGTTGGTCCTTGTCCAAACTCAGAAATGACAGGCTAGTCTTTTCGGGAGGAGGTGAATCCGCTTTCTGTAGTGGAGATGTACATACTCAAGCCTTTTTTGCATAAAGATTGTTTTGAGGACTCTTTAATTCTGTGATGATTTAGTGCATTTTATTTGCACATTCACATTGAAGTTTGACTTTTTGAGCTGTAAAGGTAGTAGCTTTTGTTTCTATTAGGCCTATATTGTCTGTAAGGAGTGGCACAATAATTAATGTATAGTGATGGAACAGGATTAACAAAGATACATGTATATTCAATTTCCATTGTTTTCTTTCTCCCAGCCTCAGGTGGGGGAACTTAAACATCCTATAACACACACTTTGCATGGGACATGTTTTGCTCATTTAAAATGCAAATAATAGCAAATCTTCCTTTGACCTGGATGCCACATATGTTTTAGACCACTCATTTAACCGTTAAGGCGTTGTTGACTATCTTATCGACTATGAGCTAGAACTGCTCTGCCAACCGTTGAACTCTTCTTTATGCTTGTCTGATGGTATCAAGTAGATGATGTGAATGTAAGTAACAGGTGGCAGGTAGCCTATTGGTTAAGAGCATTGGGCCAGTAACCACAATGATGCTGGTTCGAATGCCCGAGTCAACTAGGTGAACAATCTGTCAGTGTGCCCTTGAGCAAGGCACTTAACCCTAATTGCTTCTGTATTAAATTGTTAGAGCAGCTTTCACCAGAAGACAAAACTATGCCCATGGGTAGGTGAATTTAAATTCAAACCACAACTTGATGTTAATTACAAAGTAAGACCTATACCTTAGGTAAATATGCAAATAGCTAAGTATGACCTCTAAACAGAAAGTGTTTACAGACCCAGGTGGCGACACTCTATGACCGTTTAGTGTCCTGTTCCTCCAGGTCCCTGGAGGATGGTGATGGAGGTAGTCTGCTGGACCAGAGGAGAGGCAGCCGCAGTAGGCCTAAGAAGAGTGGAGAGAGGAGGAAAAGCCACAGTCTAGAGGAGGCACAGCTAGAAACACAGGAGCTGGGATGCAGCCTGAACAGGAACAACTCACTCAGGTCAGAGGTTACTTATGAAAGCAAGTACAATGACTAGAACAGGACTCGGACTGGGGGAAACGAAACCCTCGAAGTCCATATGTGCGTGTGTAAT
Organism: Salvelinus fontinalis; assembly: GCF_029448725.1. Lineage (NCBI taxonomy): Eukaryota > Metazoa > Chordata > Actinopteri > Salmoniformes > Salmonidae > Salvelinus > Salvelinus fontinalis. The sequence continues at coordinate 39,765,508 of NC_074690.1, forward strand.
TGTGATCTCCCTATACACAGGTCACAGACCATAGAGGAGGTGAGCTTCCATCGGCCTGATGGCGTCATCATCACCAAAAACGTAAGCACATTTAAATGTAGAGTACAACACCCTGCAGATACTATTGCTCCTTCTCCACTACCTGTTTGGGTTCTTGGATCTGTCTCGGAAATATGTCCTGATTGAATGATTGATTGATTCATGAATTGGTTGATTGATTGATTCATTCCATTTCCTCTCTCTCTTGTAGAGCTTTGTGAAGTACAACAAAACCTTTCACAAACTCTTCGAGGAAATTCCTGCAGAGGAGAAACTAACTCATGGTGAGTTGATATCAGTACATGGGGAGTGTGTAACTTATTTATGACCTTGTCGTTGTCCATTGATTGTTTGTCTGGGCTGCGTGTGGATTCATGTCTTGCATGTTTGCTTATGGAGTCGACGTAATAATGAATGCATTGGGACATTCAATATAATTCATTCCACAACCTGTGCATTGTGCTCCTTGCTAACAACTAATTACATTAAAATACTTATTCACTCACTTTGCACAATATGTTAACATGTGCCCTCAGCTGCTTAGGCCGGCATACAGAACATCACACTGTATTCTGGGAAAAGGGACGTTTCATTCAGAAACTCTCTGTGTCTCTCTCATTTGGCACTGTTCTCTGCTTGTGTTTTCAGCGTTCACCTGTGCCCTGCAGAAGGAAGTGTTGTATCATGGGAAGCTATTTGTGTCTGTCAACTATGTGTGTTTCTACTCCTCCGTACTCCTCAAAGACACCAAGGTAAGAGGCTCAAATATAGTAGAGTAGAGTGGAAAACGCCAAGTTTGCTAACATACAGTACCTCCATAATTATTTGGACAGTGAATAATTTTTTCTTCTTTTGGCTCTATACTCTATATTCTATACTCCAAACAATGACTATGAGGTTAAAGTGCAGACTGTCACCTTCAATTTGAGGGTATTTCATCCAGATCGGGTTAACCGTTTAGATATTACAGCACTTTTTGTACATACATAGTGCCTGCATTTTAAGGGAACAACAGTATTCGGACAAATTCACTTAAATGTGTATTAAAGTAGTAAAAAGTGAAGTATTTGGGGCCATATGCATAGTACACAATGACAACATCAAGCTTGTGACACTACAAATTTGTTGATGAGTGAGAAAGTTACAGACCCATAAATATCAACCCCCCTCCAAAAAAATGCTAACTTCCCTTATTTGTAATGGGGAGAGGTTAGTACGTCTTAGGGGTATGTTATTTTGGGATCTGTAACTTTGTTTCACAATTTAATTCAGGATTATTCGTAATTAATGCAGTTATTTTGAAGTATTTAGAAACATATTCTATTCTTATTTAAGATTAAAAAAAGTGACTCCAAAATGACACAATACATTATTTACCATTAATTACAGTTGGGCACAGAATTATCTGAAACACAACTAAAACAAAGAGCAAATGCTTCCAACAAAAATGGATGAGAATACCCTCAAATGAAAGGTGACAGTCTGCACTTTAACGTCATAGTCATTGTTTGATTTCAAATCCAGACTTTTAGAATATAGAGCCAAAAGAAGAGAAAAGGCATCACTGTTCCAATAATTAGGAGGACACTGTAAGTAGAAGTAGATGTACAGACGTGGTCTGTGTTGTGTGTGAAGTTGATGTGTTACCTGTGTCTTTCTGTGTGAAGTTGATGTTGTACTTGTTTCTTTCTGTGTTGTGTGTGAAGTTGATGTGGTACCTGTTTCTTTCTGTGTTGTGTGAAGTTGATATTGTACCTGTTTCTTTCTGTGTTGTGTGTGAAGTTGATGTTGTACCTGTTTCTTTCTGTGTTATGTGTGAAGTTGATGTGGTACCTGTTTCTTTCTGTGTTGTGTGAAGTTGATATTGTACCTGTTTCTTTCTGTGTTGTGTGTGAAGTTGATGTTGTACCTGTTTCTTTCTGTGTTATGTGTGAAGTTGATGTGGTACCTGTTTCTTTCTGTGTTATGTGTGAAGTTGATATTGTACCTGTTTCTTTCTGTGTTGTGTGTGAAGTTGATGTGTTACCTGTGTCTTTCTGTGTGAAGTTGATGTTGTACCTGTTTCTTTCTGTGTTATGTGTGAAGTTGATGTGGTACCTGTTTCTTTCTGTGTTGTGTGAAGTTGATATTGTACCTGTTTCTTTCTGTGTTGTGTGATGTTGATGTGGTACCTGTTTCTTGTTGTAGGTGGTGGTTCACGTGTCCAGCATTAAGGAAGTGAAAAAGCAGAACTCAGCCTTGTCTATGCTCTCCATCCACACTACGGATGGAGACAAGGTCGGAAACAAACCCACAGTGGCCCTGTTAGTCTTTGTTTGAGTGCATTTGTCTGTGCATGTGGGTTGTTGTGTAGTCCCTTATTCTGTTTTGTCTATGTTTTCAGTATTTGTTGGTGTCTTTGCGGAACCGGCAAGTGTGTTACAAAATCCTGCAGTCTGTGTGTGCACAGGTATGCCCACATGATCTCTGACCTCTCTCTCTCTCGCTCGCTCTCTCGCTCTCTCTCTTCCTTTTGCTATATAACTATCTCCCGTCGTTCTCTCTCCCGTCTTATTCACCCCATTTCTATCTCCTTATCCATCATCTGCAATTGTCCTCTACTTTCTTTGTTCTCTTTTCACCAAAGATGAATATTCTTTAACACACTGCATTGTGTGTCAGACTGTGTTTACACAGCAGCAGGGGGAGAATGGTAACAGCAGTTCCCACGTCTCGCCAGGAGAGAACGGTGTTGACGACGTGAATCAGGACATAGACACGGTAAGACCCCATCATGTCCCACCATGTACTGCCCAGTTCTACTTTGACTGGTTATGACAAATGTCTGTCCTTTGTTGACACACCTATCTATGGTTCCTCATGGTTGATCCGCACTGTGCACTTAGTGATGTCAAAGAATTCACTTTCACTTTCCAGAACTCACTTTCAATTTGATTTTGTGTGGAATTAATTAAGACACCACTAAGATAAATCGTGGGCTTGTCATGATCAGACACACAAGCATCATTTCCTTTTCATTTGAACCCTTCCCTGCCCACAGATATCCAGCCACTCTAGCCTGGAGAACAGTATGGAGCAAAGCCTTCCTAAAGAGACCGTCTACTCTGACCTGCCCAGCAGAGGTATTAGGATGTTTCTGGAAGAGACAGGAGAAAGAAAGGAGGGAAAATAGGAATAACAGAGGACATAAAAGAGAATATTATGTTACGTTGTAATAGAACAATGATTAATAAATGCATGCTCATCTTCCTCAGGGAGGGACAGCTCCACTCCTAGAAGCAGCATCAGCAAAGACCAGGACGATCAGTTCACATTCACAGAGGAGGAAGACTCGGGTAGTTAAACACACACTGACAACCACAAACACACACACCCACATACGTGCAACCACACACACGTGCACATATACCACACACACACTTAAATGTTTGAATAATCAATCAAATCAATCAAATGTATTTATAAAGCCCTTCTTACATCAGCTGATGTCACAAAGTGCTGTACAGAAACCCAGCCTAAAACCCCAAACGGCAAGCAATCCATTTCATCCATTTTTTCTTCTCTGGATCAGCTAACTCGTGTTTTTGGAGAGTCACTGAAAGGATTAAATCCCTCCTCCTCATCAGAGAGATGAGCAACCTCAACGTCCTCCTCTCCATCTATCTGTTTCTGTGAGTACCATCCACCTCTCTGTCTTTCTCTCCACCGTCTCTCTACCTCTCCATCCTCTCAATGTCTAGACCTAGATACTGAAGCCCTTCCCTCACCTCTTATCTTATCCACACACTGCCACGAGGGCTGATGGGCGACCAGCTCTAGGAAGAGTCTTGGTGGTTCTAAACTTCTTCCATTGAAGAATGATGGAGGCCAACGTGTTTTTGGGGGACTTTCAATGCTACAGAAATGTTTTGGTACCCTTCCCCAGATTTGTGCAACGACACAATCCTGTCTCTGAGCTCTACGGACAATTTCTTCGATCTCATGGTTGGTTTTTGCTCTGACATGCATTGTCAACTGTGGGACCTTGTATAAACAGGAGTGTGCCTTTCAAAATCATGTCCAATCAATTGAATTTACCTCAGGTGGACTCCAATCAAGTTGTAGAAAATATCTCAAGGATAATCAATGGAAACAGGATGCACCTGAGCTCAATTTCAAGTTTCATAGCATAGGGTCTGAATACTTATGTAAATAAGGTGTTTCTGTTTTTTGTTTTTTTCAAATTTGCAAAACTTTCTAAAAACCTGTTTTTGCTTCGTCATTATGGGGTATTGTGTGCCGATTGAGAAGAAATGGTTTAATTTAATCAATTTTAGAATAAGACTGTAACGTAACAACATGTGGAAAAAGGGAAGGGGTCTGAATACTTTCCGAATGCACTGTATAGCCTCGTTATTGTTATTTTATTGTGTAATTCTTAGTTGTTTTACTTTAGTTTAATTAGTAAATATTTTGCTAGCTCTTAATTTTCTTAACTGCATTGTTGGCTAAGGGCGTGTAAGTAAGCTTTTTCACGTTAAGGTGGTGTATTCGGCGCATGTGACAAATACAGTTTGATTTGATTTTATTACATTTATCTAGCGCTCTCATGAGTGCTTTGTTCTGATTTTGTCCATTTCCAGACGTGCGTCTACACGTGATTTTCAAATGGGTCTCTTATCTGTCCATCGTATACGCATTGTGGCCAGATTTCCTGGTCCCTTTGGCTATATAATCACCTTTTCAAGGAAATGCAGGTGTCTGCCTAACAGTCTGTCTGCCTAGGTATGTTGTCTTTCTGGATTGGTTAGGAGCCATCTGATGTTTATATGAGGTTAATTCCTGGAGAGATGGTTAGATACAGTACCTTCAGAATGTATTCACACCCCTTGACTCTTTCCACATTTTGTTGTGTTACAGCCGGAATTTACAATGGATTAAATTGCAATACCCCATAATGTCAAAGTGGAATTATGTTTTTCACATTTTTTACAAATGAATAAAAAATGTAAAGCTGAAATGTCTTGAGTCAATAAGTATTCAACCCCTTTGTTATGTAAAAATATGTACAAATGTGCTCACCAAGTCACATAATAGGTTGCATGGACTCACTCTGTGTGCAATAACATGATTTATGAATGACTACCTCATCTCTGTACCCCACACATACAATTATCTGTAAGGTTCCTTAGGTCAAGCAGTGAATTTCAAACACAGGTTCAACCACAAAGACCAGGGAGCTTTCCAATGCCACGCAAATAAGGGCACCTATTGGTAAGTGGGTAAAAAAGCAGACATTGAATATCCCTTTGAGCATGGTGAAGTTAATACACTGAACAAAAATATTAACACAACATGTAAAGTCTTGGTCCCATGTTTCATGAGCTGAAATACATTTTCCATATGCACAAAAAGCTTATTTCTCTAAAATGTTGTGCACAATTTTATTTACATCCATGTTAGTGAGCATTTCTCCTTTGCGAAAATAATCCATCCAACTGACAAGTGTGGCATATCAAGAAGCTGATATAAACAGCATGATCATTACACAGGTGCACCTTGTGCTTGGGACAATAAAAGGCCACTCTAAAATGTGCAGTTTTGTCACACAACACCACAGATGTCTCAAGTTGAGGGAGCATGCAAATGGCATGCTGACTGCAGGAATGTCCACCAGAGCTGTTGCCAGAGAATTTAATGTCAATTTCTCTACCATAAGCCACCTCCAACGTCGTTTTAGAGAATTTGGCAGTACGTCCAACCAACCTCACAACCGCAGACCAGTGTATGGCGTCTTGTGGCAAGCGGTTGTCAACAGAGTGCCCCATGGTGGCGGTGGGGTTATGGTGTGGGCAGGCATAAGCTTGAGACAACAAACACAATTGCATTTTTTCAATAGCAATTTGAATGCACAAAACTACTGTGACCAAATCCTGAGGCCCAATGGGAGGTGCATGTTTTTTAAGGTGTCTGTGACCAACATATGCATATCTATATTCCCACTCATGTGGAATCCATAGATTAGGGCCCCATAAATAATGCATTTATTTTAATTGACTGATTTCCTCACATGAACTGTAACTCAGTCAAATTAATGAAATTGTTGCATGTTACATTTATATTTTTGTTCAGTATAATTACACTTTGGATGGTGTATCAATAAACCCAGTCAAAGATACAGGCGTCCTTCCTAACTCAGTTGCCGGAGAGGAAGGAAACCATTCAGGAATTTCACCAGGAGGCCAATGGTAACTTTGAAACAGTTACAGAGTTTAATGGCTGTGATAGGTGAAAAATTAGGATGGATCAACAACATTGTAGTTACTCCACAATACTAACCTGTAATGAAAAACTGTACAGAGTGTAAACAATATTACAAAATGTGCATCCTGTTTGCAGCAAGGCACTAAAGTAATACTGCAAAAAATGTGGCAAAGCAATTCAATTTTAGTCCTGAAAACAAAGTGTTACGTTTGGGGCAAATCCAATACAACACATTACTGAGTACCACTCTAAATAATGTCAGAAACAGAATGGAGCTAAGGCAAAATCCTAAAGGAAAACCTGGTTCAGACTGCTTTCCAACAGACACTGGGAGATGAATTCATCTTTGAGCTCCCGTCATCTTTGGCCCAGCGTCATCTGGGTTAGGGTAAGCCTTTATTGTAAATAAGAATTTGTTCCTAACTAACTTGCTCAGTTAAATATAGGTTAAATAAAAAACGTAAAAGACAAGGGCAAATCTAAACTGGAGTTGCTTACCAAGAAGACAGTGAATGTTCCTGAGTGGCTGAGTTACTGTTTTGAATTAAATCTACCTGAAAATCTATGGCAAGGCCTGAAAATGGTTGTCTAGCAATGATCAACAACCAATTTGACAGAGTTTAAAAGAATACTGGGCAAATGTTGCACAATCCAGGTGTGGAAAGCTCTTAGAGACTTACCCAGAAAGACTCTCAGCTGTAATTGCTGCCAAATGTGCTTCTACAAAATATTGACTCAGGGGCGTGAATACTTATGTTAATTAGATATTTCTGTATTATATTTTCAATAAATATGCTAACATTTCTAAAAACATGTTTTCACTTTGTCATTATGGGGTACTGTGTGTAGATGGGTGAGAAAAACTAATATTGAATCAATTTTGAGTTAAGGCTGTATCACAACAAAATGTGGAGTAAGTCAAGGTGTATGAATAGGAAGGCAATGTAGATGGATCTGGTTTTCGAAGCACAATATGTTCTCCAGATTGTCATACTGTATGTACTGTGAGCTTCTTTCATACTGTATGTACTGTGAACTTCTTTCATACTGTATGTACTGTGAACTTCATTCATACTGTATGTACTGTGAACTTCATTAATACTGTATGTACTGTGAACTTCATTCATACTGTATGTACTGTGAACTTCTTTCATACTGTATGTACTGTGAACTTCTTTCATACTGTATGTACTGTGAACTTCTTTCATACTGTATGTACTGTGAACTTCTTTCATACTGTATGTACTGTGAACTTCTTTCATACTGTATGTACTGTGAACTTCATTCATACTGTATGTACTGTGAACTTCATTCATACTGTATGTACTGTGAACTTCATTCATACTGTATGTACTGTGAACTTCATTCATACTGTATGTACTGTGAACTTCTTTCATACTGTATGTACTGTGAACTTCTTTCATACTGTATGTACTGTGAACTTCATTCATACTGTATGTACTGTGAACAAAATAATGGGCTCTCCCTTTAGAGTCTGGTTCCTCTCCCAGTTTCTTCTTCTTTTTATTTTATCCAACCTCCAAGGCCAATAGTAGATAGGTTTTCCTTGCAACTTCCTCCTTTGGTTTCTCTTTCATTAGTTGCCTGTGAACTGTGAAGGATACATGTAATTGTGTGTTTGTGCTCTGACAATATTTTCTATTTGCCTTTCAGGGGATTAATCAATTCATATTGAATTACACCTAATGGTGATAGATTTATATAGACTGTGTTAGATTTTATATCACACTTATCACTGTAGAGAGATTACCTTTCATGTGCGATAAAACAGTATTCAACAGTATAAACAATAAAGATTAGGGAGGAAACAGTTCCTTAGTTATTTTGCTTTGTGTACAGTACATAAGTGTGTGTGTGTGTGTGTGTGTGTGTGTGTGTGTGTGTGTGTGTGTGTGTGTGTGTGTGTGTGTGTGTGTGTGTGTGTGTGTGTGTGTGTGTGTGTGTGTGTGTGTGTGTGTGTGTGTGTGTGTGTGTGTGTGTGTGTGTGTGCGTAGGGTGGTGTTTCTACTGCTGTCGTCAGGGTACATCGGCCTGCGGATCTTAGCGCTGGAGGAGCAGCTGAGTTCCCTAGGGGCCCTGCCTGAGTTCTCCATACACCACAGAGAGTGAGCAAACACGCACGCATCACGGGGTAGTTTTCCACAGATCACTGTTCCCCATTGTGATACTATCAAGCACCTTAAAAAAACTCCAAACTTTTACATGAAAAAAGGAAGCCACTTCTCAAATGAAAAACCATTCAACTATTTATGGTGAAGCATGCATGCATGAGGATAAGGCCAGCTAGCTCAAACCGGTTGTGTAGACAGAGTGTTCTCAGACATCATGTCTACAGTACATCAGCAGCAGCAATCGCAGGAGGTTAGAAGATAAACGCCCCCGGAGGAATGTCACTTGTTTTTCCAGAATTCACTCCACTATTATTATACATACCCCTAACTACAGGAACACCCCTTGTGGAAATTTGAATCTTCACTTTACTAATATGTGTCCTCTCGCTGCTCCTTCCTCATTCACAGATACAGGTACAAGGAAACGTAGTCTGCAGAGACATACAGCAAGAAGAATAAAGAGCAAGACTGTTTGTCCAAAGCCACAGTACAACAAACTACGCAGATCCACTTACTGTATAAAGGGTCTCAATTTCACGTCGTCTTGTGACTCGTAAGATGGACCATTCTTAATATATTCAGTATGTATTTGTCGATCCTCCCGATCTGTTGAAGAGACATATCACTTAGAATCTACGACTCTAGCACCCCCTAGTGGTGTTTCTCAGAAATGTGGAAAGTGTTGACTTCACACAAAGCAACATGCCTTTTTATCTTTTTCTTGGTAGCCTATATTTTGTAGAATTTGATTTCAGGCTGTCGCAGTCCACTCCTAAAATAAATTGTCTTCCTGCTCTATTTGTTTGTCTCAGCTCAACTGGTTATGCCTGTTTTATTGTCTTGCTGTAAATTGTGTTATTCTTTAAAGTAATTAAAGTCAGCAATTACTTTAATCTCAAATTTCCTTGCAAATCATTTTATCGAACTTGTCTAACTATCAGTGGCACATACAGGCCAGCAGGGGGCACATTCTCCTCAAAACCAAATAAAACCTACTGTACACAATTATTAGTGTAGTATACTTCCAATCTATAAAATCATGTATTTGAAAAAAGGCTACTTCTAAACATTCAAAATATATGTTTTCTTCTTAATACCGTTCTTGAATGTCACCCTATTAACTAAAATGGATTGATCACTGGCATAAAGCAGTTTCTCTGGACCCCTGCAAGGTCGGAGTTCCGCCCCGCCCCTCCCCTTCGTAAAATAAAATAGAATGCATCAGCCAGCCAGCCACTCACAAAGTATACACTACTGATTGCTGTCCATGGTGCTGAAATTTCAACATGTCTATGCGGCTGTCTATTTGAATCGATTCTAGGCTTTCTGAGGTGCCAGGGCATGTTGCCTAGAGCTTTGCTTTAGCTAATGGATAAATGATTATTGTTAGTCCTATTTGGTCGTCATTTTCTCAAACTAAGCCTAAACATTTTATGAAGCTATAGCCTCCTACATGGTGTCTGTTGTCTGGAGGCAATAATGTGTCTGTTGGCGGCTATAATGTACACTGCTCAAAAAAATAAAGGGAACACTTAAACAACACAATGTAACTCCAAGTCAATCACACTTCTGTGAAATCAAACTGTCCACTTAGGAAGCAACACTGATTGACAATAAATTCCACATGCTGTTGTGCAAATGGAATAGACAAAAGGTGGAAATTATAGGCAATTAGCAAGACACCCCCAATAAAGGAGTGATTCTGCAGGTGGTGACCACAGACCACTTCTCAGTTCCTATGCTTCCTGACTGATGTTTTGGTCACTTTTGAATGCTGGCGGTGCTCTCACTCTAGTGGTGGCATGAGACGGAGTCTATAACCCACACAAGTGGCTCAGGTAGTGCAGCTCATCCAGGATGGCACATCAATGCGAGCTGTGGCAAGAAGGTTTGCTGTGTCTGTCAGCGTAGTGTCCAGAGCATGGAGGCGCTACCAGGAGACAGGCCAGTACATCAGGAGACGTGGAGGAGGCCGTAGGAGGGCAACAACCCAGCAGCAGGACCGCTACCTCCGCCTTTGTGCAAGGAGGAGCACTGCCAGAGCCCTGCAAAATGACCTCCAGCAGGCCACAAATGTTCATTCCTGGCTGAGCACTTGTTGGCTGTTTTTCCTTCACTCTGCGGTCCAACTCATCCCAAAACATCTCAATTGGGTTGAGGTCAGGTGATTGTGGAGGCCAGGTCATCTGATGCAGCACTCCATCATTCTCCTTCTTGGTCAAATAGCCCTTACACAGCCTGGAGGTGTGTTGGGTCATTGTCCTGTTGAAAAACAAATTATAGTCCCAATAAGCACAAACCAGATGGGATGGCGTATTGCTGCAGAATGCTGTGGTAGTCATTCTGGTTATGTGTTCCCTGGAATTCTAAGTAAATCACTGACAGTGTCACCAGCAAAGCACCTCGACACCATCATACCTCCTCCTCCATGCTTCACGGTGGGAACCACACATGCAGAGTTCATCCGTTCACCTACTCTGCGTCTCACAAAGACACGGCGGTTGGAACCAAAAATCTCACATTTGGACTCACCAGACAAAAGGACAGATTTCCACCGGTATAATGTCCATTGCTCATGTTTCTTGGCCAAGCAATTCTCTTCTTTATTGGTGTCTTTTAATAGTGGTTTCTTTGCAACAATTTGACCATGAAGGCCTGATTCACACAGTCGCCTTTGAACAGTTGATGTTGAGATGTGTCTGTTACTTGAACTGTAAAGCATTTTTTGGGGCTGCAATTTGATGCTGGTAACTCTAATGAACTTATCCTCTGCAGCAGAGGTAACTCTGGGTCTTCCTTTCCTGTGGCGGTCCTCATGAGAGCCAGTTTCATCATAGCTCTTGATGGTTTTTGCGACTGCACTTGAAGAAACTTTCAAAGTTCTTTAAATTTTCCGTATTGAGTGACCTTTATGTCTTAAAGTAATGATTGACTGTCATTTCTCTTTGCTTATTTGAGCTGTTCTTGCCATAACATGGACTTGGTCTTTTACCAATAAAGGCTATCTTCTGTATACACCTCTACCTTGTCACAACACAACTGATTGGCTCAAATGCATTAAGAAGGAAAAAATTCCACAAATTAACTTTTAAGAAGGCACACCTGTTAATTGAAATGCATTCCAGGTGACTACCTGATGGACCTGGTTGAGAGAATGCCAAGAGTGTGCAGAGCTGTCATCAAGGCAAAGGGTGGCTACTTTGAAGAATCTCAAATATAAAATATATTGTTTAACACTTTCTTGGTTACTACTTATTTCATAGTTTTGATGTCTTCACTAATATTCTACAATGTAGAAAATACTAAAAAATAAAGAAAAACCCTTAATAAAGCTGCATACAAACATGGTCCTCCCGGGTGGCGGGCCTTCCGGGTAGGGCCTCCCAGGTGGCGCAGTGGTCTAGGGCACTGCATCGCAGTGCTAGCTGCGCCACCAGAGTCTCTGGGTTCGCGCCCAGGCTCTGTCGCAGCCGGCCGCAACCGGGAGGTCCGTGGGGCGACGCACAATTGGCATAGCGTCGTTAGGGAGGGTTTGGCCGGTAGGGATATCCTTGTCTCAGTATATAAAATGTAATAAAATGTATGCACTCTACTGTAAGTCGCTCTGGATAAGAGTGTCTGCTAAATGAGTAAAATGTATGGTCTAGTTTTTGTTTTCTTGAGTAAGGCAGCCCCAAAATGCAGGTGTTTCAGCGTAGCTCAATGTTTTCTGTGGTGGTGGGGCATCCAGTGGATAATACAGAGCATTGGGGTTGGTAATGTTCTCTAGTTGCATCGTGATTGGCTCAGTGTTTGGAAGGAATTAGTGACTAACTGCAAGAGTTGCAAAGCAATCACTAGCATGCTATTCAGTGGACTGGGTGTGTGGTTCAAGTCTGGGTTTAAGGGTCTCTTTTCCAAGCTTAAAAGGATAAACATTTACATGCCATGGGCCAGAAAAGGTTGAATACATTGTCCATGCTGTTAATCCAGCATGACTTCTGCCGTGTTCAAAACAACTAGAAACTCGGAACTGGGAAATCTCAGACTTCAGTGAGTTCAAGAAAGCTGGGAACTCAATAATAAAATAGCTGACTGGGAAAATACGTTTTGAACGGTCATCCAACTCGGAATTCCAAGTTGGGAACTCAGGCCTCTTTCTAGAGCTCCGATCTGAAGATCACTGACGTGATGATTTGACCTTCTTTTTTTCAGAGTTCCCAGTTGTCTTGAAAGCACCATAAATCCAGAGAATGCCAGAGAATATTTTACCACAAGAAGGACCACTGTGCCACCTTCCTGTTCAAGTGAGCACAGCACAACAAGGTGAGTCCAAAAATGTATTGTATGCTGCTGTATAAATTATTTAATATGCCAGGGAGATATGTATACCGTAGCTAAGAAAGTAACACTAAGTGTATGTTGTGTAGTAATCTGTTAGTAGCCCATGTGCCTCACCCTAATAATTTGGTATTTTTCCCACTCATAACTTAGCCTATAGCCTGTTTTAGAGAAATGCAATCATTGAATATTGAAAGAGCTTTCATTGTCTGTTTATATGCCCTCTTTATTTATCCTACAGTTCTGACTTGGTGTACTGGGAGAACACTGTAAGAACAGCCCATGTTCTGAATTCTGTCGCTGTACATTTCAAAAGTGCTGAACAAATAGTTATATTGATTACGTCCGTCCTAGCTCGCTCGTTGTCTTAATCGAAATGACAGATTGCCTCTTATCCACTCGTCGTTCCCTTATGCCATAGTTTGTACACCTCAGTTGTCAGTAGAAACCACATTTGTTTAAGCAAGTCAGCCATATCAGCTATGTTTTTTTAAAAAGGCAGTAAATGAGGCTGAATTAACTGTTTCAGTTATAGTGTCACCATGATAGTGCAATTATGTATTGTTTAGTGTTGTGTGTGTAACAGTCCTGACCTGTTTTATGTTGTTTTTATGTGTTTATGGTCAGGGCGTTAGTTTTGGGTGGGCAGTCTATGTTATTTGTTTCTATGTTGGTTTTGGTTTGCCTGGTATGGCTCTTGATTAGAGGCAGGTGGTTTGCGTTTTCCTCTAATCAAGAGTCATATTTAGGTAGGGCATTCTCACTGTTTGTTTGTGGGTGATTGTCTCCTGTGATGTCTTCGTCGTTGTCGATGTTATTCACTTTCGGAGCTGTTTGGCTGTTCGTGTGTTTTGATGTAACGTTCCTGTCCGTGAGTTTACGTTTAGTGATGTGAGTTTATGTTCAGGTTCCGTTCTACGTCGTTTTGTTATTTTGTAAGTTTGTTAAAGTGTTTGTTTTCGTGTTGCCATCATCATCAGTTTTCATTGTTATAAAATAAAAGATGGCTTATTTCCCTGAAACCGCATTTTGGTCTGAAGATCCTTCTCTCCTCACCTCATCTGAGGATGAGGAGAGCACAAGACGTTACAGAATCACCCACCACGCTAAGACCAAGCGGCCAGGGAAAAATAAACGGAGTAAGGGACAGAAGAAGGAGCAATGGACATGGGAGGATTTATTGGATGGAAAAGGTGTCTACACATGGGAGGAGATCCTAGCTGGTAGAGATCGCCTCCCATGGGAACAGCTGGAGGCACTGAGGAGAGCGGAGGCTACCGGAGAGAGGAACCGGAGCTATGAGGGAACGCGTCTGGCACGGAAGCCAAAAAAGCCCGTAAGTAATTCCCAAAAATTTCTTGGGGGGGGGCTAGGAGGTAGTGGGCCAAGGGCAGGTAGGAGACCTGCGCCCACTTCCCAGGCTTACCGTGGAGAGCGGGAGTACGGGCAGGCGCCGTGTTACGCAGTAGAGCGCACGGTGTCTCCTGTACGAGTGCATAGCCCAGTGCGGGTTATTCCACCTCCCCGCACTGGTAGGGCTAGATTGAGTATTGAGCCAGGTGTCATGAGGCCGGCTCAACGCGTCTGGTCTCCAGTGCGTCTCCTCGGGCCGGCATACATGGCACCTGCCTTACGCATGGTTTCCCCGGTTCGCCTACATAGCCCGGTGCGGGTTATTCCACCTCCCCGCACTGGTCGGGCAACCGGGAGTATTCAACCAGGTAAGGTTGGGCAAGCTCAATGCTCAAGAGTGCCAGTACGCCTCCACGGTCCGGTATTTCCGGCACCACCTCCCCGCCCCAGCCTAGTACCTACAGTGTCTACACTACGCACTAGGCTACCAGTGCGTATCCTGAGCCCTGTTCCTCCTCCACGCACTCTCCCTGTAGTGCGTGTATCTAGCCCGGTGCCTCCAGTTCCGGGCCCACGCACTAAGCTACCAGTGCGTCTCCAGAGCCCTGTACAAACTGTATCTTCTCCCCCTACTAATCCTGATGTGCTTGTCCTCAGCCCGGCGTCACCAGTGCCGGTACCACGCATCAGGGATAGAGTAGGCTTTGAGAATACAGTGTGCCCTGTCCCTGCTCCCCGCACTAGTAGGAAGGTGCTTGTCATTAGCACGGTGCCTCCAGTTCCGGCACCACGCACCAGGTCTACAGTGTACCGTATCCGGCCAGAGCCATCCGTCTCCCCAGCGCCATCTGAGCCATCCGTCTCCCCAGCGCCATCTGAGCCATCCGTCTCCCCAGCGCCATCTGAGCCATCCGTCTGCCAGGAGCCTGCAAAGCCGCCCGTCTGCCATGAGCCTGCAAAGCCGCCCGTCTGCCATGAGCCTACAGAGCCGTCAGCCAGACAGGAGCCGCTAGAGCCGTCAGCCAGACAGGAGCCGCTAGAGCCGTCAGCCAGACAGGATCCGCCAGAGCCGCCAACCAGACAGGAGCAGCTAGAGCCGCCCGCCAGACAGGATCTGCCAGAGCCGCCAACCAGACAGGATCTGCCAGAGCCGCCAACCAGACAGGATCTGCCAGAGCCGCCAACCAGACAGGATCTGCCAGAGCCGCCAACCAGACAGGATCTGCCAGAGCCGCCAGCGAGCCATGAGCAGCCAGAGCCGCCAGCGAGCCATGAGCAGCCAGAGCCGCCAGCGAGCCATGAGCAGCCAGAGCCGCCAGCGAGCCATGAGCAGCCAGAGCCGTCAGAGGGCCATGAGCAGCCAGAGCCGTCAGAGAGCCATGAGCAGCCAGAGCCGTCAGAGAGCCATGAGCAGCCAGAGCCGTCAGAGAGCCATGAGCAGCCAGAGCCGTCAGAGAGCCATGAGCAGCCAGAGCCGTCAGAGAGCCATGAGCAGCCAGAGCCGTCAGAGAGCCATGAGCAGCCAGAGCTGTCAGAGAGCCATGAGCAGCCAGAGCCGTCAGCCTGCCATGAGCGTCGAGAGCCGTCAGCCTGCCATGAGCGTCGAGAGCCGTCAGCCTGCCCTGAGTGTCGAGAGCCGTCAGCCTGCCATGAGCGTAGAGAGCCGTCAGTCTGCCATGAGTGTCGAGAGCCGTCAGCCTGCATGGACCTGCCAGAGCCGTCTAAAC
This sequence comes from Salvelinus fontinalis, assembly GCF_029448725.1. Classification (NCBI taxonomy): domain Eukaryota; kingdom Metazoa; phylum Chordata; class Actinopteri; order Salmoniformes; family Salmonidae; genus Salvelinus; species Salvelinus fontinalis. The sequence goes on from NC_074690.1 coordinate 39,781,322, forward strand.
AGGACCTGCCAGAGTCCTTCAGCCGGGATCTGCCCCTTGTCCCGGTGTTGCCCCTTGTCCCGGTGCTGCCCCTTGTCCCGGTGCTGCCCCTTGTCCCGGTGCTGCCCCTTGTCCCGGTGCTGCCCCTTGTCCCGGTGCTGCCCCTTGTCCCGGTGCTGCCCCTTGTCCCGGTGCTGCCCCTTGTCCCGGTGCTGCCCCTTGTCCCGGTGCTACCCCTTGTCCCGGTGCTACCCCTTGTCTCGGTGCTGCCCCTTGTCCCGGTGCTGGCTGTTTATTTTGGGGAAAGTAGTTTTAGGGTGGTCAGTGGAAGGGGTAGACAGAAGAGGGGAGTGACTATGGTGGTGTGGGGACAGCGTCCTGAGCCGGAACCACCACCGTGGTCAACTGCCCACCCGGACCCTCCCCTGGACTTTGTGCTGGTGCGCCCGTGTTCACACCTTGAGGGGGGGGTACTGTAACAGTCCTGACCTGTTTTATGTTGTTTTTATGTGTTTATGGTCAGGGCGTTAGTTTTGGGTGGGCAGTCTATGTTATTTGTTTCTATGTTGGTTTTGGTTTGCCTGGTATGGCTCTTGATTAGAGGCAGGTGGTTTGCGTTTTCCTCTAATCAAGAGTCATATTTAGGTAGGGCATTCTCACTGTTTGTTTGTGGGTGATTGTCTCCTGTGATGTCTTCGTCGTTGTCGATGTTATTTACTTTCGGAGCTGTTTGGCTGTTCGTGTGTTTTGATGTAACGTTCCTGTCCGTGAGTTTACGTTTAGTGATGTGAGTTTATGTTCAGGTTTCGTTCTACGTCGTTTTGTTATTTTGTAAGTTTGTTAAAGTGTTTGTTTTCGTGTTGCCATCATCATCAGTTTTCGTTGTTATAAAATAAAAGATGGCTTATTTCCCTGAAACCGCATTTTGGTCTGAAGATCCTTCTCTCCTCACCTCTTCCGAGGATGAGGAAAGCGACAGCCTTAACAGTGTGGTGGCTTTGATGGGATGCATCTAAAAAAAAAAATGAGTTTTTCCCATCAAGATTTACAATAAAGTGGTGATCCTAACTGACCTAAAACAGGGAATTTTTACTAGGATTAAATGTCAGGAATTGTGAAAAACTGGGTTTAAATGTGTTTGGCTAAGGTGTATGTAACTCTCCGACTTCAACTGTACATATAACTAGGAATAAAGTGACTAGGCAACAGGATAGATAAACAGTAGCAGCAGCATATGTGATGAGTCAAAAAAAGTTGGTGCAAAAAGGGTCAATGGAGATAGTTAAAGAGTTACCCAAACAGCTACCGCCACTAACTATTTAGCCGACGTATGGCTTGGGGGTAGAATCTGTTGGTTCCACACTCAGCAGAGAGAACAGTCTAGTACTTGTTAATGAACAATGCACTGTAATTACTACATTAATTCACAAATTATGTGATTTGTTTTTACAACCTAGAGTCAACAAATGATCAACGCAGGTTCATATTTTTGTACATAATTGTTCTTTATTGTCCCCCCCCCCCCCCCCCCCCCCCCCCCTCATTGTCAATAAAAAGGTCAAGGTTCAGTCCCATTAGTTAACATCATTACATATTTTCAATTTCAAAAAAAGAAAAGATAAAATTACAAATCATAACAAACATAGAATAGGTAAGTACAATATCCATGTATAAACCACTCCCACATGTTCTAACCCCACCCAGCTTTTTCCCTATCCAAACTCTAGCACAAAACTCAAATCAATACTTTAGTTTCAGTAATAAAAAACAATCAATACCCCAGTTTAAAAAGCACTATATCATGAAATGCCTTGAGCTCTACTTTGACCTCTGGCATCACACACAAAGTTATATTCCCCACCCAAACATTTGCCCAGCAAAACACAAATAATAGACATGCATACAGTCGTCAAGGTATCGCTACCTCACTTTCATTATCACAAGGTCAAGAGAGACTATTCTCTATTCAGTCTCAAGTCTCAATGAACCACGGTATTAATTATTCCCCCTTATATTCAGACACATTCTTTGCAAGAACCACCCAGGGTAAAATAATGAAAACCGGAACAGATCTAGTCTCATCCTAGAACCCTGGCAAGTCTAGAACCCCGGTGAGCCTAGAACCCTGGCAAAGGAGGCTGAGGAACTTCCACCACCTTAGGTTGGGTGACACACAGCATACAGTGAAAATGGAATAGATCCTTGTTCAAAATGATCATGGAAAAACAGCCCACATACAAAGTGCCACTTTCACCCAGGATGACTGTAGTGTTGTTCAGCATACACTAGCCTTTGTCCCTTCAATAGAGAGGTACTATTATAGACAGTAACTGCAGTATTCTATGACTAGATCATTCCTAGAGTCCTTGCTTCAGGTCTTTCTGGGGGGGGGTCAGTTAGTCAACAATACTAAAATAGACACATATGTACATATTATATTTAACTACACTTTGGATGCTTTGTACAATAGTCCTGAACTTAAGACCTGCTTATCATGCTTGCTTGTGCCATGTGGTTGTTTGTGGACTGATGTGGTGGAACCTGCACCACACTAACAGTGAGAAGCTCGTTTACGGCTTGTATCAGACGTGAATAATTCTGTCACCATAGAAGAGCTCCTATACACCACAGATATCATACCATCAGTTCATGAAACTGGCATTCATGCTGGCTCCATCCATGTTATGGAACCTATTTATGATTCGACGTTTCAAACAGAGTTTGCGTAATGGCTCGACTCAATCCGTAGTGCCGGAGACCTGCGTTACAGCGCGATAGAAACGTCCAAGTAATGTCCCTGCGCTTGCGGAGACCGCATTCACGGTAAACGCTGCATATGTCGGCTCAAATCGGGAAATGACCTTCACATTTCAACCGCGCTACAGCGCTGCACCCCGGTGATAAGGCTTGAATCAGGCCCCAACTCTGTGTCTATCTGTGGCTCTGCACTATAAAATGTTATTACTTTGAGAGAAAATGCATGAGCAAAGATTGAGGATAAGTGTGAATTAAGGAATGTGTAATCCTTTCAAAATCTCAGAAAGTCAGTAAAAGGGTTATATTTATAAGACGCTATAACACAATTTCTTTACCATCAGGAATAGAAAAGGTCTGTCGTCCTGTGTTTGATACAGATAAGTAGCAGCAAACCGAACAACCATTTCGTACATGTACGATGTAAAATGTAAGACGCGTGAAATAACATGTTACTTTGACAGAAAATGACAGTTTAGATGGCTTCGCGGATATCACCCACTGCAATTGATCATCAGTCCTGCTCTCTCCATCCTCAAAACAGTAAACTGAACCATCTTCTCAAGAGCTACAGAGAAGACTGTTTCTAAAATGAAAACGAAAGAGATTTTCCAAAGACCCCTCAAACCTGTTTTGTTGTATAGGCTTGATTGATCTTCATTCACATTTGCAATCTATCAAGACAGACAGAGAGGTCTCCTTACAAAAACAAACTTTTTTTTGTTGTTGCTAGTATTCTCTAGCCTGATTCCAGATGTGTTTGTGACTACAAATCTATGTTCATCTAAGGCTTCGGAGACATCAAAGTCTCCACTACCCGCAGACACATTGGATAATATGGACGGGCAATAGTCAAACAAATAGTAAGATTAATACTGCAGTACATCTTCATTCCTTGCCCTCACTCAGTTATCATAACCTTAAACTAAGAAGTTAAAACACAAACTCACAGGAGAGAAGACTTCCTCATAATATGAGAACGTCTTCTCTCCTGCGAGTCTGTTTTAACTTCTTAGCAAGCGGACAGAAAGTAACTGGCATTTGAGAAATTATTATTTCTCAAATGACTCTCAAAAGGCCAGTTCTCTCCCTCTCTGGATTGGTGACAGCAATCCAGAGAGGGAGATGTCTCTTTTAAGAGCGACGGGGAGAAATACAAACAAAAGCAGACAGACAGCTGTCCACTGTAGACACAGGGAGGAGTGATGTCAACTCAGGTCCATACAGACAGCATCTTCAACTCAGAGTTGTACATACATACATTCATTCAATGTAACTGTCAAAAGAAAGGAAACACTTTAGTAAACGAGGGATACAAAGTATTTTGAAAGCAGGTGCTTCCACACAGGTGTGGTTCCTGAGTTAATTAAGCAATTAACATCCCATCATGCTTAGAGTTGTATAAAAATGCCCAGTTGCCCATTATTTTGGCTACCATAGCAAGATGAGATCTCAGTGACTTTGAAAGAGGGGTCTCAAAGAAGCATAGTTTTTTTAAATGTAACTAGGCAAGTCAGTTAAGAAGAAATCCTTATTTACAATGACGGCCTATCAAAAGATAAAAGGGCTCCTGCGGGGACGGGGCCTGGGATAAAAAAAATAATATTATATTGGACAAAACACATTTAAAAAGGGGTTGTGGTTGTGTGTTCCAGACACTTGTAGAATCTCGGCCAAGGCGCATTGAAGCTGTTCTGGCGGCCCAAGCCCTATTAAGACACGTTGTTGATGTTTCCTTTATTTCGCCAGTTACTTGTATGTACACAGAGAAGACAGTTTGTAGGTGCGCACACATATTCAGCCTCAGGAAGTCTCAAGGAACACGTACCCAAAGTCGGACAGTCGTGTCCAGATCAAGAGGTCATTCATTTCCATGAGTCAACACACATACTCTCAACGCACTCACAGATTTACAGCATACTGGATGCTCCTCTTCAGGTACTGTAGGTTGATGACTTTGTATAGCTCCTTACAGACACACACACAGAGCTAAAACACACACAGACACACCCCCTCTCCTCCTCTCTCAGGCGTGTGCTGCAGCCAGGTCTTGGTTGATGAAGCGTCGTAGTCTCTCCAGGTATTGGCTGTAGAGCTCTATGTCGTTGTGTCCCGCCCCCTCCACCCAAAGTGGCTCCACGGCCTTGGGACAGCGCTCAAACAGAGCCAGGCCGTGGGAGAAGTCGATCACCTCGTCCTCCGTCCCGTGGATGATCAGCACCGGGGATGGGATCTTAGACACCTTCTCTATGCTGCAATACATCGGTTATAATCAGTTAGTAAGCAGTCTACGAGACCTTGTCCTTGTTTCTGCGATTGCATTTGTGTATGATTGTTTTGTAATGTGGATTTTGGGTGAGGAGTCCAAATATTTATTTAATCCAAAACACGTGTGCCTTTATGACACTTTATTTTGTTCTGGATCTAAATGAAGCATTCTAATGGGTTTTTTGTGTGCATGTGTGTCTTACTTGGGGAAGGCATCAAAGCAGTAGGTCTTCTTGGTGTCAGGGAAGGCCACCCTCATGCCAGAGGTGAGAGGGGAGTGGAGCACCACAGCAGCACACTCAAACCTGGACGCCAGGTCCACCGTGGGTACCGTGCCAATACTCTGCCCATACAGGATGATGTTCTCTGGGCTGATGCCATACCTGACACACACATGCACAGAGACAGAGAAATGAGTAAACAAATACAGAGAGAACCAAAATAGGTCTACTTGTTTTTCCAACAAGCTCTCACAGTCTGACATCGGAATTAGACGTTCATCCATGTTTCTTAAACGTCAGGGTTAAGGTTAAGCATTAACTCCAAATGGTTAAGGTAAGGGTTAAGGTAGGTTTTAACAAGATTCTATCGCTGGATTCGAACTTGCAACATTTGGAATCAAATGCAGATGCTTACGCCCATCCGCCATCCCCTTCCTCAATGCTCAAGCAAAACCTACTTGAAGTGGCCAGTTCCCAAGTCATCTCTTAACATCCTCAGACATGGATGGATGTCGAATACTGACCTGTATCACGGGTGACATGGCTGTGGTATTCACAGTGCTTGCTAAGGCTGTCCCCGACAAAAAATAATATTGGTTGACCGAGAATCATCAACCATTATTTCGACCAATCGGATTGTTCGAAGAAAGATGTAAGTATATTTTTCCATATATAGACACATCCTATGTGTTTTAATCAAATCAACTATATGCTTGTCTGATGCTTTAAGCGCACTGCTTAATGAAATAATTAAGTCACACAGATGAATGAATAGAGGGAGTCCAACAGCAATTGATTTGATTGTGGCGGGCTCAGAAACTCAGATGACAAACTTGGACAGGGGGAATGTATGGTTGCTCAGGAGGTAACGGGGAAGTCAGATGTGTACCAAACAAGTGCTGTTAGATTACAATACCATTTATGGACCGTTTAGAACAATATATACACTAAATAAATGAAAAACGTACCAGAGAGTCTGTTGTAAGGTTATTTTTTGGGGGGAAAGCCTTTATTACAGCAAAGACTAAAAACAGACACATGCGTTTGTGAATGCAATCGCCGACATGGAACGATATATTTATTGTTTACACTAATTATTCAAAGATCGCTTTGACATTTTAATTTGAAACCTAAAAAAAAAATATGCTCGATTGCATTTCAAATCATGAATGACTGTGCTGTGTGATGTCATGAACGAAAGAATGATTGACACAGTAGTCTACATAAGTATTGAAATATGGGCCTGAGTAAGTTATGGCATTAAGCCTAAACAGGAAGCGCTCTTAGGTCTACACCTTGATGGTGGGTATACAAGGCTGCTCTAATAAGCCCGCTAATGATAATGACATCACTTAATATTATAATGATGATCATACTAGTAATAATAACAATAAGGTGATCAAGGAAATATCATTATTATAAATATTGTTTTTCTGGCAATTTGGAACAGTGTAAACAACGCTAAATAAATGAAGTAATGCCAGAGAGGCTGTTCAAATGAAAACAAAGTGCAAAGCCTTTATTAGAGCACAGCAAAGACTAAAAACAGTCAAATTTGTGAAATTGTTTATCCGACATCTTGTGGTTGCGTGAGGCTCGGTGCTCACGGGATCAGTAGGCTGTTAAAACAAACACTCAAACAGGCAACAGAAGCAGGATCTGTCAGATTTCTGTAGATATAATGATAATTTATAAAGCCAGGCACATTTAACAGTTAGGCTGTTGATTACAGACCTAATTAAGTTGGGGTTTCCCCTCTCCTCACTGTTCTTAGACAATTAAGTCAAGGGCTGTTTACTCTTCTCCTAACTCTGCTGCTGCATCCGCCGCACCGTTCTCAACACCCAGCCATATGCTGGGTAACTTCGCTATTATCCGCATAGCAACATGGTCTAGGAAAAGGCGCCAATTCGACAGCGCACTGATGTTTCAGAACAGCGGACAGCGACCGCTACCCAACGTGGAAGAAAGCGCATTTGTAATAAAATTCTATAATTTTTTTGTGTTGCACCATTGTTCTTACGTAACATAACCATATACAACTTCAGTAGCACGTCTTAGAGTGATGGACTGTGCCATCCCCACGGCCTCCACAATGGATTAGTTAACTCAGGCAGACGAGAATTAGACAGTTGTCTTATACACCATGAAAAAAAGTGTTTCTTTTTGCTACTGCTCGACGAAAGAAATCTCAAATCTCAGACCAACAGCCTATCGACCAAACAATCGACCAGTTGACGAAATGGGGTCAGCCCTAGTGTGTGCAGCCTCAGCCCAGCACTATATAAGGAAGTTTCACACAATTTTGAGCTACAGTTTGATTCAGAGTTTGATTATTTGTTACATTGCATTTTTTGCCTTCCATTTGGTCCAGTTCATTTCACATTGCCAAATTCCAAACAAAAAATCCTAAACAAAACCATATGTCAACGCAAGTCATTTGTTTATTTGACAAAAACGCTCACGTTAAATCCATCTACAGTGCCTTCGGAAATTATTCAGACTTTTTCCACATTGTTAGGTTACAGCCTTATTCTAAAATTGATTACATCGTACATTTTTTCTGATCAATCTACACACAATACCCCATAATGTCAAACCAAAAAACAGGTTGTAGAAAAAAACTAATATCAATATTACTCAGTACTTTGTTGAACCACCTTTGGCAGTGATTACAGCCTCGAGTCTTAGGTATGACGCGACAAGCTTGGCACACGTGTATTTGGGGAGTTTCACCCATTCTTCTCCGCATATCCTCTCAATTTGTGTCAGGTTAGATGGGGAGTGTTGCTGCACAGCTATTTTCAGATCTCCTTGAGATGTTTGTTTGGGTTCATCTGGACTCTGGCTGGGCAAATCAAGAACATTCAGAGACTTGTCCCGAAGCCACTCCTGCCTTGTCTTGACTGTGCTTACGGTCGTTGTCCTGTTGGAAGGTGAACCTTCGCCCCAGTCTGAGGTCCTGAGCGCTCTGGAGCAGGTTCGTCAAGGATCTCTCTGTACTTTGCTCCGTTCATTTTTCAGTCGATCCTGACTAGTCTCCCAGTCCCTGCCACTGAAAGATGTCCCCACAACATGATGCTGCCACCACCATAGAGATGGTGCCAGGTTTCCTCCAGAAGTGACGCTTGGCATTCAGGCCAAATAGTTCAATCTTGGTTTCATCAGACCAGAGAATCTTGTTTCTCATGGTCTGAGAGACTTTAAATGCCTTTTGGCAAACTCCAAGCGGACTGTCATGTGCCTTTTACTGAGGAGTGGTTTCCGTCTGGCCACTCTGCCATAAAGGGCCGATTGGTGGAGTGCTGCAGAGATGGTTGTCCTTCTGGAAGGTTCTCCCATCTCCACAGAGGAACTCTGGAGCTCTGTCAGAGTGACCATTGGGTTCTTGGTCACCTCCCTGACCAAGGCCCTTCTCCCCCAATTGCTCAGTTTGGTCGGGCGACCAGCTCAATTAAGAGTCTTGGTGGTTCTAAACTTCTTCCATTTAAGAATAATGGAGGCCACTGTGTTCTTGGGGACCATCAATGCTGCAGACATTTTTTGGTACCCTTCCCAAGATCTGTGTCGCGACACAATCCTGTCTCTGAGCTCTACGGACAATTCCTTCAACCTCATGGCTTGGTTTTTGCTCTGACATGCACTGTCAACTGTGGGACCTTATATAGACAGGTGTGTGCCTTTCCAAATCATGTCCAATCAATTGAATTTACCACAGGTGGACTCCAATCCAGTTGTAGAAGCATCTCAAAGATGATCAATGGAAACAAGATGCACCTGAGCTCAATTTCAATTCTCATAGCGAAGGGCCAATATTTATGTAAATAAGGTATTTCTATTTCTGCTAAAAACTTGTTTTTGCTTCATCATTATGGGGTATTGTGTGTAGATTGCTTAGGATTTTTAGTTATCATCCATTTTAGAATAAGGCTGTAACGTAACAAAATTTGGAAAGACTCAAGGGCTCTGAATACTTTCCAAAGGCACTGTATGTTTTTCCTGAACCATCACTTGTGAGACCCAATCTTCATATTACTTACGCTTTGGTCTTTCAAAAAACATGCGGGATGAAACAGCGCAAAAGCCCCTCTAACTGCGGCGTGAACAGGCTATATTCAATAGCCTATCCCCGTTATAGTCGCCGTCTCCCCTAATCTACATATTCTCACAGAATGTTTCAGAGATATCAAGTCATGATGCTGCAGGCTGCATTTCATCAAACGCTCGCAGTGAAACAACCAATAATACCGTGCGACTCTGGTTCCTTTCCTTTGTTTGGTCCGGACTGCGTTCTCACCTGCAGCGAACCGCATCATGGTACGAATTGAAACGGACCAAGACCACCCTTTTTGAGCAAACCACAGTGTGTTGCTTAGTGCGCTCCGGAGTACGGGTAGTGTGTTCACACCAGTCCAAACAAATAAAATTAAGGGGGAAAACGCAACAGAGTTTGAAAAAAAAAACATTCCAAACAAATTCGGTGTGAAAGACCCCTAATTCAGCTGATCAAAGGTCTTGATGATTAGTCGACGAGCGGGTGTGTTTGTGTGTGTGTGTGTGTGTGTGTGTAACAGCTGTTTACCGGGAGCGTAGGGCGTGCCAGGCAGCGTCTATGTCAGCGTAGAGGTTCTTCTCTGAGGGTTTGCCAGTGCTGACACCATAGCCAGAGTAGTCGTAGGAGAAGATGTTACAGTTGATACGCGTGCCCAGGCCAATGTAGAAGCTACTCATCTGACCCAAGTCTACTGCATTACCATGGGAGAATAGCAATGTGAACCTAGGAGAGAAGGAGATGGGGGGAGGGAGGAAGGTGATGGGGGGAGGGAGGAAGGTGATGGGGGGAGGGAGGAAGGTGATGGGGGGAGGGAGGAAGGTGATGGGGGGAGGGAGTGAGGGAGGGAGGGAGGGAGGGAGGGAGGGAGGGAGGGAGGGAGGGAGGGAGGGAGGGAGGGAGGGAGGGAGGGAGGGAGGGAGGGAGAAAAAAAGGTACAATTTAAGAGAACGTAAAATAGAAGGGTGATGTACTGTACAATAGAACCATAGAAATTAATAGAACACTATCATACTTAATGCATTTCTATAAATAGAACAACCTGCACAGATGTCTATTTTTAGGGATAGACACTATGCACAGAGAGAAACAAATGCCATCTCTTTGAAAATAAACAAGAGAAATGTCACAGCCCACCAATTGATTAACACTGTCCTACATTTTTCTTCCTCCCCTCCACTCACTCACTCACCTGGCATTGGGGGCACAGCGGATGTACATGCAGCCCACCCTGTTCCCCCGGCTAGACCTTGTCAGGAACACGTCCGTCATGTCCAGCTCTCTCTGAGTGTACTGGAACTCTGCCCTCTCTGTCAGGTGGAGCTTCCACCTGCCCTCTCCTCCTCCCCCTCCTCTGTCTCCCCCTCCGCCACCCAGCCGGGAGCGCAGGCCCGGAGCCCCCAGAGAGGGGGGTGCACCCCCAGGCGTGGTCCCGGCTGCTGCCGCAGCTGTAGCCTCTGGGTCTGGCAGCATTGAGTAGGTGGGCTCTGGAGGGAGGAAGGCCAGCTTGGCTGCAATGCGGCTGGGGCAAGGAGGGCAGCAGAACAGGCAGCATAGCTCTCTAATGGACAGGCCGTTCATCTTCTACTGGGGGGAGAGGGGAAAGTGTGTGGGGGGTGAGTGTACTAAACAGCTTGCCTAGCCGTATATATGACACACTGATGGATGAAGCATCTGATGGTGAAGAGAAAATATTCTACCTGTATTAAAGTTCCTCAGGGACTTGGAATGAGATGGCACAAAGGTGCCAACACCCCTTGATCAGGTCACTCACCAGGCTGGATCAGTGGGCAAAAAGAGTACAATGAACACAGAGTACAGACCTGCTCAGTTGGCTAGCTTACTACCACATTATTCTGTAAGGTGGGACAATCAAATTGAGATTTGAACCAGTGACCCTGTGGATACATGTTATACGGTTCTGACCTCAGTCTTGGCTGAGACGTATGCCAGCCTTGCATACATAGGAAGCCGTAGCTACTATTTAGTTAACAATGCAATACAATTTCAGAATTCACAAGCTAACGTTAACTAACTATAGTAGCTCATTTACAATGTTCTAAAAATTCACATATTGTGTGTATTCACGTTAACTAGTAAGCCACAGCTACCAGGAAAGGAAAGATCATATCTAGGTAACTTTAACTTCGATATCATACTGCATATTATGGTGAATCACTCAGTAACAGTGATGTTCAATAATGAGGATAGTTAAAGCTAGTTAACGTTAGCTAACTAGCGAATTAGCTAGCTATATTGATTGTGATGTACCCTAGCTAACCCTGCTAGATAGCTACCGGTACATAGAGTTAACGTTATCTGTCGAAAAATATAGCTTGGGAAACGAGACGATATTTAGCCAGCTAAATCTGTGGCTAATGTTAATGCAATAACGTTAGCTAGTTATCGGTAAATAACTTGCTAGGTGGTGTAGCTAATGCTAGTTGGTTAAGCTAGCTAGCTATGTCAAAACATCAATTAGCTAGCTAACGTTAGCTAGCTTAAGGTTAATTTACCTCTTCACGATGGGTTTGCGGACAAGATAAAATATTCCTGTCTATCAAAAAAGAGCTGCACAATACCTCGAAAATTCTTCTTGAGCCCTGACATGGGTAATGTACTATGTATAATTTGATATGTGTCTGTCATTTGTAGATTGGCTAGATAAATATCATGACTACTACTTATTTTTTCCACAACCCTGGCCGACTAGACCCGGAAGTGACGGAGGAGAGGGCGTAGCCCATTGCATTCATTTAGCGCTTACAATGTTACATTTCACAAACTTGTCGTTTTCACTGATTACATTGTGATACTATATATTTGCACTGGAAAAGAGCATACCGTGTGTGTGTGCGTGGGAATTTTCCTTGTTTTACTATCCTTGTGGGACTGTTGGGGTTAGAAAAACAAGGAATATTTTCCCTAATGTGGTATTTTCCCACATCCCCATGAGGATAATGGCTATTTTAAGATCAGGGGTTAGAGTTAGGGTTAGAATTATGGTTAGTGTACGGGTAAGGGGTTATAGTTAGGGTCAGGGTTAGGAATTAGGTGTGAGAGAGAGCGAGAGGGTAAGAACCTTAGGTTTGGTCAGTGTGTTTCCTCTGGGACCTTAATTAGAGAGGGACAGGTCAAAAAGTATAAAACTGCCCCTATTTGCCTAGAAGGGTTCAGTATTTGTCAAAATTAACTTTTGTAGCAGGTTTAGAACACACAGCAGGTTAGGAGAATTAGGTTAAGGTTAGGAAAATATTTAGTGTAAGCTAAAGTGCACAAAAAGTTATCTGCTTTTGACTTCAAATTTAAAAGCTGTTTCCCATCTAGAAATGTGAGTGTGGATCAGAGCATTTTTCCCGAAGTGTGTGGTGTCATTGCTTTGCTGTGTCTGTTGGAGACCCCAAATAACCCAATTGGGTTTTTTCCATATCCAATCTTTTCTTCTGACTATCAACACTCCGTTTTATATGTGACCGACCCACTATCAAATGTGCACATTCACACTGATGTAGCCTCTGAAGTGCCGTTTAAGACGCTCATTTCCTGTCACTGTTCCTTTACATTTTGGGGTGGTCGTTATACTAATGAAGGGTCATGTGTAACAAACAAAAAACACTTCAGAACAAAACAAATCCGGTGTCAGTGTCCATACTGCATGAAGTTACATATGGAACATCAGAATTGTATCATGATTGAGATCCGTATGGATGTGGTATACAGCACCAGTCAAATGTTTGGACACACCTACTCATTCAAGGGTTTTACTTAATTTTTTACAATTTTCTACATTGTATAATAATATTGAAGACATCAAAACTATTTAAAAAAACATATAGAATCATGTAGAAAGCAAAAAAGTTTTAAAACAAATATATTTATATTTGAGATTCTTCAAAGTAGCCACCCTTTACCTTGATGACAGCTTTGCACACTCTTGGCATTCTCTCAACCAGCTTCATGAGTTAGTCACCTGGAATCCATTTCAATTAACAGGTGTGCCTTGATAAAAGTTCATTTGTGGAATTTATTTCCGTCTTAATACATTTGAGCCCATCAGTTGTGTTGTGACAAGGTAGGGGTAGTATACAGATGATAGCCATATTTGGTTCATATCATGGCAAGAACAGCTCAAATAAGCAAAGAGAAATGACAGTCCATCATTACTTTAAGACATGAAAGTTAGTCAATGCGAAACATTTCAATATTTTTTTACGTTTCTTCAAGTGCAGTTGCAATAACCATCAAGCGCCATGATGAAACTGGCTCTCATGAGGACTGCCACAGGAAAGGAAGACCCAGAGTTACCTCTGCTGCAGAGAATAAGTTAATTAGAGTTACCAGCCTCAGAAATTCCAGCCCAAATGAATGCTTCACAGAGTTCAAGTAACAGACACATCTCAACATTAACTGTGCAGAGGAGACTGTGTGAATCCGGCCTTCATGGTTGAATTGTTGCAAAGAAACCACTACTAAAGGACACAAATAAGAAGAAAAGACTTGCTTGGGCCAAGAAATATGAGCAATGGACATTAGACTGGTGGAAATCTGTATTTTGGTCTGATGAGTCAAAATTTGAGATTTTTGGTTCCAACCTCTGTTTCTTTTTGAGACGCAGAGTAGGTGAACGGATGTGCATGTGTGGTTCCCACCGTGAAGCATAGAGGAGGAGTTGTGATGGTGTGGGGGTGCTTTGCTAGTGACACTGTCAGTGATTTATTTAGAGTTCATGGCACACTTAACCAGCATGGCTACCACAGAATTCTGCAGCGATACACCATCCCATTTAGTTTGCACTTAGTGGAACTATCAATTGGTTTTGAACAGGACAATGACCCAAAATACACCTCCAGGCTGTGTAAGGGCTAATTGACCGAGAAGGAGAGGGATGCAGTGCTACATCAGATGACCTGGCCTCCACAATCCCCCGACCTCAACCCAATTGAGATGGTTTCAGATGTATTGGACCGCAGAATGAAGGAAAAGCAGCCAACAAGTGCTCAGCATATGTGGGAACTCCTTCAAGACTGTTAGGAAAGCAGTCCAGGTGAAGCTGGTTGAGAGAATTCCAAGAGTGTGAAAAGCTGTCATCAAGGCAAAGGGTGGCTACTTTGAAGAATCTAAAATCTTAAATATATTTTGATTTGTTTAACACTTTTTTGGTTACTACATGATTCCATATTTGTTATTTCATTGTTTTAATGTCTTCACTATTATTCTACAATGTAGAAAATAGTAAAAATATTGAAAAACCATTGAATGAATAGGTGTGTCCAAACTTTTGACTGGTACTGTATTTCGGATGTCAAAAGATCAGATTCCATGTATTTTTTTGCTGTTTACACATTAGGGAAAAGATCAGATGGGTATCAGATTTGGAGAGATTTTGATGAGGGGTGGGGGGGGGTCCAAGCAGTATATTGAACCCTTACTCCACTGAGGTAATTGTCTTTCAATTAAGCTATGTATTTGTATTTCTAAAATATTTACTGTTTATGTTTAAATGTGACTAACTGTTTTCTCTGTCTTTCATTAGGTAGTTCTAATTGTCACTGTTTTTGGTCTGTTTTTGTTCAGTTGTGAACTTGGTCAACTAGTAGTCTTTGAAAGCACTGCAGCACTACAGACATTCATGTCATTACCGTAGTGTTGTGTTTCACTGTAGCCTATGTAAAACAAGCAAACTTAAACCTTTATTCCTTCAATAAACGTTGCTTATTTTTTATACTGCATCTGCCTCTGGCTGTGTTTATGGACCTAGAACATGTGATACCAATAGATTTTACAGATGGAGAAGACTATTTACGTCATTAGGAAAACCATAATTTACAACACTGGCCTTGTCTGTCCTACCTCACAGGATAGTATGAATAGGCTATAACACATTTGATTGAGTGAACATATAATTACTGTACACAATTATAGAGATACCCTGCTCTTATTTGTTGAGATCCTTCTCTGGAAACATCTGCCACTCAGCCCCCCCTTTTGTCTTATTTCTTTACTTTTGACAGCTTCCACTGATGGCATGGAAGTCGATGACAGCAACATCACCTATTTCCCTGTGGAAAATGATCACACTCATCTTTCCTCTCTCATTGTTCATTCCTACAGCAGTGGTTCCTTTATTATGCAGTGTTTTAACCTACCTTTGACATTTTCACACGCAGATCTGTCCCTCATGGGTTATGTCATGTTTTAATTAGATTACATTTTTATTGGATCCTAATCTGAATGTCATTCTTTCTTCAAAATAGACATTTGCAGTTTGTTCCATATTTCTAGCCTAATGATATGCTGCAGTGTTCAAAGACAAAAACATATATTTTAAAAATAATTTTGTCATTCTTTTTTGTTTGTTAGATTTTTCATGATGAAAATAAGTGATTGATTTGAATATGCAAGAAAAAAAAACATAGCTCTATGGGTGCGAGTGAAAAAGAGAGAGCAAGCGAGAGAGAGAGAGAGAAGGAGAGAGAGAGAGAGAGAAGGAGAGAGAGAGAGAGAGAGAGAGAGAGAGAGAGAGAGAGAGAGAGGAGAGAGAGAGAGAGAGAGAGAGAAGGAGAGAGAGAGAGAGAGAGAGAGAGAGAGAGAGAGAGAAGGAGAGAGAGAGAGAAGGAGAGAGAGAGAGAGAGAGAGAGAGAAGGAGAGAGAGAGAGAGAGAAGGAGAGAGAGAGAGAGAGAAGGAGAGAGAGAGAGAGAGAAGGAGAGAGAGAGAGAGAGAGGAGAGAGAGAAGGAGAGAGAGAAGGAGAGAAGGAGAGAGAGAGAGAGAGAAGGAGAGAGAGAGAGAGAGAAGGAGAGAGAGAGAGAGAGAAGGAGAGAGAGAGAGAGAGAGAGAGAGAGAGAGAGAGAGAGAGAAGGAGAGAGAGAAGGAGAGAGAGAAGGAGAGAAGGAGAGAGAGAGAGAGAGAAGGAGAGAGAGAGAGAGAGAAGGAGAGAGAGAGAGAGAGAAGGAGAGAGAGAGAGAGAGAAGGAGAGAGAGAGAGAGAGAAGGAGAGAGAGAGAGAGAGAGAGAGAGAGAGAGAGAGAGAGAAGGAGAGAGAGAGAGAGAGAGAGAAGGAGAGAGAGAGAGAGAGAGAGAGAAGGAGAGAGAGAGAGAGAGAGAGAGAAGGAGAGAGAGAGAGAGAGAAGGAGAGAGAGAGAGAGAGAAGGAGAGAGAGAGAGAGAGAAGGAGAGAGAGAGAGAGAGAGAGAGAGAGAGAGAGAGAGAGAGAGAGAGAGAGAGAGAGCACAAAAAACTACATTAGCCTCAACATCAGCGCCACAGGTAACTTCCACGAAGCTGTGAACGATCTGAGAGACAAGGCAAGAAGGGCCGTCTATGCCATCAAAAGGAACATAAAATGTGGCATACCAATTAGGATCTGGCAAAAAATACTTGAATCAGAATTCACAAAATGGGACAAACACCAAAATGAGACTCTGCATGCAGAATTCTGCAAAAATATCCCCTGTGTACACCGTAGAACACCAAATAATGCATGCAGAGCAGAATTAGGCCCATACGCGCTAATGATCAAAATCCAGAAAATAACTGTTAAAATTCTACAACCACCTCAAAGGAAGCGATTCCCAAACCTTCCATAACAAAGCCATCACCTACAGAGAGATGAACCTGGAGAAGAGTCCCATAAGTAAGCTGATCCTGGGACTCAGTTCACAAACACAAACACACCCCACAGAGCTCCAGGACAGCAACAAAATTAGACCCAACCAAATCATGAGAAAACTAAATGATAACTACTTGACACATTGGAAAGAATTAACAAAAAAACAGCAAACTAGAATGCTATTTGGCCCTAAACAGAGAGTACACAGTGTCAGAATACCTGACCACTGTGACTGACCAAAACTTAAGGAAAGCTTTGACTATGTACAGACTCAGTGAGCATAGCCTTGCTATTGAGAAAGGCTACCATAGCTCTCAAGAGAAGACAGGCTATGTGCACACTGCCCAAAAAATGAGGTGGAAAATGAGTTGCACTTCCTAACCTCCTGCCCAATGTATGACCATATTAGAGGCACCTATTTTCCTCAGATTACACAGATCCACAAAGAATTCGAAAACAAACCCGATTTTGATAAACTCCCATATCTACTTATTTATTTTCCCTTTTGTACTTTAACCAGTTGTACATCCTTACAACACTGTATATATACATAATATGGCATTTGTAATGTCTTAATTATTTTGGAACTTCTGTGAGTGTCATGTTTACTGTTCGTTTTTATTGTTTATTTCACTTTTGTATATTATCTACTCCACTTGCTTTGGCATTGTTAACATATGTTTCCCATGCCAATAAAGCCATTTGAATTGAATTGAATTGTGTGAGAGAGAGAGAGCGCGAGCGAGTAAGAAAGGAAGAGAGCAAGAGAGCAAGGACGTCCCCATTCATGCACTGTGGGGTGCTGTGTCGTTTTGCAATGGGCCCCTGCCGTGAATATTTCTGTCTCGGTCTTGGTTTGCTATTTTGATGTATTATTGGCTATGGAGACATTCTGCGTTGGTGTTCTTCCTGAACCAAGTATTGTCTAGGAATATATATATGCAATACAGCCTGTGATAAGAGCTTGACCAGTGCCGACTCAAATCAGGGAGGAGAGCCGTTGTCTCTCTCCGGCTGACAGTCCTGGAAAGACTGCACAACTGTGTGAATGAATTAAGACTGAATTGAAAGACTGGTGAGTATTTTGCCTGCACATGTAGCCTAAGCTTTCTTGTAATTTGATGGTGATGCTTGCTAACCCGTCTACACCGATTCTACTTTAATTTTGTGATTTGCAGGGGTGCTCGCAAAATATTCACATTTTCAGCCAAGGCACTGGAATGTAGACAATAAAAACCACTGCACCTGCATGTACCGTATTTCGCGTTCAACCGGGAAAGGTTTATTGGAAAGGTCCGGTCTGGTCTGGGCTCATTCTCTGAAAGATAACGGAGATGCCACGGTTACGCGTAGAAGCCACTCGATGAAGAGACAGGTGCGATGGAGAGGCTTGATATTAGGCTAGCTGCGGGGATAACGGTTCTCAACAAGGCATTGTGATTCAAGACCCCCGGAGAGAGCTCGGTGCTGTGCTTCACCCTTTGTCTTGATTTGAGAGTTGTAGAAAACCCGGTCGGTATAGGTTACGAGAAGACGCCTGGTACCCAGCCAGACGTAGCCCGCATACCTGTCGGTCTCGTACAGTCAATGGTGAGTGAGCTAAGCGGTATGGCGAAGATGGTGAACAGGTATTGCGTTCGACCGTAGAAGCGTTTTTGTCGCGGCCGCACCTTATGTTGCTGGTTTGGATGTGCATGCTTTGAATACATGTATGTTTAATTAGCTGCCTGCCATTGAATGCTGATAATGACAAAATACTCGTGTGGCATATTCATTTGACGTATCTGTCTCCCGGGGTTGCTACTGTCTGGGCCCTGTGTTCTTTGTGTTATTCAATGTATCATTGTTTTCATGATGGATTCATTGATTTTGTATTATTTTGTCATGTTTTGCATCACTTGATGTCGTCCATTAGTTGGATGTGGGCCTATTGGTATATGATCGTAAATGTTTATAACTGCTTTCAATGTCAACATGCAACCACAGCAAGAGGTCTGATCATAAGGATGACAATATAGTGAAGAGGATGGGTTTAATCATGTTGTCAACTAGTCTACATAGGCATACTGATCCTATATGGAACCACAGCTCTCTTATTCACCCATATGCATGAGGCACATGATGATAGTTTTGTTTAATTCCTCGGGTCATTCTTGTACAGTGTGACTCTGAACCTGGGGAATGACCTGAGGTAAGTAATTGGCATGAAAGAGTGACATTGAATAATGATGTTTTCTCAAGGTTTTCAGTGATTTCGACCAAAGGTCAGACATGGTGATTTGACTTCTGTCACTTCATTGATTGGCTCATTATTCTTTCAGTGATGGAATTACAGTAGTGCCATGGTTTATGGTCTAAGTGTAGTATAATGTAAAACACTGGCCTGTACTTTTAACTAGACACATTTTATTGGTAGTAAAACAAGTATGCCCAGACTGCCGCCCCCTGTTGTTACCTTGTTCATTCCACATGGCCTCTGGATTGCCTGTGATTGGTCCGTAGGGTTTTCGATGGGAGCAGGAGCAAAAACATGCATACAGAGTGCAGCAAACATGACATTCTTTAAAAAATATCTATTTTATTTCACCTATTCACGCTGCTTTTCCTCGACAGCAAAAGAAAACCCAACATGCACAGGCAAAAACAAGAAACGACTTAACAGTCACGTACATACAACACATATACACAAACATCATTGACATCACACTTGCTCAGACCCACATGTTCCCACCGTATCCACACCCAATGTGCTTTCCAACACTTGTAAGACTAGCAAGACTCGTGTAAGACTTGTAAAACATGACATTCTGCTGCGTATTTTATTGTGTACACTTGCTGGAATGTAATGGCTTTGGAACTTGAGGTGAGGTGACAGGGTTTGCTGAACTCTATATCTCTGACTGTGAGTGGGAGGTGACACTGATGTCTCTAAGGGAAGTTAGCAGGGTCAGAGCATTCCCATATAGAGCTGAAAGTGTGAAGGAGAAGGAGGAGTAGACACCAGATGGCCATGCTTGAAGGGACATTGAATGGACAATTGGAGGAGCTTTGTGGTCTTTATTAGGGGTAAGGTTAAGGTTAGTGCTTATAATCACATTTATGACAAGATAAAGTTGTATTTATGTCCTTTCTAGCAGGGCCAAGTAGTATGACCAAAGGGAGGCTTCAGAGAAGAGGGATCAACTTCAGGGAGCTTATTTGGGCTAAATCCCACAGGCAGGCTGAATATACTGTACACTAAAGCCTGGGCTGCCAACACACCACCCACTCTCTCAATGTGTGTGTCCATCAGACTTACAGCCCACTGCGGCTTCCTTAAGAACCCAACGCTGCTCACTTACTGCTGGACTTTCTGGGGCTGGCAGATTGATTTACCCGTTATTTATCATTTATTGTTTTCAACTTCCCACTTCATGTTCAAGGCAGGCGAGTTCCAGTAGAGGACTTTAAAGGCATCCGAACAAATTGTGCATATATTATGCCGACATTTTGTGATGCTTTTGTGCGTTTTGGTATTTGGCAAAGGTTTTTCCGGCTATTCGTGCACACAACGTTTTTTCTCGAGGCAAGCCGAAGTTCGGTAGCCGAAGTCTACACCCCTTCGTTGGTGATTGGTTCTTCCCGATTCAGCCCGAAACTCAGTGTGGATTCAACATGGCGAATGACAACTTTGAGCATCACTTGGTCCTAGGAGGTACAGAAGTACCTGCACCTCTACGATTCTAGCCATGCATTATATAAAGACCAGCATGTATAGGCGAATTCATGGAGGGAGAATTACTTGTTGGGTAATGTTCACACCAAGTTTGTCAAGGCAAAGAAACGCCTCTGGTCATAGAGAGGGGGGGGGGTGGTAAAGGGACATGGAGAGAAGTGCAGAGAGAGAGATGGGGGGAGAGGGGCTGAGAGAGAAAAGGGAGGGAGAGAAAAGGGTAAGAGCAAGGAGGAGAGAGTGAGACAGAAAGTAGAAAGAATCGAGAGATAGAAATGGAGAGGCAGAGTATGAAAAAAGAGAGAGGGGGAGGCGTGCAGTCTAAGGGAGTGTGAATGGTTTCCCTGTTTTCCCTGCTTTGGACACAGGCAGCCACACAGCAGCCCTGTGAGCAGGTGCTCACCCCACTACAGGAACAACATGTGCAGCTAGTGTTTCCCTTAGGCGCTCTTTAGACGGCGCCCAACCGGTTCATGTACTAATTAAGTCTTGGTAACAGACCTGTAGACTCTTCATTCTGTTCCTCTATGACCAAGATGGCAATTGTAAACTATTTGTTCTTGTTTACTTCTGAAATAAATAAATAAAAACAGACATACTCGCCAGCTGCGCAGGGAGAAAAATTTGGGCAAATGCATCACCCCCACCCCATAACATCTTCCCACAGCCATGTTTCTTTTACACTGGTAAACATTGATTGAGTGTGAGAAATGCGGTTTCACTTTTAGCTGTAAAATGAGTAAACACCATTTGCCTTTGTTATTCTTCCTAAATGCCTATTTGGGAGGAAAATGGAGGTTGAGTTAAAAGTGCTGCTTAATTATTTAAACTGCTTCATTATTTAAACATGAATAATAAAATTGCACTTTTTTATAGTCCAGTACCTCCATTTCCTACTAGAGTAGGTGAGGATTTCTCACACATTCCGTTTGCTCTCGTTCAATCCACGAGTAACAGAGGTTGGCCAGTGATCCAGTCGTGCATGACGAGTAGCTTTCCCTGAGACCTGAAGGCTCGTGTTAGCTCCTAGACCTTCCCCAACCCGATAGTACTATGTGGCAGTGCAGGTGTAAATCAGAATTTATGATCCACGTTTGAAATATCCAGATGTGACACAAAAAGGATATGTAGGCTACTGAGGCTCCATAACTTATATGGTGCATGCTGATGTTCTTCTGTTCGATGGAGCAGTATGGAGTGTGTCCCGAAGTCCTCCTCACCGCCCAGAAAGCCCGGTCTTTCACTTCCTCAGCACTTCATCAACACTCTCAAAGCAACCCTGTGAAGCCTCTGTATACCCCAGGGTCTATAGGATCAGAGGGCCCTGGCTGTGCAGGCATCTGCTCGGTGACCTATACCAGCTGGGGTCCTGGGAGCAAGGACGTCAGGGAGCCATTCTTCAGCATAAAGAGGGCAGAGGTGCTGGCCTCCCGGAGGCAGGCCATTGTACTGCCCATCAGAATGTAGATCTTGTTGTGAGGAGAGGAGGTACCAAAAACAAACCAGCTCACACCGAAAAGAAAAAAAAACACTATTTGGCCCAGTTCCATTTAGGTTGCTTGCTCTGGTGTTCACCGACCTGAATGGGTGGAATCTGATTCCTGCATGGGTCACGTATAGATAAGTGCTTCTATATATATTGCTTTGGATAAAAAGGCTCTGTGCAGTGATTTATTACACATTAGGAACGTATTTGAGTATTTATGTTTTAAGTTGTATGCTCCTCTTTCATCAATAACGTCTCCCCTGAGCTCTGCTCATTATAAAGAGAGTCTGATGCCCAGCATGAGGTCTCACACAACCGTCGAGTGATGCTAACATGTGTGTTCACTTCTGCAACACATGCCTCTCAGATCCCTTAGTCCTGTATCCCCTAGTGTAGCGAAGCCTTTGCTACACTCGTATTAAAACGAACCAGGGACCTAATAGCACGTAGGTTCAAGACGGGTGTGTGTGTGTGCGTGTGAGCATGTGCGTGTGTACAGAGCATGTGTTTTGTGGATATTTGATGCTGAACCCTTTCATGTTTCCCACATGTTGCCATATTAACTAGAGTTTATGGGAAATTGTTATCCTTTCAGGATGAGATTCTGATTGGAATCAATCTAGGGCACTTCTTCCCAAATGGTGTGTCTGAACCCATTGATGAGTGACAGTTAGGTCCTATTTGAGGTGTGGCTTAATGGGCTGTGGCTGGGGAAATTGGGTGTTCATCTTGAGAGTGGCAGGTCATCATAGCACCAGAATAGTCTGGGAACAGCTGATCTAGGACCTGCACTTGAATATTAAATCAAAGTTGATGTGTAGGGCCTGCTGTAAATGACAGGAGAGGAGTGAGAACTCTAATATAGAACAGGGGGAGGTTCTTATTAACACTTCTAGACATAGGAAGGAGAGTTAGATTACTCTTTTTGTAAACCACTTTTGTTTTAGGATTTACAGTATGTAGCCTTTAGGTCACTTTCACGGCCTATTTGCTTTCTTATCTAGTTTACTGTAACTCCATTACAGCACAATAATGCAAATATATACAGACAGTGAACAATTGTTGCTATACTGTGAGTTGGAATACGATAACTTTATCTTTGCCTTTTCTGCCCTCTAGAAAGATGACGTTTATTCCTATGTCTGTGTCTTGTCTCTTGTGCTCATTTGCATTAAAGCGGCCGTCCACTTTGTGTGCCTCACACTGACTCAAACAACCTTTTCAAAATCCTAGTTTGTCTGCTCCCCTTGACTTCTTACTTCTTATGTAGAGTAGCTGGGAGTTTCTTGGAAGTACACTCTTTTTGTTGAAGCATTTGCTGCTTTACCCGTCCAAGAGAAAGAGTTCACAGAGCCTGTAAGCCAAAGAAAGCCATTTAAAAGGCATCGTAGCAAAAAGAAAAAGCTGGATGAGTTTTTTATTGGCAGACAGAGGCACAGTAGAGTCTTTTGTCTTGACTTCTGGAGATTCTAGTTATATTCAGATGTTGTTTTTGCTGGAGATAATCTCCCTCTCCTCCTCTCTCCTCCTACCTCTCTACTCCTCTCTCCTCCTCCCTCTCGCCTCCACCCTCCTCCTCCCTCTCTCCACCTCTCTCCTCCTCCCTCTCTCCTCCAGTTTCAGACACCAAGGTTCTCTCTTAATTATGTATTTTCATCAGGGGAGAGTCAAAATTGAGAGGGATGCAAAGGAGTAGAGCAGCAACACAATTATATCTGAGAGAGAGGACGGGAGCACGTTCAGTGGAAAGGGTGTGTGTGTGTGTTTGTGTGTTTGTTTGTGTGTGTGTGTGTGTGTGTGTGTGTGTGTGTGTGTGTGTGTGTGTGTGTGTGTGTGTGTGTGTGTGTGTGTGTGTGTGTGTGTGTGTGTGTGTGTGTGTGTGTGTGTGTGTACATGTTTTGAGTGTGTCTTTACACACGTGTAGACTGGTGCACATGCAATACCTGTACAGACCCCATATGGTCCTAGTGTACAGCAATCATCTCTGCTCTGCTATGGCAAGACTATATTTATCATAATTACAAGCAATCAAACACAGGTTATGCCATGTTCTATACTGTATAGGTATACTGTAGATTGATGAGTAAAAAAAAATATTTAATTGAATTTAGAATAAGGCTTTAATGTGGAAAAGGTCAATAGGTGAATACTTTCATGAATGCACTATATAATACATTTTTGGACATGAAAGACAAAAACACCGGCAAATTAGCTTCAAGTGATTTACATCTTTGAAATCTGTTTTAAAGTATTCCCACACTTAATAGAGAGATACACAAGCTGAGTATACCAACCATTCGGAACCTGTCACGTTCGTCGTCCTCCTCATCTGAGGAGGAGTAGTAAGAAGGATCGGAGGACCAATGCCCAGCGTGATATGAATACATCGTTACGTTTATTAACGAAGAACACTGAATAAACTTACTAAACAATAAGTGGACAAACAAACGAAAACGCAACCGTCCCGTATGGTGACATACACAAAGACACAGAAACAGGAACAATCACCCACAACCCACAATACAAAACAGGCTACCTAAATATGGTTCCCAATCAGAGACAACGAGAAACACCTGCCTCTGATTGAGAACCATATCAGGCCAAACACATAGAAACAGACAAACTAGACATACAACATAGAATGCCCACTCATATCACACCCTGACCAAAAAAAACATAGAAACAAACAACGCAAACTATGGTCAGGGCGTGACAGAACCGTTGAGTTACCGTTGAGCTACAAGGTGTCAAAAGCGTTCCACAGGGATGCTGGCCCATGTTGACACCAATGCTTCCCACAGTTGTGTCAAGTTGGCTGGATGTCCATTGGGTGGTGGACCATTCTTAATAGACACAGGAAACTGTTGATGTGTGAAAAACCCAGCAGCATTGCAGTTCTTGACACACTCAAACCGGTGCACCTGGCAGCTACTACCATACCCCGTTCAAAGGCACTTAAATCTTTTGTCTTGCCCATTCATGCTCTGAATGGCACACATACACAATCCAAGTCTCAATTGTCCCAAAGCTTAAAAATCCTTCATTAATCTGTCTCCTCCCCTTCATCTACACTGATTGATGTGGATTATAAAGGACGTCAATAAGGGATCGTAGCTTTCAACTGAATTCACCTGTTCCGTCTATGTCATGGAAAGAGCAGGTATTCTTAATGTTTTGTATGCTCAGTGTATATGATCGTATAAGAATGTAAGCAAAGTTTGAATGGTATATTTTAGTCAAGTGTTATATCTGTTTGGGCTTCTTCCGGTCAAGTTTCGGTCTACAAATTATTTGTAATTATGTTCCGGCCACCGGACCTTTCGCTCAAGAAAAAAATCATCCCACGGCTAAATCTAGTTGATGACCCCTGCTCTGTGTTCTCGACATCCCAGTGTTGTGCTGTGAATGCGTATGGGCTTGCTGCAGCTCAGTACTGTGTAGTAGCTAACGTTTGCCCTTGCTGCAGCTCAGTACTGTGTAGTAGCTAACGTTTGCCCTTGCTGCAGCTCAGTACTGTGCGTGTGCGTGTGTGTCTAATCCGGCTGTAGCGTCCTAATGCACTATAAATAAACACACACATCTGCCGCAGACCCAGCTCCAAGTTATAAAATGTGTGTGCGATGCAGTCGAACATGTGCATGTGTTCGGTGTGCATGTGGGCGTGGGTGTCTGCCTATGTGGGTGTGTGTGTGTATTCGTGCGTGTGTGTCTCCCTATGTGTGTGTGTTTGGGCTGCGGCTTTCTGTTGCTTGGGGAGATATTTCACTCAGGACTCAAAGACAAGCCAAGGGTACTACTAAACACTCCCCATTAGTTAGACCAGAATAACATGTACTGTCTGAGAGAGGGGGTGGGGGGGGATTGCAGGGAGGTCGGGAGGGAGAGAGAGAGAGAGAGAGAGAGAGAGAGAAGGAGAGAGAGAGAGAGAAGGAGAGAGAGAGAAGACTGAATGCATTCAACTGAAATGTGTCTTTCGCATTTAATCCAACCCCTTTGAACCAGGGAGGGAGAGAGAGAGAGCATGAGATCGGTCCAAGTTGAGGATGAATATGCAAAAAAGGCAATTAGAAGCTAAGGTATTATGTTAATAAGAATAGAGATCTCGGCTGTGTGACCTCTTCTAGCTCTTATCTGCCCCTTCATCACCTGGATCAGCTGTCTTACCACTCCTATGGTCTTAACAACTGACCTAGGATAGGCTGTCTAACCACTCCTAGGGCTCCTCGATGATCAGAACAACTCTCCTTATAACTGTTTTTAGATCAGCTGTCCCCTAAAAGACAGCAACTCTTAAAAGTACACCATTTATTTTTATTTACCAAAACGTTTATTTCAGAGATGCTGAATAGTTTGATTAGTTCTATATGTGACAGTTTTCAGAGGAGTTGCATGTAGACATGTTCACCCAACACTGGACCTCCAGAGAGTGGGACCTGTGAGGGAGGGATAGAGGGGGAGAGAGGTGCACTCTGGTTGGCTACTCTCCAGGTCTGACCAGCTTCTTTATAATTACATACTAGCATAATAGACCCAGGGGGAAATTCTCTCTCTCTTTCTTCTCTTTTTCACTCTCTCTATCCCTTCCTCCCTCCACCCCTCTCCATGATAACGTTCAGCACTCTGCCAGGGAATCTAATGCAGACATAACCTGGGCATTAGCATATAAATTACTCTGCAGATTGAAAAGTGCATTAGGATATTTAACAGAGAAAATGCCATATTCCCTTAACTGGGATTGGCCCCCAGACAGTTACACACTTAAGGGAAGGCTGTGGTATCCAATAACACACCCTCCTTGATTAGATAAAGACCTTATCTCATTGATTTCTATGCTTATATCTGTGTGTTAGTGTGTGTGTTAGTGTGTTTGTCTGAGTACATTCATAACTAATTTGCCTGCCCTTTCGCCATCTACCTCCATTACCTGTGCCGTAACACTCAACCGTTATCATTGTCAGTGTCAGTCCATTAATGTAACCAGTGAATGTAGTGTACTGTAGACACTTTGATGGTGAAGGTGACCCAGTTATCCCAGTTTATCCCCCATCGCCTCAGGCCCCGCCACTTTATTCAGGGATTTTTAACCTGCATATGGGCTCTTGAAGGAAGAGTGTGATGAAAGAGATCGAGAGGGAGAGAGAGAGAGAGTAGAGAGAAAAAGAAAGAGCATTGTAAGAGTGTGATGAGAGAGTAGAGAGAAAGAAAGAAAGAAAGAAAGAAAGAAAGAAAGAAAGAAAGAAAGAAAGAAAGAAAGAAAGAAAGAAAGAAAGAAAGAAAGGGAGAAAGGGAGAGAGAGAGAGTAGAGAGAAAAAGAAAGAGCATTGTAAGAGTGTGATGAGAGAGTAGAGAGAAAGAAAGAAAGAAAGAAAGAAAGAAAGAAAGAAAGAAAGAAAGAAAGAAAGAAAGAAAGAAAGAAAGAAAACATTTCAGAAAGAAATAGTGTCGGGTGATTGTTTGCTTCCTGTATATCTTTCCATCTCTCTCAGTCAACCTGACAGGACACTGACGTTGTATAGAGTTGGAACATGTTGTGTTCCCTAAAAGCCTGTGATTTCAGAGAACTGCTCAGTGTCCACTACAATCTAGATAATGCTACGGACCACTTAGACCAAAGCACAATGGAACACCTCATGAATGACAGGCTAGGAGCGGAATCAGAGCCATAATTATTGGTAATCCGCAAAAGAGCGAGGCAGTAATCTATTCATATCCACTTCCTTTGCTGGTAGAAGTCTGAATATCAAACTCATTAGTGGACTCATCTGTGGCTGTGTTTTTAAAGTGGATTTAAAATGGCACAATTTATCACATTGTAAACATGTTATTTCTCATCAGCTAACTTCCTGTCATTTACTCATCCCCATTCAGGATTACAGTCATCCTTTCCTTTTGAGAGAGTAAGTTTAATTGAATTGGTGCAGTGATTGCAGTTATTCGGCAAGTTAGATTAATTTCCAATTGCTATCGGTTGCTATGGTAACACAGGGCACAGGGAAGAGTGGCTGCAGTAGAGAGAGAGAGAGAGAGAGATGCAGGAGAACGGTGATAAAGTCCTCATCATCACTCCGTTCCCAGACCCAAACACAAGGACACATTTTACACTAATAGAACACGCACCACAACGTAAAGGAATAATACGAATCCAAAAGAAACACATTTTCAAGTTTTATTAGTCATAGGATACACATACTGCGTCCAACTAAATGTTAACTTGCAGGTTCCTTCTCGACAATGCAATAACAATAAGAGATAATAAAAGATAAAAATACAAACATAAAGTAAATGGCTCAGTAGGATAGAATGAACATTTTAGCATGTGTATAATACAGGAAGCCACAATTTATAGTCCAATATTTACAGTGTATGTCCTTGATGGGTAGGACGAGGGTCCCACGGATATACTGGGCCGTCTTCACCACCCATTGGAGGGCCTTGCGGTCGTAGATGGAGCATTTCCCGTACCAGGCCGTGATGCAACCGGTCAGGACGCTCTCGATGGTGCAACGGTAGTATTTTGGAAAGGACCCCCGTGTGGCATGTCGAATTTCCTCAGTTGCCTTAGGAAGTAGAGGCACTGTTGCACCCTCTTGACAAGAGGGGTGGTGTTGCTATTCCATATCAAGTCATCGGGGATGTGGACGCTGAGGAACTTCAAAACGACTGAATCTCCACTGCAGCCCTGTTGATGTGGATTGGGGTATGTTCCCTCCTCTGCCTCCTCAAGTCCAAAATCAACTCCTTTGGTTTTGCTGAAGTTGAGGGAGAGGTTCTTGTCCTGGCACCAGTTCCCTGTAGACTGACTCATCGTTGTTGGTTATCAGGCCTGGCGTCGTCAGCGAACTTGAGGATGCAGTCGGTGTCGTTCAAAGCCACGCAGTTGTAGGCTGGCAGGGAGTACGGTAGAGAGCTGATTACACACTTCTGTGTTAAGAGTCAGTCTGGAGAAGGTGCTGTTGCGAATCCTCACAGCCTGGGGTCTGCCCGT